>NW_020954599.1:5145773-5205773 GCF_900497805.2 Vombatus ursinus | reverse complement strand
ATTTGAACTCAGGTACTCCTGACTTCAGGGCTGGTGCTCTATTCACTGCGCCACCTAGCTGCCCCTTCCTTCCCTCATTCTTGACGTTCCCTCAAATACCCTTGCTTCTCCGTTTCTCATTTACTCAACATGAAAGACCAATTCCTCACCTCCACCTTAGCTACTTATGGGTTTATCCTTGACCTTGCCATCACCCACAAGTGTTACATTCCATGTTCAGAAGCTATGCATTTCCCTTATCCAGTCATAATCATTTCTCTTTCCATCTCTCTCCATGCCTCAATCCTTCTAAACCTATTCTTCATCCTCACTATGACTTCCAATCCCTCCATCCCTCTATACTACCCCAGGCCATTATTCCAGGTCTGATTATACTTTGTTCTTTTACCAATCTTAACCCCTTGGTGAATCAGTTCGACTCTATGGTATCCTCCTCTCTTCAATACTTTTGTCCTACTGCCTTGCCAAACCCTATGCATGGATTGTTCCCAGTATCTGCCTGCTTCACTCTTACATAAATGTTGCTGAATGAAGTTAGAGAAAAATCACAAAACTATGTTGATTGGGTCCACTACAGATTATGTCATGTGGTCTCAACTGGACCCTCCTTAGAGCAAGGCAATCCTAATATTCCTTCCTAATCAATTTTACTATCCTACTCACCACTGCCCCTGGTTCAAGTATTTTTTTCTTCTCAGGCCTCCTGTGTCACTCCTTTTTTCTACCATTTTTGTTGAGAACCTCATCTTATCCTTAACTGAAAAATGGAGACCATTTACTGAAAGATCTCTGTCTGTCATAATGAGGTATCCTTTCTTGCCAAGGCCAACTCTTCTACCATTCCTTTAATTCTTTGATCCCCTCCCCTCCTACCTTATCCAGCAGATTGCCTTTCCTATAATTCCCACTCTCTCTTTAATCTTCAATCTCTCTCTATCTCCCAGCTCTTCCCTAGTGTCTGCAATTGCACCCAAGAATCCTGCATCAAAAAACAAAACAAAACAAAACCCAACCTTATTAGATGATACTACCATAGCTACCAGCTACCATCCTATAACTCTTCTTCCTTTCTCTGCTAAACTCCTTGAAAAAAAGTCGTCTATAATTAGTGTTTCCTTTTCTCTCATGATCTTTTAACCTTCCTTTAATCTGGCTTTCCACTTCATCATTCAATTGAAATTACTCTCTCCAAAGCTGCCAATGATTCCTTAAATCTCTGAAAACTCCTCTACCCTTGTACTCTCAGCAGAAGGCCTTCTGTCATACTTTACAGAGAAATTAACAGTGAAGTCCCTCTTCTCCCCTACTCTATATCTTGGAATTTCTTGACATCATTCCCCAGTCTTTGCTCTGATAAACAGATTATACTTGTACTTAACAAGGACAATATCCCTACTTGAATAAAGTAGTAGAATGTCCCCCTCTCTCCTCCAGGAGATCACCCCCACAATCTCCCCTCTCACTTTCTCCCTCTGTGTTCACTCATTCTCTGCTGCTTCACACTATGCCCAGGTCTCCCCCATCCTTAAAAACATCTCTCTTGACTCTCTTATCCTCTCAAGCTATGGTCCAATATCTCCCCTCATTCCATCCCTTTCTACAGCCAAATTTCTAGAAAAATCTGTTTATATTTACTACTTCCGCTTCCTTTCCTCTTACTCATTTCTCAATCCTTTACAATCTGACTTTCACTCAATTAAAACTTTCTGCTCTACAGTTGTTGGTGATTTCATACTTGCCGAATCCCACAGACTTTTCTGAGTTCTCAGACTTATTGATTACTACAAGATTTGACATTGCTAACCACTGTCTCCTTCAGGTTCCTCTCTCTCCTCTATTTTTTATGACACTGCTCTCTCCTGGTTTTTCTCCTATCTGGTCTAGATGGCTTCTGAAGTCCTTTCTGGCTCTACATTTATGATCCTGTGAATATGGAAAGACTATGATTTATATTGATACATGTGAAACTCCAACAATGAAATCATGCATCCATTATAATATATTGCCAACAAATATTATTTAAAACATGCATTTATATATTTGTATGGCTAAAGTGTTATTAAACTACCTAAACCCTTCGACCCAGTAATACCACTACTTGGTCTATTTCCAAATATGATTAGGGAAAAAGGAAAAGAACCTAATATGTCCTAAAATGTTTATAGCAGCTCTCTTTGTGGTGGTAAAGAACTGGAAATTTCAGGGATGTCTATTAATTGGGGAATGGCTGAACAACTTGTGGCATATGATTGTGATGAAATACTACTGTACTATAAGAAATGATGAACTCAATGATTTTAGAAAAATGTGGAAATATTTGCATGAAATAATGAAAAGCAAAATAAGTAGAACCAAGAGAACATTATATACAGTAACAGTAATATTGATTTTTTTGTTTGTTCGTTTGTTTCATTTTTGGTGAGGCAATCGGGGTTAAGTGACTTGCCTAGGGTCACACAGCTAGTACCTATCATGTGTCTGAGGTCAAATTTGAACTCAGGTCCTCCTGACTCCAGGGCCAGTGCTCTATCCACTGTGCCACCTAGGTGCCCCCAGCAATATTATTGTTTATTTTTCAATTTTTATTTATTTATTTTTTTGGTGAGGCAATTGGGGTTAAGCGACTTGTCCAGTGTCACACAGCTAGGAAATATTAGGTGTCTGAGGCCAGATTTGAACTCAGGTCCTCCTGACGCCAGGGCTCTTGCTCTATCTACTGCACTACCTAGCTGCCCCCAGCAATATTGTTTTAAGAATGACTTTGAGCAAATAAGTAATTTTGTCTATTATAAATACCCAAATTAACTATTGAAGACATACGAAGAAAAACACGAGAAAAAGCTGATAAACAGAAGTGTGTATAGAATAATTTTACATATATACCTATTTGTGTCTAATGGTAGCCATCGCAAGGGCAGGGGAAGAAAAAAAAGAAAATAATTTACATAATAATTTTGTTGTATATTTGAAAGGAATAGCAAACTGTGCATAGTAGATTTGGAGTTTCATGTACAATTGTCTTTTTTATTGTGCTAGGTTATGGAAATGCTTGTTTTATTCCATAAATTAAAAATAAAATAAAACAAAACATACATTTAGTGATATCAAATACTCAATTAAGGTTATAATGACAAATTTGAACTATAATCTGTGGCTCATGTTTAAAGAAGCAGGGATTTGCTTCCCTCCCCCCAATTCAGTTGATATAGTCACAGGATATAAGCACAGATTATATTACATAGAAAGTTTTAATATGCTGACAAAGTGTTATCATCTTCTAGAGTTTAATCTAAATTATCTTTTTGGTTGTTGGTGAGTCATTTCAGTTGTGTCCTTCTCCAGCTCATTTTACAGATAAGGAAACTGAGGCAAACAGGTATAAGTGACTTGCCCAGGGGCATACAGGTAGTAAGTATCTGAGGCCAGATTTGAATTCAGGTTTTCCTGAATCCAGGCCCAGCACTGAGACATCTAGCTGCCCTAAGTTATCTTAGACAACTTCAAATTATAGCTATGATTACATTTATATTGATAAAAATGTAAAGTTCCATTCTCTTTCATGTCATGTCTTAAGAGTAAGTTTGTAATCTAGCTTGAATGAATGAATGCAAAAACATTTATTGAGCGCTAACTGCATGCCAAGCACTATGCTAAAGTGCTGAGGTTACAAACAAAAAAGCAAAACTGTCCATATTTTAAGGATCTCATATTCCAATTCAGGGAGACAGCACAGTAAATATGATACCAGTAGTGGTTTGATATAAATTATTCTCTGCTCCCATTTCTATTACCAACAAACCCCACAAAGGACAGATGCACAGGGAATCGGATGCTTTTGAATATGATAAATCTACAGGCTGCATGATGTCACTTATTTTTGCTCATTTTATAAAATGCAAAGTAGTAACAAAGTCAAAAGGCGGTCATGCAAAGTAAGTGTGATCTGAAAAGTCATCGTGGTATTTGGGGCTGGATGGATATTTCCCTTTCACAATAGTGACACAGCCTCCTCATGGATCCAGAGACTAAATTTTAATCTCAAAATTAAGGATTATTTCTCTATACCCTCTCCAGCCACCACTCTATAATTAGCATTCAGAAGGGTTTAAAAGAGTTAAAAAAAAAAAAACCACCAAGTACAACTGTTAGAAATGCAACCAATAGTTTTTGGGTTTTGTTTTTCTTTTTCCCCATGGTGTGGTGTTGAAGGAAGGGAAAATAAATGTTTGTGAACTGAAAGGAAAAAAAAAAAAGGAAGAGAGCATTGACTGTCAGGGGAAAAAAGAACTGAACAGAAGTTAGAATATCAAGATAATATTCTACAGAATCGCAGAATCTCAGAGTTGAAAGGGACCTTGGAGGTGATCTGGTTCAGCCCCAACTCAGCCTCCCTCACCTCCCACGGCCAGTCCGTTGCTAAATCTTGCTGTTCCTTCACATCTCTTGCATCCGACCCTTCATCTGCACTCACACAGCTACAGGTTCTCATTAGCTCTTTCCTGTATTTTTGCAGCAACCTCTTATCCCTCTGCCTCAGGTCTTTCATTGCTCCAGTCCATTATATTCATGACTGTCGGAGATAGACAGAGATGGAGACAGACAGACAGGTACAGAGAAACAGAGACAGAGAGGCAGATGGAGGGAGGGAGAAAGAGACAGAGACAGAGACACAAAAAGAGACGCAAGAGAGATGGAGACACAAAGAGAGACAGAGAGAGAAAAAAGAGGCAGAGACAGAAACAGAGAGAGAAAGAGAGACAGAAACAGACAGAGACAGAGAAACAGAGAGAGAGAGAGAGAGAAAGAGAGAGAGAGAGAGAGAGAGAGAGTGTTATTGTGAGGAAAACTAATTTTGACTGGCTCCAAGACATCTTATATATTGATCACAGAGGCAATTTAAAGGCAGGAAATCAGGAAAAGTTTTCCGAGAATGTAACAGTAGCAGAACTGCACCACCTGGAGAGATAAATGATAGAGGCTAATAGAGGTGCTGTGGGTCAAGGACATATACGTCAAGAATAAATCTAGCAGAGACTAAGCTGCATTCTGTTACAACGGTGAATGGAATGTGCATGCTGGGGGACATTCAGAAAGCCAAGAGAAACATCGCTTGGCAGAAGCCGATCCGATGTTGGGAAAGAGCAATTGAACAAAGGCTGCCCCAAACCTGAATACTAAATACTAAACACCCCAAATACTAAGCCACGTATTTATTTGCATGCCCATCGATAATCTTCCCTGGATCCTTTCTCTGTGGCCTCACAGGACTTCGAGCAGCTGTGCCAATGAATATTGAAAATGGAATGTTTCATCCTGTACTAACTAATGGATCCCAAGTAACAACTGGATTCCAGTCTCTTTATGAAAAGAACTTTAAAATGATTCCTCAAAAGCTTATTCAGGGGCTAAGCTTTGGGCTGGGTGAGAAAGATTTTACATATATGAACTATATCAGTGCAAGCTTAGAATTCCTGGAGGAAGTCATGAGTGTCAGAAAGGAAAAAAAGAGAGATAAAAACTATGGCCCTGCTATGTCTAGACCCACAGCATAGGTTTGATTTGTCAGTATTAACTGAGACCAACTTCAATCTGTTCAAAGCAGCGGCAACATATTGTAGGCAGTGAGTTGCAACTCAGTGCCTGATAATCCAAGCCCCTTATCCAGAAGATGGCCAGACTTATAGGGTGCAGGGAGATGATGAGAAAGCAAACACCTTGAGGCTGGATTCAGAGATGCTCTTTTCTTCTTTCTCTCCACTTTCTTTTGGTGACCTCATTGGCTGACCTCAGTAATCATCTCTAAGCAGATGACTCACAGATTGTTTTATCCAGCCAAAGTCTCTTCCATTCCTCTATCACCAAATGCTTAACAGACATTTTCCCCCGAGTGTCCCATAATTATATTTAACACAACAGTTTTGAAGAACAACTCATTGTCTTTTCCTCAAACCCCACCCCCCTCTTCAAAATGCCTTATTTCTGCTGATGGTGCCGCTATCCTTCCTATCACGAGTTGACGACCTTAACTTCAACCTCAACGCCTCGCTTCCCCTCATCGTTCATATCTAATACGTTGCCAAGTCACGTTGATTCTGTTAAATCCGTTTTCTTCTCTTCATTCAAACCACTCCCACCCTAGCTCAGGCCCTCATTTCTCATCTGAAATATTGCAACAGCCTCACAATTGGTCTCCTGGCATCAAGTCTCTCCCTTTCCAATTTATCCTCCACAGAGCTACCAGGGATTTTCCTAAAGCGTAGGTTTGACCAAATCACCCTCCTGATCAATAAACTCTAACATCTTCCTATTACCTATAAGACAAAATAAACTTCTCTACCATTTACTATAGGACAAAGTAAACTTCTCTACCATTTAATGCTCACAACCTGGTTCCAACCTACACCTCAGGCTTAGTACACATTACTCCCCCTCACCATTCTCCATTTTTAGACAAACTAGCCTTCTCAACGTTCTTCATACATGACATTCCATTTCCCATATTTATGCCTTTGAATAGGCTATCCCCCATGTCTGACATGTTTTCCCTCCTCACCTCTACCACTGAAAATCTCTGGTTTCCTTCGAAATTTAGTTCAAAGGCTACCTCCCACATGAAGCCTTTCCCAATTCCACCAGCTGCTAGTGCCTTCCTCACCAAATCACCTTGCCTTTATTTTGCATATATCTTTATGTTTCTATCATGGTGTGAAACTCACATAGAAACAGATCCTTGTAGGCCAATATTGACTTAGAAAACCACAAATTAACATTATCTACACTGTACTCAGGAGTGGAGTTTCCTGGAGCATGAGTTTGATCCCTCTGGTGTACATGATGCTTTTGTCAATAGAATGATTAATTTTATTTTTGTAATATTCCCTAGCAGAGTGACTGGTACGTAGCAGATGACTAATAATTGTTGATTGAGTGATTGATTGGTCATTTCCAGTGCCGATGAAATGGAAGGATCATTTGAGGAAGAAATTCATCATGAAGACTACTTTGTACATGGCTGTATGAGTGAGATGTGTGATGTACCTGGGAAGGAAGGGACTGAATCCTTTTGATTCACTAAGATTTCCCTCTCTGAGATGGAGGCTCTTAAGGACCTTCCAAAAGAGCTATTAGTCAGTGAAATAATCATGGAGTTGCACAGCTCACATTCTTCACACATAGGAATAATATACAAGAAGGATGAGAAGTTGTCATGTGGTCCAAGGATAGCATGCAGTGTGTAATACTTTTGAGTGTAGCCAGAACCAGATTAAAATATAATTGGAAAATATTTAACAAAATGAATAAAAATACAATAAAACATAAATAATGTTCATATTGGGGCAGCTAGGTGGTGCAGTGGATAGAGTGTGGGGACTGAAGTCAGGATGACCTGAGTTCAAATCCAGCCTCAGACACTCACTAGCTATGTGACCCTGGGAAAGTCACATAACACTCATTTCATTTATATTTACAATGACTACATTAGTCATAGAGGCAGCTAGGTGGCATAGTGGAAAGAGTGCTAGGCCTGGACTCAAGAAGTTTCATCTCTGAGAGTTCAAATCCAACCCCACTGAAGCTACAGTGACAGAAATTAAATAGTCCATGCTATTTCATTGAGAGGAAAGTAAGAATAATACATATATAGATAAAGATAAAATACACATGAAGGATGAGTGTTTTGAGAGGAGAGTATTTCACAGCTTGGAGGTTCAGGATAAGCTCTGTGTGTGTGTGTGTGTGTGTGTGTATGTGATAGGTGACTCAGGGTTCACAGAACAAGGCTGGTCCCCCAAGGCATATGATGGTCTCCCTTCTCACTTCTTCCTTTTGGTACCCCTGACTCTTTTCAGGACTTAGCTCAAGTGTTCCTCCTTCAAAAAAGTCTTTCCTGATTCCCCAGTGTCTCTTATACGTACTTATTTGTGCACATGTTATCTCAATCAATAGAATGCAAGCTTCTAGAGGGCAGATGCTGTCCCACCTTTGTATTCCCAGTGCATGGGATATTGCAGGTGTCTAATAAATACTTGTTTGAGTGATTTAAAGTTCACATGCTATGTCTGACCTACTAATCTAGTAACCTTTCAAAAAATGAAATTAGTTTCATCTGGCATGATCTGTATTTTATGAACCCATGCTGGCTCTTACTAATCACTTGACCTTATGTGTTCACACATTATCCTTTTACATGGCTCTTGCCAGAAACCAGTCATGTCTAGTCTTCTATTTTAAAAAAAATGAAAATGTTCCTAATGGTTTTGTGCTGGTTTAATTCAACTAGTCACTGGGCCATTTGGGTCATTTTTAGGACATTATAACACCACAATCATCCTCTAAATGGTCTCCTAACAGCACTGAGGAATTAATGCAATTTCCTTATTGCCAGAGGGGCTCTTAAGCATTGTCCAAAATCTGTCTCTGTATCTATTTGTCTTGTTTTGAAGTGCAACATTTATTGGAACCAAAATTCCCTTCGTATTCTGAAAGGAAATATGTTTGTTGTCCAAAGGGAGTTCAGTTTAAAATTAAATGTCATATTTCTAGCTGTAGACAATGCCTTTTGCTTTCCCAGCATGTGTGTTCAATATTGTATTCAGATTTTGCCAGGGAATCCTCTCCCTAGAGATGGTATATAACTACTTCTAATTGAAACATTTTTTTCCTGGTGTCCAATGTCTGTTAATTTATTTGGAAAACTGGATCATGAGTCTTCAAGCCAAGGTATGTACCTATAAATTCAAATCCTGATTCAATCTGGCTAAATGAATTTTTAAAATGCGGAACAGACATTTATCAAGTCCAGTAATCTCTGGCAAAATATCTCAGCTGTTACTTTGCGACAAACACCACTTGTTTCTACCTCATGCAAGAATTCCCCATAAATCTGCATTGATCGTAACACTGGCTGCTCCTGAGGTATGCTCTTCTTTCCTTTCCTTTTCTTCCCTTTTTTCTTTCTTTCTAATAACAAACTTCAACATGCACCCTTGATTCCATCCCTTCCCATTTTTCTACAGCAGATTGCTCCCACAGTCCTTCTTACACTAATCTTCAGTCTTTCCCTTATAGCAATAATAGTAGCTAATATTTATGTGGTACCTATTATGTGCCAGGGACTGTGCTAAGCATTTTACAATTATCATATCTGATCTTTACCACATACCTGGGAGGTAGGTGCTTTTATTATCCTTGTTTTACAGATTAGGAAACTGAGGTTAAGTGACTTGATCATGGGTCACACAGCTATTAAGCGTCTGAGGTCCAATGGTCGAACACTCATCTACGGCACCACCTAGTTGCCCTATCTATTGGTTCCTTCCCAAACATGACCAAGTCTCCCTAAACTCTCTCATCAAGTCCTAAATCTTTCCTCCTTTCACAGTTGATTCAAAGATGTCTCTTCTCTAGTTCATCTCTGTCTCTTGTAAACTGGCTTCTGTCCTCATCACTCAACTTTCACTGCTTTCTCCAAAGTAACCAGTGACCTCTCAATGATCAAATCTCATGGGCTCTTCTCAATCCTTACTCTTCTTGATCTCTCCACATCCTTTGATGCTGTCATCTGTGTTCTTCCGGACACTCTTTCCTCTCCACATTTCTTGGCTCTCTTACCCGTTATTTTAGGTCTCCTTTGCTGGTTCGCCATCCATATCATGTCTTCTGATCATCTGTTTCCCAAGGGTATTGGTCTGCTCTTTTATTCTTCCTCTACACTGACTCTGACTGCAGATGTCCAATTTTATAGAAACAGCTCTAGTCTCTTGAACTCCAGTTGTGTATCTCCATCCATCTCCAGAATATTCCGATTCACTGTCCTTAGGCATCTTGACCTCAACAGATCCAATACTGGGTTAATTTTCTTTTTTTTTTTCCAAACTAGCTTTTCTCTCACACTTCCTTCTTTCTATTGAGAGCACCATCATCCTTCCAGTTACACATATTTACAATATTGGCATCATCCTGGGCTTCTCACTCTCTAATCAGTTGCTATTCCTTTCAAGTCCACCCCCTTCTCTAAACTCACATGGCAATCATCTTAGTTTACTTGGGTTCTCTTCACCGGTAACCTGGATAGTTGTTCTAACCTTCTAATTGGTCTCCCTCTAGAGTCTCTCCATAACCAATTCATCTTTTACTCAGATGTCAAATTTCTTTTCCGAAAGGGCAGGTCCTGTCATATCTATCTGCTACTCAAAGTATTCCAATAGCTCATCTTACCTCTGGGTTCAATTAATAACCCATCTGGGTGACCATGTCAAAAGTTAATCTTTTATGCAATATAATTCTAGTAAGGAAAAAAATAGGGGCAGGGGAAAGAGGCAATCATTAATGGAATAGTACATGCAGATGGGACCTTAAATACCATTTAGTCTAACATCTTTATGCTACAGATAAGGAATCTGAGGTCCACAAATTCTTGTACTATAAAACCTTTTTATTTTCAGAGGGCCAATAGTGGCCTGACCTCTATCACAGTAACCGATGGGCTTTGTAGAATGTGAATTTGTCTATAATGTGAATATAATAATAATAATGTATTCAATCTAGTGACTCATAAGAACCATGATTTCATAAGATCATAAATGCAGACCTAGAAGAGGCCTCAGTGGCCAAAACTCCTCATTTTATAGATGGAGAAGCTGAGGCCCCGGAAGATGAGGTAACTTGACCAAGGTCACATGAGTATTAAACATCAGAGGGTGGATTTGAATGTAAATCCTCCCATAGGTTCCCAAAGTGGGTGATACTTCCTCCCGGGAGAGGGGGGTGCTAGAAAGATCCAGGGGGTTGGAAGTAGCCTCAGGTACAATTGGGGGGCATTCAATAAAAATAAGGGGGTGATGGAAGCATAAGGAAAGAAGACAAAAGAAGAAAATTTTGGAAAACTGTTCATACATGTTGCATCTGTTGTATAACAGAGTTAAAGTCGTAGTGATTACATTATTTTCCAAATAAACACACAAAATGGAAGTTATAAACAATCATTGGTCAAATCCACCAACAGGTCTTAACAAGCAAGTGTTGGCAGATGAGCATGTGTTATCAGGAAGTCCAGCATGCAATGGCAGGAATATGGGCATGTAATAACTTGTTATAATATGTATAATATGATACTATGCAATCACATGATGTGGTATTGTGTCATCAAAATGTCAATGCAGGAAAAAACCCACACATTTATAATAAATTATTAAATTTAAGATGTTTTATTTTTAAAAATTATTTTATATATTTTCAAATGATGCAAATTTCAAAAAAATTGTTAAAAGGTTAAAGAAAGTAGATTTCCAAAGGGGTGCTGAGTAATTTTTTTTTGAAAAGGGGGTGGTAGGCCAAATACATTTGGGAACCTCTGTAGAGGCTATGATCTTTCCACCACAGTATGCCACTTTATCTGTGGGAGGGAGAGGATACTCTTTCCATCAATGAAGAAGGTAATCCCTCCTTATCTTCATAGGCAATTTTGTGAGTTTCCAGGGCCTGTAAGATTCGTCAACCAACTTTCTAGTCACAGGACCTAACCTAAGCTCAACTTTGTATAACAGACAAATAGCCTATTCTGACCTTAGCTGATACCAAATAAAATGAAAATTTCTATATGCAAAGATGAACAGAAAAAGAAGATTGTACATGATATGTGAATCAGTATTATGTATATCTTGCTTTTACTTTCAAGCATATAATAAATTCAACATCTATTTTTAAATTTTAATATAATATTTTTCAATTAACAAAAATCTGTTTTCTCTCCCTTATACCTCTTACCATTATTGCGGGAAAAAAGGAAAAAAAAAATCCCTTGTAACAAATTTGGATAGTCAAGCAAAATAAATTCCCACATTGACTACATTCAAAAAATGGCTCAATTAGTACCGTGAGTCCATCACTTCTATAGTCAGGAATTGGGTAGCATGCTTCATTGTCTGTCATCTGGAATTGCAGTTGGTTAGAGGTGATAGGGTTCTTAAGTCTTTTTTTTTTTTTTTTTTTGGCTAGGCAATAGGGTTAAGTGACTTGCTCAGGGTCACACAGCCAGTGAGTGTCATGTATCTGAGGCCAGATTTGAACTCAGGTCCTCCTGACTCCAGTACCAGCACTCTATCCACAGAGTTCTTAAGTCTTAAGACAGTTCTTAAGTTTTTCAAAGTTATTTGTCTTTACAATATTTTTGTTATATAAATTATTTTACTGGTTCTCACTTCACTCTGCATCAGTTCATGTAAGTATTTCCAGGTTTATCTGAAATGGTCCTCCTCACTATTTCTTACAGAACAGTAATATTTCATTACATTCGTATACCATATTTGATGGGTACCCCTTTAGTATTTAGTTCTTTGCCACCACAATAAGAGGTACTATAAATATTATTGGTTCATATGGTTCCTTTTCTTCTTTTTTGTTCTCTTTGGGGTATAGGCCTGTTAGTAGTATTGCTGGATCAAGGTCTATACACTTTAGTAATTTTGGGGCATGGTTGTAGGTTGTTTTTCAGAGTGATTACACCACCTTATAATCCCACCAAGAGTATATTCATGTGCCTCTCTTCCCATAGCCCCAACAACATTTACCTCTTTCTTTTTTTTGTCATCTTTGCCAATCTGATAGTTGTGACATGGGATGGCAGAGTTTTTAAATTTGCGTTTCTTTGACTATTAGAGATTAAGAGTTTTTTTTCATAATCTTGTTGAAAGCTTGAATTTTTGCTTTGGAAAACTACCTGTTCGTGTCTTTTGACCATTTATCTATTGGGAAAAAACACTTGTTATAAATCTGAATCAATTCCATATGTACTTTGAATATCAGCCCTTTATCTGATAAATTTATTGCAAATATTTGTTTCCCAATTAACTGTTTCCTAGATGCATTAGTTTTGTTTATGCAAACACTTTTTGATTCTATGCAATCAAAACTGTCCATTTTATCTTCTGTGATCCTTTCTATCATAAACTCTTCCCGATCTATTGCTATGGAAGGTATTTCTTTCCTTGCTCTTCTGTCCATGATATGATCTTCTATAGCTTACTTAAGTATTTGTTTGGAGCTAATCTTGGCATGTGGTATGAGATGGCAATCTAAACCCAATTTCTATTAGTTTGCTTTCCAGTTATCCTACCAGTTTTTGTTGAATATTGAGTCCTAACCCTAGTAGTTGGGGTCTTTCAGTTCCTTGATCACTATGCTAATAGGTTTATTTTCTCCTATGCGTTCTCAATTTTTCTATTTTGAAACCATTACAAAATTGTTTTGATGATTACTCCTTTGTTGTATTGTTTGAGATCTGGTACTACTTGGCCTACTTCCTTCCCACTTCTTTTTTTACATTATTTCCTTTGAGATTCATGACCTTTTATTCCTCCAGATGAATTTCATTATCATTTTTCCTAGCTCTCTGGAGCAATCATTTTGTAGTTTAATTAGCATGATACTAAGTAGTTAATATTAATTTAGTATTGACATTTTTATTATATTGTCATTGCCTAACCATGAGTAATGAATATTCCTCTATTATTCAGGTATCTATGAAGGCTATGTTGTATTTGTATACCTATAGTTCCTGCAAGTGTCTTGGCAGATACACTCCCAAATATTTTATAATTTCTACACTTATTTTGAATGGATTCTGTCTTTCTATCTCTTCCTTCTGGGTTTTGTTGGTAATATATAGAAATACTGATGATTTTTGTGGATTTATTTTTGTATACTATGATTTTGCTCATTAATTCTTTCAACTGATTTTTAATTTCTTCTTCAGGGTTCTCTAAACCATCATGTCACCCGCAAAAAGTAACAATTTTCTTTCCTCTTTGCCCATGTTTATTCTCTCAGTTTCTTTTTCTTGTCTTATTGTTATAACTACCATTTCTAGGACTATATTAAATAATAGTGACGATATTGGACATTTTTGCTTTGTCCCTAATCTTATTGAATAGACTTCTAGCCTTTCTCTATTACAAATAATGTTTGCTTTTGGTTTTATATATATATATATATACACACATACATATACATATATAATTTGTCATATTCAGGAAAAATCTATCTATTCTGTTTCCCTAAAGCCTCTGACAGTAATACCCAGATAGGTACAGTTTCAAATCTTTTTTTTTTTTTTTGGTTAGGCAATTGGGGTTAAGTGACTTGCCCAGGATCACACAGCTAGTTAGTGTCAAGTGTTTGGTCTGAGGCCAGATTTGAACTCAGGTCCTCCTGACTTCAGGGCCAGTGCTCTATCTACTGCACCACTTAGCTGCCCCCAGTTTTAAATCTTGTCTGAAATTACAAATGCATTGTCCTGGCTCCTCAAGTGACCTTGATTAAGGCACTCTTTCAACTTCAATTTCTTCATTTATAGAATGGGGAAACAATATTTCTACTACCCACCTCTCTCACATAGTTGTTGTCAATCTCAAATGAAATAATGTGGGTGAAATCATTTATAATCATATTATCTTCATTGAACATTAAGGAAGGCCAGAAGTTTTGGGGAGCCTATCTTGAAATAGGCTTTTTAAGATTATCCTGGAGGATAACTCTCAACTCACCCAGCCCACATCCACCCCCTTCATTTAGTGCCATTTTCAGAAACAGAATACTGGCCTGGGGGACCAGGCAGTTACACAGCATAGCATTTCTTATGTGCAGTTCAACTTTTTCCCGAAGAATGACTTATCGTTTTAAACTCTTCCAGAACTTTTTTGTCCTATCATTTTCCACAAAGCTATCTCCATCTAAAAAACAAACAGTTTCTTCCTTGAGGCAAAAAAAAGGATTTATGGTGAGTGAGGCACTTATAAAACCTTTCTTTCTTTCCTCAGGTAAAAAAAGCCAGTTAGTTCAAATGGACCTTTAAAAGACAAGTTGCTTACCAGCCCAGGGAACTGTTTTTCCTCAAAAAATATGCATGGAAAACTGATGGTGGTGAATCTCATTGTGAAATTTTTTTCTAGGATAAAGAATTTCAAGTGACCTGTCTCTATTCAACATGTTCCTGGCAGAACATTTCGGAGACTATTACAATTCTGGGTACCACAAGAGACTTCTTTTCTATTCTCATTACATAAAAAGTAAAGAATTTGAAGCAATTTGTAAAACCTTGATTAAACTGGATATGACTCAAAGAATAGGAAATTATGTTAATTCCAATGTTCACTCAAACACACACCCAGAGGATGTTAAACAATCATTTTCTTGATATAGGTTGGCCACAAACGATGAATTGTGTTGTGCCTTTTTGTTTCTATAGTGACCATAGAAGACAAGCAGAAAGATGTAGGGAGGGTGGTAACAATCACAGATTTTGGGTCATGAATCAGTATTAATTTATCTGTTGGTAGCCTAAATGAATGTAAGATCTGTGACCTGTGCCTCAGTTCACATAAAACTGGAAGAGATGAACCACACCATAAATCATATTCTCACCTTGAAAGAAACCAAAACAAACAAACAAACAAACAAACAAATAAGTCAAACAGAAAGATAATTCCCAAGTATTCCACAGAAAATTAGAGGTAATGAATTTGGTTTCATTGTGTGCCCCCAAATAACAAGAAATATCATGTTGTAGAAAATGTGGCTGTCTATCCTTGTAGACTCATGAATAGTACAAAGAAAGAATTTCTGCCCTCAAGGTTCTTGCATTGTATTGGAGGGAAATCGAAGTGTGTCATTCTTTCTTCTTCCTCCTACCCACTACCCATCTTGCTCTGAGACAAAGTGTGAGTAGGTATCAAAGATGGAAAGGGACTCTGCCTGTGTGAGTTGGGAAGAAAGGGGCTATGGAAATCCAAAGGACAACAAAAATGAAGGTAGGGGAAAGTCTTAATTCCACCCAGCTAGGAAGTCATGTGGGGGGGGGACAAATGTACTACAAGCATACAAGCAGACAGAATGTTCTCCCAATACCATTTTCCTATTAAAATTATTTTTAGGCATTTAAGGAAAAAATATATAAGCTATCAAGGGAAACTTTAGTGTCTCTACATTTCAAAATTACAAATATATTTATTGCAAAATCTTTTTTCTTAATTCTCCAAGGGTCTCTCAGGAATGTGAGATGCTATGAGTAAGAGGTTTTTTTGGTTTGTTTGTTTTTTGGGGTTTTGGGTTTTTGTTGTTGTTACTACACAACCGGAGAAGTAACTAAAGACCTAGTTCCAAAATAACTGGAAAGAAGAATACATGCAAATATTCAGAAATGTTCCTACCAGTGCTTCAGAAAAGCATAGAAGTACACAGGTTTTTCTCTTTTCAAAACAGATGTCTAGTGATTGACTTTAGAAAAATGCTCATTCCAGGTTTTTCATTCCCAGTGCTTTTGTATTGAAGGCTTATTTCCTCATAATCACTTAAACCTGAAGGGGGGAAAAAAGTAAGTGTAGGTTAGGGTCCTCAACTGCAAAAAAAATTCGATTTGTGTATGCTCTGGAATCTTCCTCTCAACCTAGGACCTTCTCACCCTAGGACATCCTTCCAACCCCTCCATCCTCTTTCTCCCATTGGTGTTCCTGAGGCCTCCATTTTGGGAAGGAGTCTGGGCCCCTGCCATCTTTCATTCTCTCTCCTAGCTCCTCTGTTTCCGTCTGCCCAGACCTCACCACCTTTTTCACTCCTTCTCTCCATACTTTTCAGTTTCCTTTTGTGTACTGTCTTCCCCAACATTGAATGTAAGCTCTTTGTGGGCAAGAGCTGTCTTTTTCTTTGCTTGTTTTTGTATCCCTAACACAGTGCTTGGTACACAGTAAATACTTTATAAATGCTTGTTGCTTTTTACCTACCTGTTCCTGCCTGCTTATGTCCATATTTTTCAAACCTATTTGTCTTAATGACTTTTCTTCATTGCTATACCTAAATTGTTATTTCACTTTTAGAATCAAGTTCACTTTTACTACGTTTTTTACAAATTATTTTTAACAAATTGTTTTCTTCAGTGAACTTTTTTTTTTCATTTTGTCAACTGTATTTTTAAAGGAATTGTTCAATTTTTCTCCTACCTTTCTCTTTTAAAATCCTTGAGCTCTCTCAAGAAGGCTTTTTGGCCTTGAAACCAATTCATATTCCCCTTTGAGGTTTCAGATGTGGGTATATTGACAATGTTGTCCTCTTCTGAATTTGTGTTTTGATCTTCCCTGTCCCCATAGTAAGAATCTATGGTCTTTGTTTTTCTTTGTTGCTTTTTGTTCATGGTGTTTGCCTTTTTCCTGGCTTTTAAAATTGATCTCTGCTTCTGGGGCACAGGGGATACTGTTCCATGCTTCTTGGGCTGGGGGCTGGGGCCCTGGTTACTGGTTTTGTGTACTGGGGCCTCAGGTTCTGGCAGCTGGAGGCTGAAGGGTAGTTTATCTTGTGCTGAACTGGAGCTGGTGGTGGTGGCTGGTGTGTGCAGAGGCCAGGTGGGTTATGTACAAATAAAACAAATGTAGCCAAGATCAGAAGGAGAGCAGAAAATTGGGGAAAAAATTTTATAGACAGTTTCTCAGATAAAGGTCTCATATCTCAAATATATAAAGAACTTTGTCAAATCTATAGGAATACGAGTCATTCCCCAGTTGATAAGTGGTCAAAGAATATGAACAGGCGGTTTTCCAGTGACTGCTTTTTCTAAAAGAGCATGGCAACCCTAGCCAAAATGGGAGGCATGGAGAAGATAACCAAGCAGTAAATACTAGAGATTAAAGAGCAGAGAGAACAAGGTCAGCCAAAGAAGTGCAATGACGTCTGGAGCATCAGAAGCATGAGTTTATCCCTTTTTGCATATGCCTTTGCCACACATGTTCCCTACATATGTGCCTCTGTATTTGAGTCCTCTAGGTACACCCATTCTCTCCTCTGATGAGAAGTGTGAGAGAGCATACTCTAAGTTAATGGGAAAGATATTTCATGACTATTTTTCTTTTTTTGTTTTTTAAATCTATTTATTTTTAGTTTTCAGCATTTACTTCAATAAGATTTTGAGTTTTGAATTTCACACACACACACACACACACACACACACACACACACACACTCTCCTCCCCCCTCCCTGAGATGACATGCAATCTGATATAGGCTCAACTTATACATTCATATTAAACATATTTTCACATCAGTCATGATCTAAAGAAGAATTAGAACTAATGGGAGGAACCACTAAAAAGAAGAAACAAAACAAAACAACAAAAGAAAAGGAGAACAAATAGTATGCTTTTGTCTGCATTCAGACTCCAAAGTTCTTTCTCTGGACGTGGATAGCATCTACATCTTTTGGACTTGTCTTAGATACTTGCATTGTTGAGAAGAGCTAAGTCTATCAAGGTCAGTCATCGCACAATATGGCTGTTACTATGTATAATGTTCTCCTGGTTCTGTTCATTTCACTCAGCATCAGTTCATGTAAGTCTTTCCAGGTTTTCCTGAAGTCCTCCTGCTCATAATTTCTTATAGCACAATAGTGTTCCATTACATTCATATACCACAACTTGTTCAACCAGTCTCCAGTTGATGGATATCCCCTCAATTTCCAGTTCTTTGCCACCACAAAAAGAGCTGCTATAAATATTTTTGTACATGTGGATCCTTTTTCCATTTTTATGATCTCTTTGGGATATAGCCCTAGAAAGTGGTAATGCTGGTTCAAAGGGTATGCACAATTTTAAAACCCTTTGGGCATAGTTCCAAATTGCTCTCCAGAATAGTTGGATCAGTTCACAACTCCACCAACAGTGCATTAGTGTTCCAATTTTCCCACAGCTTCTCCAACATTTATCATTTTCCAGTTTTGTCATGTTAGCCAATCTGATAGGTGTGATGTAGTACTCCAGAGTTGTTTTGATTTACATTTCTCTAATCAATAGTGATTTAGAGCATTTTTCATTTGACTATAAATAGCTTTAATTTCTTCCTCTGAAAACTACCTGTTCATATCCTTTGACCATTTATCAATTGGGAAGTGACATGTATTCTTATAAATTCAGTTCTCTATTTTAGAAATGAGGCCTTTATCAGAGACACTGGTTGTAAAAATTGTTTCCTAGCTTTATGCTTTCTTTCTAATCTTGGTTATATTGGCTTTGTTTGTTCAAAAACTTCAATTTAATGTAATCAAAATCATTCATTTTGCATTTCATAATGTTCTTTACCTCTTGTTTGGTCACAAATTCTTCCCTTTTCCATAGATCTGACAAGTAAACTATTCCTTGCTCTCCTAGTTTTCATGTAGTGTCAGTCTTTATATCTAAATCATGTACCCATTTTGACTTTATCTTGGTATAAGGTGTAAGATCTTGGTCTATGCCTAGTTTCTGCCATACTATTTTCCAGTTTTCCCAACAGTTTTTGTTAAATAGTGAGTTCTTATCCCAGACATAGCTATTTTTCTTGCTAACTTGTATCGTTAAATGCTTTTGATTTGAGCTTATTGTATCTTCTGGCTAACTATTAATGTAAACATATGAATTGGGTGGGACTTGTAAGCTATAGTTTTATAAGTATGCACCCTCTGAGTATCTTGAACCTGGGGTAGCTGTCTTCAGGGAGACATTTTTTGGGGGGGGAGGTGCCCTTAGGTACTATACTTGGTTCATTAGACATTTTTAAGACATATACATTATTAAAATAAAATTTTGCTATTTATTTTCTATTTATTACTAAAACCACAAAGTATCATTTGCTTAATTAAAGTGCATGATTCCATTTAATAAGCACCTGTTATCTGCCTCATCATGGAGGCAGCAAAGTTTGAGCTCTGATGGGTTTTTCCATGCTGGAAAGGCTTTGATATATTTCTGGCAACAGAGTGACTCTATTGGACATGGCAAGTACCAAACATCACCAAAAGGGAAATTGACTATATCTTAATGAAAAGGAATTGGTCGAATTTTTTTTTTGTCATCTACCCATATACTTGTTACTGATGTTGGAGTAATATCAGAATGCAATCAAACCATCAACTGTTTAGAACATTCAATTAGAAAAAAAGCTAAATATGAGAACAGCTACAACTTTAACCTAACATTCAAAGGAAACAAGTGGGAAATGGAAAAAGACAATGAATCATTTGCTACAAAAATTTAAACAATATAAAGCAAACACCAGAAGGAGGTATCCATTAGAGACCAGAAAACTGCCTTAGCAATTAAACCCTTGATGTTCTTGAGAAGTGGACAGATGGTAGCCCTTAATGAATCATTAAGATCATATAATTCCTGGATATATGCAGCTACAGAAATAATTCTGGTCTTTGATTATTAATGTCAAATGAACCATAAAACAAGGAAATCTATGCCTGTCTTAAGCATTCAGCACTATCATTGAAAATGTCTTTTACAAAATCAAGATGGAAGAGGAATTCCATAGAGACAAGAGTCCTCCAGAAATACTGATTACTGACAAAATCATAATCATATGGTAATGTCAAAATTCAGTATTGGTGAGCTTATGCGTCTTAACGGAGGCAAGAAAAGTGATCATATTTTCTTGTTTGCATGTCCTCCCTATCCCATTTAAAGATATTCCACACATGAAACATAAGAGTTGAAAGCAAATCTATTGGAAGGATATTTTAGGCTGCAATTGGCAGAGGAACAGGCACATGGTTACTGAGGGGAGCTTCAAAGTTTTCAGAAGGGAAAATGTCCTTTCAGATCTGTGGCATCTCTGACTTTGAGTTTCCTGCTTGATCCCACTTGTGTGAGTAGTAATACCTAGGAAGCATATTCACAAAGAAAGTAGTCACAGGTAGTATCTTCCAGTTCTTCCTTACATGTAAAAGAGTTCATGTTGGAGAACTAATGTTCACACCAATTTTTCCCACTTCCAAGATTTATACAATATGGTATCAAGGAGTCAGAGTCAAAGTTTAAATTTCACTTTATAGTAATCCCTTGGGCATTGGTCTTTGAAGCGACATTCATATCTATTCGCTGTCCTGGGATAACAAGGAAGATTTTCAGTTAGTCACATAAGGGCTCATAACTTTTGTGAATAGAAAAGGCTCCCTTAGCCTTTGGAATTCAAGGTTAAGAAGGAACAAGATCAGGGCAGCATCTTAGCAGAAGTAGGACATAAAGAAATATGTATTCTTATTCCAGTGCAAATGATTTCCTAGCTAAATTCTTACTACCAAGTAAAAGATAGAGACAAATAAGGAACATGATAGGCACAAATTCATAAAATATTTGGCAAGGAATTGGTTTACTTTAATAATTGCTAGTAAGATAAGCCTCTGGGCCAGTACAGCTTACAGGATTACTTTTCCCTCGTTTTGAGCTTGGCTAGTTTAACAGAAAAAGCGAAGAAGATATCTTAACAATTGACAAAACAGGTATAGTGTTTTTTATACACATGAAGAATCTTGGGGTAAGAGGAAAGTATGCTCCAGGAAATCTCTCTGGAGTAGGGAGTTTGTATTTATATTGCTAAATAGGGATGATCTGAACAAACAACTCTACAATTGCAATATTCAATATGGAGAGAGGCAATGATGATTTACAAAAAGTTAAGAAAATGCAAGTGTACATTTCTACTTATTGAGAATTATCTTTGTTTTGTTTTTAATGAGAATAATCTGGAGACTTCAAAATAATGTAAGTCACCCATTTATGTATGGATTGGAGTTTTTCTTTCTAAGTAGTTTTTCATTCAAGGGATAGCCTTAGAGGAGAGAAAATGATTAAGAGTTTAATACGTGAAAAGAAAAGGTTTTGAGGGGCAGAGCCAAGATGGTGTTGTAAAAGCAGTGACTTGTTTGAGCTGTCCCCCAAACCCCTCCAAATACCTGTAAAAATGGCTCTAAACAAATTCTAGAGCAGCAGAACCCACAAACAGAGTGAAACAAATTTCCAACCTAAGATAACCTGGAACATCTATGGGAAAAGTCCGTTGCACTGGGCTGGGAGAGGAGCACAGTACAGCGTGAGCAGCACCAGCAAAGACTGGGGCCCAGCAAACCCGGAGCAGGCCTCGGGGGCCTGAATCACAGGCAACTGTGGCAGTTTCCAGACTTCTCAACCCACAACGCTAAAGACAACTCAGGAGGTCAGTGGGAAAGGTCTGTTGGACCTGGGTGAGAGAGGAGTGAGGTCCAGCCCTGGCCCTAGTGCTGCTCTGGGGCAGCAGTCACAGTGGGAGCGCTCAGCCCACAGACAGTGTAGGTATCAAAAGGTTGATCAGAAAGGGATTTCCGGGATCTCTTCGCTGGTGCTGAGGCAGGATTCTCTTGCTTTGCCCATTCTTGGATCTGGGTCCCAGTCCTGGGTGGTGGTCCTGGGATGAGGAGGAGTGCTGGTGTGGTGGAGCTTGTGGCAGCAATGGAGAGGTAATCCTCCTCACAGTTCCAGGGCAGAAAAGAGTGTTTGTGGTCACTCATAGACCAGAGCACAGGGCAGGAAAGGAGTAAACACCTCTCCTTTGATCATACCACCTTGGAAGAACTGAAAATTTACAGGTCCCTAGAAGTACCTCTGAAAACAGCTGCATAAAACCCCAGAAGCTTGGGACAGTATACCTTCCACACTGGAAGCAGAGCCTTGCCTTAACAAAGAGTTTAAAAGTCAAGTAATTGACTGGGAACATGAGCAAACAGCATTAAAAAAAAAACTCAGATCATAGAATCTTACTTTGATGACAAAGAAGATCAAAACATATAACCAGAAGAAGACAACAAAGTCAAAGCTCCTATATCCAAAGCCTCCAAGAAAAATATGAATTGGTCTCAGGCCACAGAAGAGCTCAAAAAGGATTTTGAAAAGCAAGTAAGAGAAGTAGGAGAAAAAGTGGGAAGAGAAATGAGAGTGATGCAAGAAAATGAGTCAAAAGTTTGCTAAAGGAGACCCAAAAAAATACTGAAGAAAATAACACCTTAAAAAATAGACTAACCCAAATGGCAAAAGTGGTCCAAAAAGCCGATGAGGAGAAGAATGCCTTAAAAAGTAAAATTGACCAAATGGAAAAGGAGGTCCAAAAGCTCACTGAAGAAAATAATTCCTTAAAAATTAGAATGGAACAAATGGAAGCTAATGACTCTTTGAGAAATCAAGAAATTATAAAACAAAACCAAAACAATGAAAAAAATAGAAGACAATGTGAAATATCTCATTGGAAAAACAATTGACCTGGAAAATAGATCCAGGAGAGATCATTTAAAAATTATTGGACTATCTGAAAGCCATGATCAAAAAAAGAGCCTAGACATCATCTTTCAAGAAATTATCAAGGAAAACTGCCCTAATATTCTAGAACCAGAGGGTAAAATAGAAATTGAAAGAATCCACCAATCACATCCCGAAAGAGCTCCCCAAAGGAAAACGCCTAGGAATATTATAGCCAAATTCCAGAGCTCCCAGGTCAAGGAGAAAATATTGCAAGCAGCTAGAAAGAAACAATTCAAGTATTGTGGAAACACAATCAGGATAACACAAGATTAAGCAGTTTCTACATTAAGGGAATGGAGGGCTTATAATATAATATTCCAGAGGTCAAAGGAGTTAGGATTAAAACCAAGAATCACTCACCCAGCAAAACTGAGTATAATCTTTCAGGGGAAAAAATAGACATTCAATGAAATTGATGAAAAGACCAGAACTGAATAGAAAATTTGACTTTCAGAGAGAGAGAGAGAGAGAGAGAGAGAGAGAGAGAGAGAGAGAGAGCACAAGTTGAGTTGAATATGAAGGAATGATATGTAAAAAATAAAATTAAGGGGTGAGAGAGAATTGTACCGGGAGGAAGAGAAAGAAAGAGATAGAATGGGATAAATTATCTCACATAAAAGAAGCAAGAAAAAGCTTTTACAGTGGAGGGGGAAAGGGGAGAGGTGAGAGGGAATGAGTGAATCTTACTCTCATCGGATTTGGCTTAAGGAGGGAATAACATACACACTCAATTGGGTATGAAAATCTAGCTTACCCTACAGGAAAATAGGGGGAAAAGGATAAGGGGAGGGTGATAGAAGGGAAGGCAGATTGGGGGAGGGGATAATCAGAAGCAAACACTTTGAGGGACAGGGTCAAAGGAGAGAACAGAATAAGTGGGAGAGCAGGATAGGATGAAGGGAATTATAGTTAGTATATCACAACATGACTGCTATGGGAGCGATTTGCATGATAACCTATATCGAATTGCTTGCCTGCTTAATGAGGGTGTGTGGGGATGGAGGAAGAGAGAGAATTTAGAATTCAAAGTTTTAAAAACAAATGTTAAAAATTGTTTTTACTTGCAACTAGGAAATAAGATATACAGGCAAAGAGGTATAGAAATCTATCCTGCCCTACAGGCAAATAGAAAGGGAAGGGAATAGGAGAAGGGGACGTGTGTAATACAAGGGAGGGCAGATTGGGGCAAGGGCTATTCAAAGTTTACACCATCTTGGGGTGGTGGGAGGGGAAAGATGGTGAGAAAATTTGGAAATCAAAATCTTGTGGAAGTGAATGTTGATAACTAAAAGTACATACATTGATTTAAAAAAAAATTTTAAAAGAAAAGATTTTGGCTATCTGCTCATTTACCAAATTGTTTCAATAGCTAATTAGAGAAAACAGAACATGGGGGAAAATTTTTATTTCCAACATATGC
The DNA here is from genome assembly GCF_900497805.2 of Vombatus ursinus. NCBI lineage: Eukaryota > Metazoa > Chordata > Mammalia > Diprotodontia > Vombatidae > Vombatus > Vombatus ursinus. The sequence goes on along the minus strand of NW_020954599.1, from coordinate 5,181,227 downwards.
TTTTCTCTACTGCTCTTAAGAAAAGGAATGTTTGTAATCTGGAAGGACTTTTCCTTTGTCTGTGATTTCTTTGAAATCTCTTCCAGGGGAAAATTACTAACAGAACCTATCCTGGATACTTATTCATGTCTCTTCTTAGGGTCCCCGTTCAATATTCTGGTCTCCAAGAAAACAGATAAACATAGATCTGCTATTGAGAAGGTCTGGAAAGCAAAAGGTAGGGGTTATTTGGAGAGGATATATGAAGAGTTATGGCTTGCTGCTAGAAGATAACACATAAAGATAAACTAATGAAAGGAGCTATTCTTTACTTTTACCATCCAAGCATCTCTGATTCTAGTTTTGTGACTTTGAATACAAACCTCAATGTCTTTTTTTTTTCAGGATTTCAAAGTTAAAGTTACATAACACAACTTAGAAAGATTTTTTAAAATTTATTTTTGGTGCTAGAATAAGAGGTTTCCAAAATTGGGACTCAACAAGCATATACAGGAAAACTAGAAAAAATTTCACATTATAAATGATTCCTCAGTAATTACTATGATTATTCAAAATAAAACAGTCTAACAAGCTATACAGAAAAAAAAAGTATTTTTAAAATGTCTTTTGTTTTGAGGACACACAGCCGAATGATCAGTCCTTTGAATTAGTACTTCAGTAGATATATGTTGGTTGGAATGTACCCTGCAGATGGAAAATGAATTGAGCTCAGGACTGAAGAGGTGGAACAGAATGCGTTGAATTGCATTTGGCAAACTTTTAACAGTCACAAGCTGCTTCTTGGTGTAAAGATCCATATTTTAAGTGCAAATGTATTCTCAGTGGCGCTACAGGCTGCAAATCTTGGAACACTAAAATCTCTGTGCAATTCAAGTTGTGGGTGATCCAAAAACCAATAGAAAGACATATGCTGGGAATGAGTAAGGTGCAGCACAACTCCAATGAAGACTTACAAGAAGTGGGGCGCTTCAGTGGATCCGTCCTGTCATTGATGTGGGTATTTCTTCCAACAATGCAAATTGCAATATTTCCATGCCCACCTATCCCATGTGACTATCATTCATGTTCTTCCATAAGCATGGCCCAACATACCACAGGCCTTCCTCACGTTCTCTTGGCATCACAAGGCTAGCAATAGATCCCACAAGCTGTCCACCAGCTAGCCCTCAATATGACGCTATGAGAGATTCCTTGGCAATCTATGAAACAAAAAAATATGACATCAGTGAGGAGATAAAAAGATCAGAAAAGGAGGTGGGCTGGTTATGTGGCAGTGAGGGAAAAGAAATGTGCAACCCAAATGTTCCTTGAAATGTAAAAAACAGAAAGGAGGGTCTTTAGTATACTGGACAGATTTTTTTGTGGAGGTCGTATAGAATGTAGACAAAAATCCCACAAGATGAGAAGGCGTGAATGGGTTGCAATCCTCTAATAGTGAGTGCAATCCTCACTGTTAGAGGAAATACATACATTGATAAGAGCCATTATCAGAATTCACACTAAGAAACTGAATAAAAATGGACTCTAGAGGACTCCATGATATCCATTTTATGGATACAGCGCAAAAAGGCAAGGGAGTAGTTCAGATGAATAACAGAGTCACACAAGCATAGTTAACAAAATGTTATTGCTACTCACAAGGGTAGCAAGAAAACAGATGCTAATGGGTAAACAGTATAGGAGTGGGTCCTCCATTGTCCTTACTCTGGCAGGTAACACTTAGTGTGATGGCTCAGGTGTTCAGTAGGATGCACCCTCCAATCAAAAGTCTAAAGCCACTGAAGACTCAAACGTGTATACAGTTTGAGACAAAGAATTGATTTGGCACCAACAGGAACCTGGCCAGTCACTAATGAGGCAAGGTTAGGGAGTAGTCCGGACCACTGAAATGAGGGTATTCTCTGAATTGCCTATTGAGGACAGAAGGGCAGGAAGCCACTCTAACTGTGCCACCGCATAGAAGTGGCTGGGGCAAGAAAAAGAATGGGTCTCCTAGGTCAATTAAACCTTAGCATACATGTAGACTTGGAGCTGGGGCCAAACTAGTCAAACAAGGTTTCACTGGCTCACAATGAAATAGTGTAAGAGTTGTACAGTTATCCAAAAGCAGAATGGGCTGCCTTGGGAAACAGTGGGATCCTTCCCTTACAAGTCCCCAAGAAGGAACTGAATGACTGCTCATCAGTCATATTATGGCTAGGATTCTTCTTTGGGTATGGGTTGAACTATATGGCTGCAGAGTGCCTTCCAATTCTGAAAGTCTTTTATTGTGTGAAAATATTATTTAAAATTAATGATGAAGAAATCAATATGCAAACGCTTTTGGGAAACAGTAAAATAACCAGTATGGTTTTATGAAAAACGTCTTGTATGGCACATGAGAGAATGATAGACCAGGTAAACTGAATGAAGCAACAAGTATAATTTAACTTCATTTTAGCAAGGCTCTTGATTCTAGAGTAGAATATAGCGTAGAATGGTAATTAAAAGAATAATAATGTAGAAGTCATTAAAATTCAATACTTCAGTGGACACATGAGCTTATTAGAAAGGGTGAAGATAGCAAGTTACCCATAGCCTTTCATCCTATGTGATTCTTGTCCATGCCCTCCAATAAATATACCAAAACGGATCTACCCTACATAATGAAGACTTTTTCTCTGGGTCTTCTAACATTATATGGGAACTCTATTTCAGGCTGTCCATCTGTTATTATTTATAACACTCTCTCCATATGACTAGCTCACATCCTTTCCCAGTTCTTGATAAGACTATTTACTTCTGCATGTGACTCAACAGCCTCTTTTATATCTGTTGACAGCATATCTAGTGTCCAGGAAGGTGGAGGAACAGTTCTGGAGATAATTTCATTTTTTTCTTGTATATTTGTATAGGGCCACTTGAGGGTATAAGATAAAGGGTTTCTTCTCCCCACGTACACTTCAGAATGGGTACAAATATCTTGTGATTGCTTCCTATCAGCTATGAGAACTTATCTAATTGAATCCTGAGCTAGAACAATGTGACACAACAGAAAGGAGAAAAAGAAGCAGGGCATGTGTGCAGTCATATAATAGGTATGAATGAGGTTCTTCCTACATCAGGGAAGCTGAATCAGCTTTGCCAGAAGGCAGCTTATTGTGCTTCCAAGAATGATGATGGAGATTCACAGGTGGCATCAGATGATGGGTTATCCATTACCAGTCAAAGGCAGCAGAGAAGAGAAATGGTGTTAGTGACTTCCAGTTGATCTGATATAAATAGGAGAACATGTGGGGAAAGGCAGAAGCTCTGAAAAGTCATCAAACCTGTAGACCACCACGCAATTTCTTGAAATTGAGAGAAATGATTATTTCTTTCATATATTAATAACTAATTATTGAATTAGAACCAAGGTTTTCCCCTTTTTCTACTTTCTCATCCAGAAACCAACCAGTGTGGAGAATTTTGGCACAGCCTTACCCAGCCAAGACAGTAATCAAAGACAGTAAAAAAAAAAAATTCTAGGTTTAAGCGAATGGGTGGATTCCTGCTCAATGTGTTTACTCAGGTCTGGGAAAATGTGGATTCTCCCTTTGGTCAGATGGATGATATGGAAATTAATAAATCTCTCTGACTAAGATTTGGGTGCTTGGTGTCATGTACCTCAAGACCCTCATTGGAATAAGCTCACCTCTCTTTATAATATTCATTCTCTCATTACTTTTTAACCAATCAGAATCAATTGCCACCCTCAGGAACACCCACCCTTCTAAGGGCATATAAGCATTGAGTGGGTTCCATGAGGGGTCTTGGGCATTCGAGAGTGTCGCTGACTTTTTATTAATAAAAATGCTAGCATTATTAATAAAATCATTAATAACCCAGAAACTATGTCTCTTTAACTTTTTAAACAGTACACAATTCACATGGGAAACAAATAATAAAAGCCAAGAGCATTTCTAAAGGTCATAAGTTCTGAATAAAGACTCCAAGACAGACTCTTAGAGTTCAAAGGAAACTCAGAAGTCATGTAGCCCAACCCTTACATGAACAAGAAATCCCTCATCAGTATATTTAAAAGTGATCATCCACTCTTTTATTGAAAACCCCCAGGGAAGAGGAATGCAAGAGGAACCCAATGAAGCAACTCATTCCATTTTGGAATGACTAGTTGTTGAGAATCTTTTCATAACATCTAACTGAATGAAATTTCCTTCTCTGCAACATCAACCTAGTTGGACCAAACAAAAAAAAATAGAAATCCTTGTCCATTTAACAACCTTTCAAATATTTGAAGATCATGTTCCCACTAAATATTCTCCTTTCTAGAAGAAACATTCTCAGTTACTTCAAATGATCCTCATATGAAATGCTCTTAAGGCCCTTCACAATCCTGGTTCCCCTCCTCTGAATGCTCTCTAGCTTAGGCGATCCTCATATGGCATAAACTAATTGGCATCTAGTTGGCAGAAGGGATGTTTTACATGCTCCATTCTCTTCCCTTTTTTCAAATTGGAATGTCAATTATCCTTTTCTAATGCTATGCTATCTATCCCTCTGTACTTTTTTCAAACACCGCTGACTATGATCACATCTACCAGTTCTTTCCACACATAAGAATCAAGTTCATCTCAGTCTGGTGACTTGAACTTATCAAGGGCTTTCTTACTCTTATGCTCTTCTACCTGATCTTGCTTATCAACTCCTTATTAGTCATTTTTTTGCTCTTTCCCTTCCAGTTCAAAGCTCATTCTTCTTGGCAGAGAAAACAGAAGCAAAATCAGAGTTGATATTTTTGCCTTCTTTCCATTATAATATTTCTGCTATCCCCACTGGGCAGTAGTTTTATCCCTTCTTTGATTTTCATTAATCCCAATATAGCTCAAAATGTTCTTTTTATTCATTGTCCTTTATTGGTTGTTGTTCAGTCTTTAGTCATGTCCCAACTCTTCATGACCCCATGGACCATAGCATGTCAGGCCCTTCTACCTTCCACTATCTCCTGAAGTCTGTCCATGCTCATGTTCACTGCTTCCATGACACTATCTATCCGTCTCATCCTCTGCCTTCCCCTTCTCCTTTTGCCTTCAATCTTTTCCAACACCAGGGTTTTGGTTTTTTTGTTTGTTTGTTTTTTCCAATGAGTCCTGCCTTCTCATTATGTGGCCAAAGTATTTAAGCTTCAGCTTTAGTATTTGTCTTTCCAATGAATAGTCTGAATTAATTTCTTTAAATTTTGACTGGTTTGGTCTCCTTGCTGTCCAAGGGACTCTCAAAAGAGTTCTCCAGCACCGTAATTTGAAAGCATTGATTCTGCAGTACTCAGCTTTTCTTACAATCCAACTCCCACAGCCATACATTGTTACTGGAAAAAAAAAAACCCCATAGCTTTGACTATATGGATCTTTATTAGCAAGGTGATGTCTCTGCTTTTTAGTGTGCTGTCCAGATTTGCCATAGCTTTCCTTCCAAAGACCAAGTGTCAAGAGGGAGCCAAGATGGCAGAGTAAAGGCAGGGACTGGCCTGAGCTCTCCTCCAAAACCCTTCAAATACCTTTAAAAAACGACTTTAAACAAATTTTAGAGCAGCAGAACCTACAAAAGGATGGAGTGAAACAAATTTTCAGCCCAAGACAACTTAGAAGGTCGTCAGGAAAGGTCTACTGCACCAGGCTGAGAGAGGAGTGCAGTCCAGTGCATACTGGGCCCCAGCAAGCCCAGAGCAGGCCTCAGAGAGACTGAATTGCTGGCGGCAGTGGCAGTTTCTGGACCTCTCAGCCCACAGACACCAGGAGGGTCAATTTGCTAGCACCGAGGCAGGACTCTGTTGCTTTGCCCACACTCAGATCTGGGTCTCAGTCCTGGGGGGCAGTCCCAGGGCAAGGAAGAGTATACTAGCATTGCAGAGCTTGTGGCAGCAGAGGAGAAGGGACCCTCCTCACAGTTCCAGGGCAGAAAAGAGTGCTTGTGGTCTCTCACAGACCAAAGCACAGGCCAGGAGAGCAGTAAGCACCTCTCTTTAGATCATACCCCTGTGGAACTGAAAATTTACAGGTCCCTAGAAGTATCTCTGAAAACAGCTGCACAAAACCCCCGAAGCTTGGGATGACGCGTCCTCCACCCTGGAAGCAGAACTCCGCTTTAACAAACAGCGAGTGTCTCAATTTCATGGCTGCAGTCACTATCTGCAGTGATCTTTGAGCTCAAGAATACAAAATCTGTCACTGCTTCCATTTCTTCTCCTTTGATTTGCCAGGAAGTGATGGGACCAGGTGCCATGATCTTAGTCCTTTATGGTATCACTTAATTCTGAAATTGAATACTCCTGACATTATCCTTACAGGACTCTATCATGCTTTTTTCTATCGATCCTGTTACTTGACCTTGCCTTTATAATCTATACTCTTACAGATCTAAAATGGAAATTTTAAAAGTCATCTAATTCAACCCCCCCGCTTTACAGATAAGGAAACTGAGACCAAAATATATAAAGTGATTGGGCCAAGATCATATAAGTAATAAGTGCCTAAGCCAGGTTTGAATTCAGGTCCTGTGACTCCAAGTTTCAAGCTTTTTCCACTGCACCATGCTCCCTTTCTTCCAATGGATCTGGGATATCATCAATGTGAGTAATCCCTTCAGTGATGCAGATTGTAACCTCATCTATACCTTTCCATCTTTAGTTGTCATTCATATCATCTTACAGATTCACCACTAAGGATCTTCCCAATATTTTGGGAGTCTTCATTATATTCTCTTGACATTGTATGGACATGAATTGGAGGACAGGGCTGGCTATCAGTTTTCCCTAATTTCATTCTACATGACTATAACCTTTCATTTCCAGTCATTTCTTCAATGAAATTCTTTACACCACTCCTCATTTATAATGTGTTACTTTTTTTTTTTTTTTGCTTTTTGGTGAGGCAATCGGGGTTAAGTGACTTGCCCAGGGTCACACAGTTAAGTAAGTATCAAATGTCTGAGGCCAGATTTGAACTCAGGTGCTCCTGACTCCAAGGCCAGAGCTCTATCCACTGTGCTACCTAGCTACCCCCATGTGTTACATCTTTCTCATATCCACCATTGCTCTTTGAGTGACATCTCACTTCAGATTTTTAAAAGCTAAAGGACTGGATGACTCACAGTCATGTAACATCTGGAATAACTGAAAAAGTTAAAGTGCTAAAAGATGAACAGTTAGGTGGCACAATAGATAGAGCATTGGGCCTGGAGTCAGGAAGAACTGAGTTCAACTCTAGTATCAGACACTCCTAGTTGTGTGGCCTTAGGTAAGTCACTTACCTCTGTGTGCCTCAGTTTCCTCATATATGAAATGGAGATAATAACAGCACCTATTTCCTAGGGTTGTTGTTAGGATCAATCAAGAGAATATTTGTAAGCACTTAGAACAATGCCTGGCACATAGTACACACTACATAAATGTTAGTTATTATTATCATTGGGTCAAGGTCACAGAATCAGCAAGATTGCAGTATAGTTATTTATAATCATCCCACCCTAACAACCTTGAAACAAGAAGAAATGTGCCATATCGACAGTACTTGAAGCTATCAAAACAACCCATGAAAAACATGTTATTCATTCTGAGCCACGCTCTCACTGCGACTAGGCAATGTTTTTACTCTTCCCCAATTGACTTCTTCAGATTTCCTACAATTGCTCCAAACGTTTTCTTCTTACTTTAATCTTACCCAGGGGAGGGCTGGAGCCAGCTCCAAATGGCTTATAAGAGACAATTATTAAATTTTTTAGTGTTAAGTATTTTCATCCTCAATCCCACAAACAAGGGCTTGATTTATTGTTTTGGTAATTATAAACTTAAGAAATTATTAATAGATACAGATAAAAGTGTATTGTTACAGTCAGAGAAAGAACTATGGAGTCTGAATGCAGATCGAAACATACTTTTTTCTCTCTCTTTTTTTTTCTTTCTCATGGTTTTTCCCTTTTGTTCTGATCTTCTTTCACAACATGACTCAAGTGGAAATGTTTTTAATATGATTGTACATGTAAAGCCCATATCAGATCGCTTGCTGTCTTGGAGAGAGGGGAAAAGAAGGAGAGAGAGAAACAATTTGGAACTCAAAATCTTATAAAAGTGAATGTTGAAAAACTTTTTTAAAAAAAAAGTGTGTTGTTAAATATTTACCAGCACACCCCTGACCCTATTTCAACACCACTTCTCCACTTTATCAAAGCAAAGGACTTTGCCAAATACTTTACTGAAAAAATAGAGGCCATTCCCAGTGAGCTCCCTCATCTTTCTATACTCTGTATCTAAAAACTCCTTTTCATTATTCTCTAATCTGTTCTCTTTTATATCTTTCCCTCTCTCTTGTTTTTTTTTACTTGTCTTCAAACATGTGGAAGTTTCTCTGATTAAATAATCATCTCTTGACCTTACTATTCCCTTAAACTCTTATCATATATTTCCCTTTCCCAGCCAAATTCACGGAAAAAGCTGTACAGTATGCATTCATAACCTCAGCTTCCTTTCCTCTCACTTCTAAACTTTGAAACCTAGCTCCCAACCTCATCTATCAGCTGAATCTGCTCTTTCCAAAGTTACCAATGATCTCTTAATTGCTACCTCCAATGGCCTTTTCTCAATCCTTGATTGGTGACAATTCAGTTAGCCATCACTCTCTATTTGTCTCCTGACAACCAGACCAGATCATGCTTTGTATACCATTTGGCCATCCATCCTGGCAATCTTGTATCCCTGCTCCCTGGAGATTCTCATACCCAACTGTCCTTCCTGCATGTACCCTTCCTGCATGTATCCTTTCCACTTCTTATTCTGGGTTTGGTATTCAAATCAATATTATCATCCTGTCATTTTTCCTGGAAAGGGCAGGTCATCAACTCACCATCCTTGTGACTCCACTTCCCTGGCCACCGTTCCCACATACATGCTATTTGTCCCCATTAGAATGTAAGTTTCCTAAGGAAGGAACTGCCTTTCTTCTGTGTCTGTATTCCTTGTACAGAGTTTGGCACATTAATACGTGCTTTTTAAATTCACTCATTCATTCATTCATTGCAATAGCTTTTTAATCGGCTTCCCTGACTCATCTTCCCTTTTCCAATCCTCCACACATACCTATAGGGATATTCCTAAAGCACAGGAATTTCTAACCATGTTATTCCCCTACTCAAAGAGCTCCAGAGGCTTCCTATCTTTCCAGGTTTACTACACCTTACTCTCCTTCACCTACTATGCCTTCCAGCCAAACTGGTCCACTTGCTTCTTTGCACATGATATTCTATCTCCTATATCTATACCTTTGCACACTCTGTCTTACACACCTAGAATGCTCCTACTTCTCCCCAGTTAGAATCACTAGTATCCTTCAGAGCTTAGCTCAGTTGTCATATCCAACATGGGACCTTACCACCCACCCACCCCTACCACCCCATACCTCCCACCCCTAAATAGAAAAGAATTCTTTTTGTTTTTTATTGAATTTTATTCTGATGATTATGATGCCCTAAAGAAATTTAAGCAGCATACCTAACAGCACTTGGTAAATCAGGAGGGTTCGCCATAAGTAGAATAAGTGAAAGGGACAAGACCAGATCATTACTGTCTGTTTCAGTCACTTACATCATTTTTCTTTTGATACAGCACCATCTGCTGGCAGTATGTTAGGCTAAAAATATCTTAAAACCGCAATTAATACTGGGTCACAGAAGGTGAATTGTGCTGCAAACATTTTTTTTAAAAAGTAACTCAAAAATAACTAACAATGTGCAACAGGATGGAATTTTTGTTTTACTTTGCATTGTCTATAAATGTCATGATGGTACTGAGATATCTTTTTTTGTGCCATATGTTGGGGGAATTAGATAATGTTCTAATTCATCAGTTATGTTTACCTTTAAAATTCAGAATATGAAATCATATGTAAATAAAACAGTGTAAGAAAATAAAAAGTAAGCTTTACATATTATCTCAAAAAGTTGAAAGTAAGTACCTGGTTTATATTCCTGTAATAACATAGAGAATTCTATCATGTTGGATTGCCATCTGGAAATTAGATTTATTCTAGGCAAAAATAATTTTCCACTTTTAAATGATATTTTAAAATAAAAAGCTTATTAAAATACAATATTTATGGGAGGATGTTAAATTTGCTATATAAAAAAAACTAGTTAAAAAAAGGAGCCTGCCCTTTAATTTAAGAAGATTTATAGTAATGTAGATTGCTTATCTTTAAATGCCTGCCAACATATATATATGTGTGTGAGCACATATATGTATATACGTTATATACTCACATCTGAAATTACAATTTCACGAAATATTAATTTAAGCATATTTCAACTCACTAAATCTCAGAAACGTACATGCACATGCACATTTTAAGTGCTGACATTTAAAAATTAGTAATCTTCATTTCCGTGATTATGTTGTCTAATATATATATATATATGTATATCTGTGTATGTGTGTGTGTGTGTGTGTGTATATATATATATATATAATTACATATTGCTAGAGGGAAGAAGAAGGGAAGGGGGAAAGAGGAGAGTAAGAGAATCAGAAAGAAGTGGTCATCTTTCCTTGTGTATCTCTCCTATCTCTCCATTTTTATAGTTCCTTAAGTATATAGCATATTCTTAGAAAGAGGTTTGTGAGCAGCACCCTTTCCTATCATTCCCAAGCTGTCCAGCATTATGTTCTACTATGTATATGGAAATGCCCAATTTATTTGTGCTTGTTAAGCTCAGGATAAAAATAAACATAGTGGGGGAAGAAAATAAAAGTCAAGAGAAGCTCCATCTGAGCAGGAAGGTCCGGGCCTTTTGTGCCACTCATGTCACATAGTGACTTTTTATTGCGCTTTGTGATTTACCTTCCTCTCCTGCTAGATTATCAACTTCTTGAGGGCAAGACCTCGGCCTTGCTCAGAGAATCCCTGAATTGGAGCACCAGATCCTTCTTTCAGGCTTTTGTTTGAAGATCTGATCTAGGGGAATCCATTGCCTTCCAAGGCAGCGCATTCTACTTTGGGGTGGCTCATTGTGACAGCTGTTGTGGGTGGGAAGTGGGTGCTCGGGGCAAACGTAGTATTGGGGTTGCACACATCTGGGTCTTCCTTTGCCTCTGCTATTCTAGAGCTGATGGAGTGTGGTGCAGTGCATGGCCACCAGATGGCACTATGACCACCTGGGAGTATTCTATTCATCTCTTGATGTTCTCCAAAGTCCATTGGTGACTAAGTGGATGGACACACCTCCCCCCCACTCTCAATCTGAAATGTGCCCATAAATTGCCAAAAATATGTCCCTTTCCTCTCTAATCTTTAAGCTCTCATCCCATGACATTAGTGGGACAAATAGAAGGAGGAGGTAGGAAGGGGGTCCTCTGGTACCTTGATAGGACCTTCCTGTTTAAATAGAGCTTTCTATCCTTTACTTCCTCCCCACCTCCACCCCCAATATTTATTATTATTCTGAGGAAAAGTCCATCCTTCCTCCTCATTCACCAATACCCTGTTCAACAGATTCAACAAATCACTCTTAATGGTCATACAATTTATTGAAACCATCAGATCTCATATAAACAGCAGGTTACCCAGTCAGTTTCAGCTTTTATCTACTCCCCTTGCCCTTCACTGCTCCTCTCGGCCAGTACAAGTTGGAGACAAAAAGGCTCGGGCAAGTTTTAGAACTCACGGTGACTTCTTTTAAATTTTTATTATTTAATTTTTAATTTATGGAATAAAACAAGCATTTGCATAACCATATCATTTTTAAAAAGATGATTTCACATGAAAATGCAAATCTATTATGTACAACGTGCTATTCCTTTTAAATATATAATAAAGTTATCATGTAAATTTATCGTGATTTCTTCAGCAGATAATCTGAATGAATCTAGATCAGCCAGGTAAGTGACAAAGTGAATAGATTCAGAAAGATCTATATTTGAATCTGGCCACAGACACTTACTAACTGTACTACTACTACATTCAGCCTCAGTTTCCTCAACTCTAAAATGGGGATATCTACCTCATAGGGTTGTGTGAGGATCAAATGAAGTAACATTTGCATAGTGCTCTATAAATGCTGGCTATTATGTATGCCACATGGGGCAAGGAAGCCAAATCAAAAGTTCCAGCTCAAATCTTCTGAGCCAATCAAACCCCAAGGTCAAGCCACTTGCCCCTTAAAGGGAAATCAATTTAGGGGACATCTATGTGACACAATAGATAGAGTACCCACCCTGGAGTCAGGAGGACCTGAGTTCAAATCTGGCCTCAGACACATAACACTCACTAGCTGCGTGACCCTGGGCAAGTCACTTAACCCCGATTGTCTCACCAAAAAAAAAGGAAACCACTTTTATCATACTAGTACACTATCTACGAGCAACAATATAGAGCTAATAGAAACAATATCAACAGGCCCACATGATATGTTCATAATAATTAGCATATATGCAAATAAGCAAAACAATGCATAACTAAAACACTGTGGCAGGACATGAAATACGTGCAGGACACTAGTCCACTAGCAAACAAACATGAATCATAAAATAGTTTAAAAACTCAGGAAGAAGCAATAGTTGAGATATTCAGCAGTACCTAGACACGTACACTTGTGTTATGCCCAAAATACACAATACCTGCCCAGGCATTAGTATTAGAAGTTCCTTCCTTTGAACAAATAAGTAATTTTGACTATTATAAATACCCAAATTAACTGCAAAGGATATATGAAAAAAGACACTACCTACATCTAGAGAAAGAATTGATAAATACAATAATTTTACATATATACATACACATACATATGTACATATATACATGTGTATAAATGTATGTGTATGTATATATGTATGTGTATGTGTGTATATATATATAATATATAATATATATATACATAGCTATTTGTGCCTAATGGTAGCCATCTCTAGGGTGGGCAAGGGAGGAGGGAAGGAAAAAAGGAAAAAAAAGAAAAAATAGAAATTTGCATGATAACTTTATCATATATTTAAAAGGAATAGCAAGTTGTATATAATAGATTTGCAATTTCACATGCAATCATCTTTTTTATTATACTATGTAGTGGAAATGCTTGTTTTATTCCATAAATTAAAAATAAAATAATTTTTTAAAAGAGGTTCCTTCCTAATAAGAATTATTTCAAGAATTATATTTAAATCCCCAGTGCCTGGCATGTAGTTGATGCTTAATAAATACTTTTTAATTGATTGATTGTCCTCTGGCTGAGTGTTTAACCATTTCTCCTGCTTCTATTGGAACATCAAGTTACAATCACAGGTCACAGGTTGAATGGTTTTATCCCTTTTGGTACCTGCTGTCACAATGGTATGCTGGTAAATATTTAGTAACCAGCTCCCTGAGGAAAACAAATATATGAAGACATACTTTTACGTTTAATCTGCGTTATTAACATTTTCCCCAACACTTTCTTAACTCTAAACAATCAACAAAACAATAAATCAAACCTTGATTTGTAGGATTTGCCATTTTCTGAGGTTTTTATAAATGCTCAAACTAGAAATTTAACAATTGGTTCTTTAAAACTGGTATACATTGACTCCAGCACACCAAAGCCTGCTGAGTTTTCTGCACCAAGCTTTTAACTGGTTGGTGGCATCGGCCAATTATCGCTGTCCTCCGACCTATAAGCCAGCATTCCCTAACCTCAAATTTTCAATCCCCGAGCTGACTACCAATATTTCCAAATATTGCGGGTCATCTCTGTACTTTGAAGCTCTGAGCAGGAAAGGAACTCTCTACCAAGAGCCATCCTCAATCTATACTGAGTTATGGAGACAGTGTCTTTTTCACTTGAAATATCTCTATCCCAGACAAGCTTTCTAATGCTCTTTTGCAGTCTCTTGCTCTCAGAATCTACTTGGATTTAGAAATTTAGATTAGAAATAGAAGGTTTTCTGCAGCTTATCAGTCAGTCTAATTACCTTCCCTGTGGACCATAGGGAGCTGGGATGAATATCCTATATAAGGCCACTACTCTCGGAAGTGATTGTGAAAACCCACTGAGCTGCTCAATTTCTCACATACTTGGTATGAAGTAGCTTCCATCAGTCAGATAACTCACACGCTACCTGAACACCGAGTTTTCTCAACAAAACTGTCACCTTATTGAAGATCTTAACAAAGGATTCAAGTATCCTATTACGGTTTGTTTGTCAAAGCTCCTATGAGTAGAAGTCATGTCTGGTCGATAGACTTCTTTCGGCCAATCTTTCAGCCAAGCTATGAATTGGATGGATTTGCATCTTCTCCACCTTTTGAGATTTCCAAGCATAAGTCAGTAGGTGGGCAACCAGCAATGAAATCATCAAGTGTGGTGCAAAATCTGTGCCATCATTCACAGTATTCATGCACTAGAAATGCCACTTGTTAACTCCATTGATGTGTCTTTTCCTGTCTCAGTGTACTGAACATGTTTAACAATGTTGAAATGCTCAGAATGTAAGTCTCCTAAGGTATATTTTTACATGCTTTGATACCTGTTAAAGCTAACATTTCCTTGTGGAGTTTCTTGTTAAGTACTTTTGTTGGAGTGGTTCTTGGAAGAAATCCATGTATAGAAAAATATTTCTCGCACGCTACTATAGGAAGTCTCACCCCCCATAGGATCTTTTCTGGGGGATAACTAGTGTGATACTTTCATCTTTATATGACTTATAAACCTTTACACAGTAATTAATATAGAGTAGCATAGCATAGTAAATAAGGAAAGAAAGAAAGAGAGAGAGAAAGAGAGAGAAAGAAAGAAAGACAGAAAGAAAGAAAGAAAGAAAGAAAGAAAGAAAGAAAGAAAGAAAGAAAGAAAGAAAGGAAGGAAGGAAGGAAGGAAGGAAGGAAGGAAGGAAGGAAGGAAGGAAGGAAGGAAGGAAGGAAGGAAGAAGAGAAAAGGAAAGAAGGAAGGAAGAAAGGAGGAGGAAAAAGGAAAGAAGGAAGGAAGAAAGGAGGGGGGAGAGAGAAGAAGCAAGGAAGAGAGGTAGAGAAGAAGGGAGGGAAGCAGGGAGAGAGGGAGGGAGGGAGGGAAGGAAGAAGGAAGAAAATTAATACTGTGGTCATGTTCACATCAGGCCACCACCATCTATGTTTCCCTACAGGAAAAACTCATCTGGTTATGATTGCTGCTGCATAATTATTCTAAATACCCCCACCCAATTCTTGTTACTCACTTTATTAAAAATGTATTTGTTATAACATCAATATTATTCACGAAGTCAAAATCAACCTTTCAGAATCCAGATGTTTCCAAGCTTGAATCCTTGTCAGTGAGTCTCTTAAAAGAGCCAAACTTTTTTTTCCTTTATAATTTGTTAAATGTAGCAAAGCACAATAAAAGAGATTCAAAACCCTTGCAAGAGTAGTTTCCTCACACCAAACATCTCTCTACAGAATTTCTCTCATCTTGGAAGGAGCATCTAAAGGGATCTACAAATAAACATAGCATAAGTTTCAGGATGCACCTAGTTGGAATTGTTGATTTTTAATGGTGGAAAATAAATTAATAGATAATTTCAGAAATCCTGCCAGGACCCCAACTCCTGGTCGATGCCTTTTCTAACACTGACACTTTGCTGTTTCCACATTTTATATTAAATGAGTATTATCATAATATGTTTGGTTTTGCTCTTGGTTATACTTATCATCTGCTCATTCTCTACATAGAGAGAGCTCTCAGAGATATCACAGCTATGGAATTTATATAATAATAATAATTCCATAAACTAGAAGAGGGATTATTGTAAAAAGGAAAGGGGACTGGGAAAGGAATTAGAAAACCTAAGGTGAAGACATCTGGTATTGCCCAAGGTCACCAGCTAGGTATGTGACATTAGGCAAGTCACTTAACACCAGGAATCACAGAACTGGAAGAACCCTTAGGAGGAACCTTCCAGTCCAACTAACCTCACCACCCACTCCTAATTTTACTGATAAGAAAATGGAGGCTTAGAAAGGGGAAATAGGGCAGCTAGATGGTGCAGTGGATAGAGCAACGGCCCTGAAGTCAGGAGGACCTGAGTTCAAATCTGGCCTCAGACCAAACACTTGACACTTACTAGCTGTGTGACCCTGGGCAAGTCACTTAACCCCAATTGCCAAAAAAAAAAAAAAAAAAAAGAAAAAAGAAAGGGGAAATAATTGGCCCACAGCCACCCAACACGTACGTGATAAAGTCAAACTTGAATCTAGATCTTCAACTTTCCACTACAACGGATTGAAAACAACAAAACGTTACGTAAGAAATGCAAAATGTTTTCATGTATAGTGTTTTATTTAGTCCCTGTAACAACCCTGTAAGGTTGTCAGGGCAAATATTTTCCAGGTGAAGAAACTAAGCTTAGGAGGAGATAAATGTTGCTTGTGATCACAGAATAACTGGGAGAGCCAGGACCAGAACCTTGATCATATCAAGTGTCAGTCAACAAGGATTTGTTAACCTCATACTTGTGGCAGACACAGTGGTAAAAGGTGGGAATACCAACAAAAAATAAAATAAAATAAACCCTACCCTCAAGGAGTTAACACTTTAATGAAAACAACAGCAACAACAACTTGGAAATAAACAGTAACACACAAGACAGTAAAGAATAGGTGGGAGGTTATCTTAGAGAGGAAAGCTCTAGCAGGTAGGGAACTCTTCCTCTTAGATCTTCTTGCTACAATATTTTATGTTTTCTCCCTTGTTCTGTCTTGAATAAGTCACGTAGGCTATTTGACAGGATTTTGTTTAAAATTTTTGAGTCAATATTCTTTAATGATATTGACTTATCGTTTTCTTTCGGTGTTTTATCTTTCCTTAATTTAGGTATTAGCGCTTTATTTGTCTCATAAAAGGACTATGGTAAGGTTCTTTCTTTCTCAATTTTTGAGAATAATTTGTGAAGTATGAGTACTAACTTCTTTAAACGTTTGATAGAATTCTCCTGTGAATCCATCAGGATCAGGACTTTGGTTTTGGTTTTTTTCTTTGTGGTTTCTTTACCCTTAGGTCTGTTTTCTTTGATAATATTGGGTTATATGAGATCTCTATCTGATCCTCTAATAGTTTTGGGTATTTTATATTTTTGAAGGTATTCCTGTTATCAGTTTTGTTTGTATATATGTACAATGTGTTCAGATTATTCTTTTTATTTCTTCTGGTTTTGTTGTTATTTCATCTTGCTCGTTTCTATTTTATTGTTTTGATTTTCTCCTCTCTTCTTTTTTTTTTATCAGATTAGCTAAGGGTTTATCAATTTTATTTGTCTTTTCAAAAAAGAGCTTTTAATTTATCATTTCTACATATTTTGTTTCCAATTTACCCTTTTCCCCTCTAATATTTAATATGTTCTCTTCTGTACTTATTTTAAATGTGTTTATTTGTTGGCTTTCTAATTTTTTAAAATGCATAATCAGTTCATTAATCCTCTCTTTTTCTATTTTATTAATGAATATTTGTAAGGATATGATTTTCCTTCTGAGAATTGGGTCAGCTGCATCCCAGAAATTTTAGTATGTTGTTTCATTATTATACTTTTCTTTTACATAGTTATTAATTATTTCTATGATTTGTTCTTTGACCCACTCATCATTTAATATTTCATTTTTTAGTCTTCATTTGGTCTGCATCTTTTGTTTGTGGTCACCAAACTAATTTCTATTTTTATGGTGTTTTGGTCTATAAAGGATGTATTAACTATTTCTTCCTTTTTTACATTTGTTTGCAATATGGTACGTGGTGTTTTTTTTTTTTTTTACAAAAGTTCCTTGTAGTGCAGAGAATTTTCTCTATCTTCTTATCTATCTATCCATTATTTTGTTATCCTATTTAGAAGATGCCATAAGCCTTTTAATATTAGCTTCTCCAGCAATTTGTTCAGTTCCACATTTTCCCTTTTGTTTATCTTTCTGTTAGACTTATCCAAATCTGATAGTGGTATCTTGAAATATCCTGTCTATTGTGTTACTGCCTATGTCTTCTCAAAGCTCAGATAATGTTTACTTTTTTAATTTGGATGTTAAGGCACTCAGAGCACTAAGTTTGTTATTGATATTGGTTTGTTGTCCATAGTTACTTTCAGCATAATGTAGTTTCTTTATGCCTTTTTATTTTTATTTTCTTAATGTTTGCTTTATCTGACAGTATGGTGGCAACTCCTGCTTTCTTGGATTTACTTGATGAGTAATAAACTTTTTTTCCCATCCCCTCAGTTTTATTTTGTGTATGTCTTTGTTTTTTAAAATGTTTCATGTAAGAAGCAAATTGTAGTGTTTTGTTTTCTTGTTTAATCTGTCACTTTTTAGTTTTAATGTATTGTTTAATGAATCACAGGGGTGGGGAACCTATGGCCTTAAGGCCATATGTGGCTTTCTAGGTCCTTGGGTGTGGTCTTTTGACTGAGTCCAAGTTTTATAGAACAAATCCTTTTATTAAGGGGGTTTGTTCTGTGAAGTTTTGATTCAAAATATAAACCTAATATTTAAAATGATAAAAATTAGGTTTATATTTTTCTCCACCTATCTTGAATGTGTTTTTTTTCCCAAGCTTTAATCCCCACCCCTTCTGGTATAAATACAGTGTTATGTTCCTTCAGTTATTTTACTCTCTTTTATTTCTTTTTTTTTTTTTTGGTAGCTATGTTCCCACTAGCTCTCTTCTCTTCACCCTTGATCACCTTTCCTCATTTGTTATCCTTTTTTTTTTTACTATTTTGCTGATTATTTCCTTTTTCTCTCTTCCTTTTATCTAGTTATACAATTCTCTTCACTCCATTCTCCTCTCAGTTAATCAAGTAGATTCCCCCTTCTTCTTGTCCTCTTCAACAAGTCCTACTCATTAGTTGGTTTCTTTCTTTTTCTTTTTTTTCTTTCTTTTTTTTTCTTTTTTGTTCAAGAAGATGTCCAGAAGTAGCATATGTCTGGATCGGAACTAGTTTGGGCAAATGTCTGATGTTAGTTTATTGTTTAGACATCCTTGCTTTTTTAGTACTATAATTTTTAAATATTATGGAAATGGCTAAATTATGAAGCTGAGTATTATGATTATATGCATATGAGTATATCTATATGTATGTGTACATATATATATATCATGGTTTTTCAATTTTATGAAGTTCATAGAACCATAGGGTGTTAGAATTGAGAGGGAATTACAGATTGTTTAGTCCAGCATCTTCATGATTTGACCAAAGTCACATAGGTGACATTTAAAAAAAATTACAATAAGAAAAAAAAGTCAAATGTGTATATCTGTAGAGATGTTTGTAGCTCACAGAACTGCTAGTTGTTATATATAATTACATATGCCTAACATCATGAATTAGTTTTGCAAAAACATGTTAGGAGAAACTGATGGAAGAAACAATTGGTTCCAGGAACAATAAATAAACAGGCAATCAGTCAGCCGAATAACATTATGAGTTTATCCTGGGCTTTGGTCATAATTTGTGGATGACGTTATTGAAATTGATCTAGGTTTGGGAACTTTTACCTATATGTTTTGAAAAGAGGCCTCTCCACTCTCCCTCAAAAGACAGATCAATATTTTCTATGTGTTATCTGTTTTCTCTAATCAATTCTTTCATTATTTCAAAAAAAACTCAAGCTTCTTTAAGGAGAATCCTAAATTAATGGTGTCTGTTCTCTTCCTTTGTCATTTGCCAGTAATCCAAACCTACAGCTTTTATTACTTCCAGTTCTCTTGTTTCATGATCATCAAAAAGCAATTATTATGTTTTGACCACATCATGCGTTTTGTAAGGGAATGTGCTTTGTCAAATTTCTTTGTCATTCTCTTGGAATCCTGTGAGTATGCAGGTGTGCTCTAGGAAATACGCCTTGAAATTTTGTTTTTCATTTCTCAGAAACTGACTTGCATTTCTCTCCTGGGTGGGTTTTTTCCTTTCCCCATTGTCTATTAATTTTTTTTTAACTAGAAAAGTAACAAATCATGGAACACCATGATCTCAGAAGAATCTAAATTGAAGGAATCTGCATGGCCCAGAAGAAAGAGAAGAAGAAAGCAGTGTGGTGAAAACTCACAACAGTGCAGAGCGTTATTGGGCTGCAAAGAAGTCAAGAAGGATGAGAAAAGGCCGTTGTTCCTAGAAATTAAGAGGTTATTGACAATCATAAAAATAATAATTAACATTTATATAGTTCTTTAAGGTTGTTTTACAAATAATATTTTATTTGATCTTTATAGCCATCTTGGGAGATTGATTATCCCTATTTTACAGATGAGGAAACTGAAGCAGAAAGAGATTAAGTGACTTGTCCAGGGTCACACAGTAAAGGCATGAGGTGGGTTTGAACTCAGATCTTCTTGATCCCGGTCCAGTCTATCTACTACGCCTCTGTAAACCTGGAGTTTACCAGTTGCAGTTGAGTGAGGTCAGAAGCCAGGTTGCAAGGGATTAAGAGTGAATAAGAGGTAAGGAAACAGAGGTAACAAGAATAGTGAACTTTTTTCTAGGAAAATGGCTATGAAAAAAGGAGATATGGATACTACCTTACGGGGTTGAAAGAAGAGTTCTGTTGTTATTGTTTTTTGGTTGTTGTTTTTTTGTGTTATTCCAGCCCCAAAGCCGATTGGTGTGAGACTCTGTCCTTATTGATAGAGATCACTGTTTTACCTGAATGGGAGGCGTGGAGTTGTTGAGAGTGGGAAAGAGGAGAGGTCTTCAGTTTTCTTCTAATCTTTTTGTCATTTTGGGTTTTTTATTTGGTTTGGGCGTTTCTGGCTTCTAGCTTTGAGAAAGATGAACAAGGCCAGCCCCACTTCAGGCTGCTGAAGGAAAAGACTCTGGGAAGACATGAGAGGCACTGACAGTCTCCATCTTGTCCCTATCCCCAGTTTGCTACATTAGAGAATTCTGGGAAGTTCCCCTTGGGCAAGATTCAGGACTCTCTTGATTGAGCTAGCTGAATCGTCTTGATCCCAATGGGAAAGCTCCTTCATTCTGTATTATCTAGTATGTATTCTTCTATGTGCACTTTCTCTGATTTCTGCTTGTTATCTATCATATTGGATAAATTGATTCCTTTGATAATTCCTATGCATGCTCATTGTATGACTGGTATTTGGTAGGAAAGGGGTGAAGCCTTGGATATAAAGCTTGGAGTCTTGCTTTTCCCATTAATGAGAATCGCAATCAGACATTAGCTTGAGCCTTCCTTAGTTAGACTAAGGGAGCAACCTGATATTATTTTAGCCCAATCTAGCTTCTCTCTCTGAGGAGAACAGAATAGCCAAGCTTCTGGTCCCAACTTCCTGCTTTCCATCCTGGCAGGAATTTTAGCCTCCTTGGGAGAAGGGTGGAGGAAGGAGAAACTAGTGATATCGATTTCACTTTCTTTCAAACCACACAAAGGCACTCCATGCTACATATGCAGGGACAGCCTTGGCCACACGGAATAGAGGAAATATTTGTAGGCAGCATGAAAGGAGAGAGCAGATTAAGAAAATGATAGTAAGAAAAGGAGATGACAGTCAAAAGGAGGAAATTGCTTTCCTCCCTCAGCTTTCACAATGTTGCTCTCTGCTGGTTATTCTCTTAAACTTGTAAGTTTGTGATGATCTCTTTTGTTGCATCATCATCCATACCCCACCTCCTCTGCTCGGATGGGCCTCAGGCGCTGTCCAGGGCTCCCTTCTCCTCTCTTTCTCTGTTCTTGGTAGTACTACCACAGCTCCCATGGGTTCAAACACCACCTCTATGAAAATGCCCAAATCTATATAAAGAACTCTTGAGCTATTGGCCCAAATCAATTATTTTCTACTGTACATCTCTATCTATATGATCTATAGGCATCTCCAATTCAATACATCCAAAATGGAACTCTCCTTTTTTCCCCTAAACCTGCCTCTCCTCTAAACTTCCCTGTTTCTTTATATATCACCATTCTTCTAGGCACACAAATTCATAACCTAAGAATCATCTCTTTGCCCACATAACCAATCTGTTGACAAGCCCTGTCAATTCTACCATGACAGCATATTTCATGTTCATTTCTCTTCTCTCCACTCACAAAGACATCACACTAAGTTAGGTCCTCATTACCCTTCATCTGGTCAATTATAATAGCCTTCTATCTGTCTCCCTGCTGGGATCAGGTCCTCCAATCCATCTTCCACATAGCTATCAAACTGATAGTCTTTTTAAAAAATTTTTATATGCTTGAAAGGTTTATTGATGTCTTTTGTTTTTACATCAACCATGACTGGAAATATTCCTACCTGAGGCTTTTCCTGACCCCCGAAGTCTGTGATCCCAAATTACTTTGTATTTGTACACATGTATGTATATATATATGGACACATATATACACAAATATGTGTGTACATATGTATGTGTGTGTGTATTAACACCCTCAAGGAGGGCAAGATATTTTGTTGTTATTTTGTTTTTTATCTTTGTGTAATAATACCTAGTACAGGGCTCGGTGCACATGTAAGTATTAATAAATAATTATTATTCAACTGAGTCATATTGTTGGCTTATATTAAGGCTTATATTAACTAAAACTCTCCAGATCTTCCCTACCTACCCACCCACCCCCACCATAAAAATGGTACAAAGCTTTGTCTAGCCCCCATTGTGATTATGTATTTGCTTTTTGGGACCTAAGCAAATTTAATTCCAAGTAGTCTTCATCTAGGAAATATTTAAATATAAAAGTTTAAAAAGGAATTATTTAAGTATATGTCCTTATTGTATTAGAAGAAAGGTTTCCTAGTGGATAGATACAGGAGTGGGGAACCTGCACCCTTGAGGCCACATGTGGCCCTCTGGGACCTCTAGTGCAGTCCTTTGACTGAATCCAAACTTCACAGAACAAATTCCCTTAATAAAAGGATTTGTTTTTTGGATTCAGTCAAAGGGATGCGCTTGAGGACCTAAAGGGCCTCATGTGACCTCAAGGCCTCAGGTTTCCTACCCTTGTTAATAGAACATAGGAGTTGGACCCAGGGACCAATGCTTGAGTCCTCAGTTGCTATGGGAACTACTCAATTTCCTTATCTGTAAAACAATATTTTTACTACCTACCTTAGAAGGTTTTAAAGATCAACTGAGGTCCTCTTCCTCACCAACCACCTCACCACCCCCACCAGAGACCATGCCCTATGAGTTCTAAAGCTTTCTTCTCTGGAACTTCCTAATTGATGACTGTCTCTCCTGGTCCACTGTTTCATAAAAGCTCTTCATTAGACTCTCTATTTTACTACCTCTTCACCCCATACCTACCTCTGGAGCCATGGTCAAATCAACTTTACCATCATTCTCAAATGGATTGTGTGAGAATACTCCCCCTTGGCCCCATTCACGTCCCAGAAACTTTCAGGTCCAAAGCACCACTCCTTGGTCACCCTTCCCTATGTGTGCCATCTCCTCTGTTAAAATGTAAGATTGTTGAGGGCAGAACAATCTTTGTTTTCATATTTATATTCTCAGCACTTAGCACTGTGCTTGGTACATAGTAAGTGCATAATAAATGCTTTTAAAATTTCATTCCTAATATTAATAAAGCAATTTGTAAAACTTAAAGGCCTCATCCATTTTTTTTTAATCAGGCCTGTCATTTCATTGGCATAGGAATTTCCCAGTAAGGGAATTCCCTCTACCAATGCACCCTGGCACTTGTTCTGCATTTTGTAGGCTTCAAGGTGCCTACGGGTCTGAAGAGCTGAATGACTTGCCCAATGTCTCATAACCAGTATGTGCCTGAGGCAATACTTGAACCCAGGCCTTTCTGATTGTGAGGCCTGCTTTCTATCCACTACAGCATGTTACCTCCTTTGTGATTGAGTTACTCGAAATACAAAGGAAACCGATCATAAAGAGCATTATTTTTATTCATCAAACAAATTTTAAAAACTGAAACTTAAATTTGCTTTTTAAAAAATTAACAGCTAAACTTTAAATACAGACATTGAGCATGAGCCACAAAATGCGAATTTTTCAACATGTGACGTGTCTGGGTATACTGGGCACACCTTGTACGCATGCCAGTGCTGACTACTTTCTTGATGTGGTCAGTAATTCTAAGAATACAGGGTGGAGCTTCACATCAAAAGCACCCCTGCCATACGGACATATTTTGACTTGTACTCTGCCAGCTTACTGTACACGGCCCTTGAATCTTCTCCAAATACTTCTGTTCTGTTCTTGACCACTACCAATGGCATAAGGAATTTAAAGCCATTTGATCTGAAGCCCCAGCAAGCCAAAAATTTATTGGACCCACAAGCATATGACAATGTTTCCACCACCCTAGATGGTATCAGGATGACAATAAGTCCTATGGCTAAGGGGTTGAGGAGAGGGAGAAGTGCCCTTTTAATGACCTAGAAGAGGAATGAAAGTTATCAGCAACAGCTTATATCAGTCTTTTATCTTCTGTCAAGCAAGGCAATGCTGGTTATGACATTATGACAGTGTGAGAACAGGTGTGAGATATAAGGGTATGCATGTAAGAGACACTAAAGCATCCCTTCTCCATGGCAACACACATGTACTGATCCCCAGGTCTGTTTTAACGTGAGCATTATCTGTTAACACCCATAGCATTATATTTTTCTCAAAGTCAAGAATCTCTGAGAGCTTGCTACATGGAAGGCACTGGGCATACAAACACAAAGTAGGCCCTGACCTCAAAGAACTACCTTGGAATGTTTTTGGTTTTTTTGGCTAGGCAATTGGGGTTAAGTGACTTACCCACGGTCACGCGGCTAGTAAGTGTCAAGTGTCTGAGAACAGATTTGAACTCAGGTCCTCCTGACTCCAAGGCCGGAGCTCTATCCACTGTGCCACCTAGCTGCCCTATTAAGTGTATTCTAATCAGGAAAGACAAAACAGAAAGGGGAGCTGGAAAGGGATTGGGCAACATGGTGTAGAGATAACCAAATAGAGACCTGGAGGCCCAGTTCCAGGCAGAGTAAGGCAAAAGGTCATTTTTCCAAGCCCAGAGATCCACTCTGTAGACTTGCACACCATGCCTCAGCTGCCTTCTCCCTCCACCCCAAGGATCTCTTTTCACATTGCTGAGTTCTTCCCCAACCTCTGTTTCGAGGAAGGGCCCACGTCAGGCATCCTTCATTCTCCAGATTTCACCACCATGGCCCCAAGCAGTTACCTCCCATCCCCAATCTCTGCTTTTTAGCTCTCCTTTTTGTATTAGTCAATCCATAAGCATTTATTGAGTACTTACAATGTGCCAGTCATTGTGCTAAGCAATGAGAATATAAATAAAAGGAAAAGCTTCCGATTTAAAGGAGCTAATAGACTAATAGAGGAGATGACATGCAAACAACCACATACAAACAAGGTGCGTATAGAGGATAAATTGGGGATAATCTCAGGAGACACTAGCATTAACAAGTGCATCAGGAAAGACTTCTCATAGGCAATGGAATTTTTAGTCGGGACTTAAAGAAAGCTGGGGAATATAGGAGGTAGAGGTAAGAGGGGAGAGTATTCCAGGCGTGGAGAATAGCCAGTGAAAGTGCAGAGCTGAGAGATGGGATATCAAGGAATGGCAAGGAGGCCAGTGTTACAGGGTCAGAGAGTACATTTGGGGAAGTAACGTAGCAACACCAGAAAGACAGGAGGGGGCCAGGTTTTAAAGGGCTTTGAATGCCAATCACAGGATTCTATGTTTGATGCTGGAGGTGATAGTGAGCCACTGGAGTTAATTGAATGATATCAGTCAGGATTGGTCTTCAGGATGATCAATTTTACAGCTGAGTGGAAGATGTCTTGGGGAGACAATTGAGGCAGGGAGCCCGACCAGCAGGCATTTAAGGAGGGCACCAAGGCCTCCTTAAGGACTTCCTCTACTATGCCCCGATGCTGGGTACCTTTGCCTCTCCCCTATCACCAGCCCCCTTTTCGATTTCCTTTTATTTTGTCTTCCCCCATTGGAATGTAAGCTCCTAGAGGGCAGGGACTGCTTTCTTTCTATGTGTATTTGTATTCCCCGCACTTAGCTTAGTGCTTGGCACATAGTAAACATTTTTTAACATAATATTTTCCCTAACGACATGTTAAAACAATTTTTTAACATATAAAAAAAATTTTAAGTTCTAAATTCTATCACTCTCTTCTTTCTTCCCCTCCCCCCTCCTGAGATAGTAAGCAATCCGGTATAATTTATACAGCACATGGTAAACACTTAATAAAAACTAGTTGACTGATTAGTAAATATAGTTTCCTACAGGAATATTTTTTACTAAGGTCAAATGAAGTTAATCATTTCATATCCATAGGTCACTGGGTACGGTTCTTACTGGAGTACTCATAAAAGATGCACCAAAGTCATAAAGGATTCATCTGACTGTTGAATTGATTGCAAATAGTTTTCTAGTGAGGACATATGGCCTCATGACAGCAGTGGCAAGACTTCTCCAAAGTTGCTCTCCTCTCTCTCCAGGGACAATTGCCATATGGTTACCAGCCTAACTGATTGCTAAATCTCTTAGTAACATGAAGAAATTGATCATGGGCTGAACAATTAACAATTTTGGTAGAACAAACTCTATCCAAATCAAAATAAGATTTCAGGAAATTAGGTCCAGTCGAACTATAAAAGGTTCCTGATGAGTAATCAACAAAATGCAGTACACAAGGTATTTCATCGGCATTGCCTTCTCCTGCTCACGGTTCATCTAATTCGTGAAGAAAATGTCCATTTGCTGTATGGTGGTCATTAGTGCAGCTGGCTAATAGTTTCCACAGAAAAGAAACAAATACTTGCAAGGACAAGCTGAAAAAGGAAAAATTTATAATGGGGGGAAAAGAGTATTTGGTGTTAGCATGGAAAAAAGAGGGAGTATCAATGATATATGTATATTTTGCAGTTTGAAGAGATATAGAAAACTGCTTAGAAGAAAGGTTTGAATTGGTTTCTGATTTTGTGATGGTGGTGTTGAGGTTTTTTGTAAATATTATAGATTGGAAAGGGCAGTTTTTATGTTCAGGATTTCCCCTTTAACTTGGAGAGACATTCAGCCAATCAACCAAGCAACAAGCATTTATTAAATGCTTACTAGCTTACCGTATGGAGGCTTCTAGGTGGCTCAATGGATAGAGCGCTGGGTCTGGAAGTTAGAAAGACCTGAGTTCAATTCTGGCCTCAGCCATTTACTAGCTGTGTGATCCTGGGCAAGTCACTTAATTTCTATTTGCCTTAACTTGCTGGAGAAGGAAATGGAAGACCACTCCAGTATTCTTGCCAAGAAAACCCCATGGACAGCATTGGAGTGCTATGGTCCACAGGGTCACAAAGAGTTGAACGCAACTGGACAGCAAGCTTACTATATACCAGGCACTGTGCTAAGATTTATGTATAGAGTGCTTACTATGTGCTTTTTACAAATATCTCCTTTGATCCTCACAACAACTTTGGGTGGTACATGCTATTACTAATCCTCATTTT
The DNA here is from genome assembly GCF_900497805.2 of Vombatus ursinus. Lineage (NCBI taxonomy): Eukaryota > Metazoa > Chordata > Mammalia > Diprotodontia > Vombatidae > Vombatus > Vombatus ursinus. Next base: position 5,153,781 of record NW_020954599.1, on the reverse strand, counting down.
ACGATTGAGGAAACAGAGGCAACAGAAGTTAAGTGACTTGCCCAAGGTCACGTAGCTGGTGAGTGTCTGAGGCTAGATCTTAATTCAGGTCTTCCTAACTCCAGGCCCAGCACAGCCTTTGTGTGGGTTCAAAGGGTTTTTCTCTTTGTATCGGAAGAGGCTCTATCTATCTCTATCACCTTCTTCCTCTCCCTCGCCTTTTCCCTTCCTCTTTCTGAAACCAGAAGGCTCAGACCTCCCTTACTCTCCTTGCCCAACTAGTAGTTTCAATATATTCTGGCAAGAAGAGTCCAAGGAGACCCCTGGAGGAAAGTATCTTTATTACTCTGCCCTATCTGCCCTATCTTCCATGAGGTACTTTCCCTGAAATTTATATCTTTTTGTCTCTTCCTAATATTTTATGTATGTGTATGAATAGTGTCCTCTCCTGCCCTGAACCTTAGCCCTTCTGCGCATAACTATTCTTTGCCTGACCATAGCGTGTATCAGTTACCACAAGAAGTAAACTTCCTCAGGCCAAGTAATTATCTGATTGAGTCGATTCTGATTTTTATGATCAATGAATTGCATTATTGTCTTCCAACGCGTATTTCCCTCCGAAAATCAAAATATAGTTTAATTATATATGCTAAATCAATTTAAACTTCTGTTTTCAAACAGATAGTGTAGGTTGTCAGATTCAATCTGCCAAGATGTACTATTGCAAAAGTTAAAAGGTTCTAAGTTCATGAGACTCTTGAACATTTAAAAAGCCAATGAATGTGGGAAGAAGCTGCTAATAAGGGACTTAAATTTAAATTTAAATTAAAGATATTTAACAATCTCTTGCCTCACCAACTAGCTTGTAAGCCAATTATGAGCAGGGTCTTAGACTTCTTTTGTAGGACTAGCACATAGCCGAGTACTGTGGAACTCTGGGAAAAGGTAAAATGTTACAGACCTTGCACTCAGACCATGGGGCAAGAGAAATGATGATACAGCACTACATTGAACAACGACCAAGAAACCCAAAGAGAAACATTAGTCATTTTATTCATAAAGTCCAGGACTGCACAAAAAGGTAACCAGAAGTGGTGGACACTGGATGAGGGTGTTATCAGAGAAATCAGCACTAATGCAGGTAAATGGATCAAAAACTTGTGGTGATATCCTGAACGTGGAAGTTAACATGACTGGGAAAGCCTGCAGGAAAACAGACCAGTCAGTTCCCTAACTCAGTCCCCTTAAACTGTGGGTCATGACCCCCTATGAAGGGGTTGCACGTGGAAAAATTTTAAGAAGCCCTGCCCTAAGGAACAGAAGACCATTTGGCATCCTGATCTGGGAAATTCCCCTGATCAATGAAGCCCTAGATGGTGGGGAGGGGAGGACAGCAGAAGAACCCTCAGCTCCCTTACAGTAACTCTTTGAGTGCAGACACATCAAGCAACATGAAAATCAGCTGGAAGAAGCTAGAAAAAGAAAGATCAGGACTATAGCCTGAGAACCCCATTCAGGAGTGTGGAAGGGGGAAGAGTCTGGCTCTGACACAAAGTTTTAAATCAAGATCAAGGCTAGAAATATGAGTAAACAGAAAAAAGACAACAAATACAATGAAGAAACGTTATGGGTCAAGAACCACCCAAGAGAAAAACCAGAAGAAAAGAATAACTACACAACAACAATTTTTAAAAATAACTTGGTCACAAGGACTACAAGAATTCCCGGAAGAAAAGAAGCAGTCCTTAAAAATCAAATTATGAATGAAATGAGAGTTATGGAAGAAAAAATCTGGAAGAAGTATAGTTTAGGCAGAAAGTGGTAAACCTTATCCAAGAAATAGACTCCTTGAAAATTAGAATGGACCAAACACAAATCAATGCCTCCATGCAAAAAAAAAAAATTAGAACAAAATCAGGAGTTTTTAGGGAAGAAAAGTAGCTTAGAGACATAGTAGATAGAACGTCAGTCCTAGGATCAGGAAGATTTGATTCAAATCCTGCCTCAGATACTTATTAGTCATGTGATTCTGGGCCAGTCACTTTCCTTTCTGTGCCTCAGTTTCCTCATTGATTAAAATAAAGCGCCTTTTTGCCATTTTTATACTCCAGTTTATAGAACTGACACATTCATAAAGCTGTGCCTCAGTTTCCTCATTTGTAAAATGAAATACCTTACTGCAAAGCCTCTAAGGTACCTTCAAGCTCTAAATCTGTGATTCTATGAAAGATTTATATGAACTAATGCCAAGCAAACAGAATCAAATGTATACATATACATATACATATACATGTACATATACATGTACATATACATATACATATACATATACATGTATATGTATATATACAATTCTTCATGAGCCCATTTGGGGTTTTCTTAGAAGTGATACTAGAGTGATTCACCATTTCTTTCTCCAGCTCATTTTACAGATGAGACACTAAGGCAAACAGGGTTAAGTGACTTGTCCAGGGTCACACAGCTAGTAAGTGTCTGCCGTCAGATTTGAACTCACAAAGATGAACCTTCTTGAGTCCAGGCCCAGCACTCTTTTCACTTCGCCACCTAGCTGCCTCTAATGTAGTCATTGTAAATATAAATGAAAATGAAAAGATGTATAAAGGAAAGCCAGATTCTGAAGAGCTAGAAAACGTGTCCTAGAGAACAGAAAATGAAACTTACCTCCTTCCCTTCAGAAAGGCAGAGAAATAGTAGGACAGAATGTTGTATGTACTATCAGATGTTTAGGCTGCACTCTGCTCTGTTGTAAGAGCTCACTTAATTTCAAAAAAAAAAAAGGAGGAAGGGGAAAATAGAGTATTTCCACAAATGATTGTGAGAAAAAACAAAAGGCTAAAAAGCTCTTTTTTAAAAAACAGAAGAGAGTTTCAGGGTGTGGAATAGATAGAGAAGGCACAGAATATTGGAGAGTAGGGAGGACTTGGGCTTAGTTTAGTGTGAGGTAGTGGGTGGGTGGGATACACTGCCTTCACCACTGAGAGAAGGAAAGGGGGAAGGAATAAATATTTCTTAGGCACTTACTATATGCCAGCACTGTACCAAGTGCTTTACAAATATTATCTCATTTAATTCTTAAAACAACCCTGTGAGCTAGGGGCTGTTATTATCCCCATTTTACAATTGAGGAAACTGAGGCAGAAGAGGTTAAATGACTTGCCCAGGGTCACACATCTAACAAGTGTCTATTATGAGCTCATAATAGTCCCAAGCATCCTCATTAGCGTGGTTTGTGTCAGGAGCAATCTATCCCAGGAGGTGTCATGGGGGAGGGGGAGGAGGAATCTCTTTCTGGATGTTTGCACACAGGCCATAGCCCTGGCCATCCTGTGCTGGAGCAGGCTCTGGATTTAGGAAGTAAATGTGCTGCATGATGAAGACTGCATATGCGCTTAATGGGTGTCCCTAGCTGCACTGGCCCAAGGCCTGCCTCCTGTAAGCCAATAAAAAGGCAGGGTATCACTTTACCAACTCGCCAGCAAAGGGAGTGTACTTTATAATTTTGTCCGCCGAGTGTTGAGCTACTCCAGCCACCCCTCAAAATCTCTTAGACGCATATTCTAAATATACACTGTAGGCACAAGCAATCAGTCCCTCAAAGACTCTGGCTTCAAAGGATTCACCAGGAAAGAAACTCTCACTCGCCTAGCTTGAATGAATCTAGAGTATGGCATGATTAAATACGGCTCAGGATTAACAAAATGTGAAAATATCTTAGCTCCAGCCTCAGCCCTGTCTCTAATAACTTTTTTAATTCTTTTTTTAATGAAGATCCACTTTTTCTCCTCCCACCTCCCTGTCTTGTCCCCTGCCCCTGCAATGAGAAAGCAAGAAAAACAAAATCTCTATCATGCACATATATAGTCAAGTGAAACAAATTCCCATATTGGTTGTGTGTGTGTGTGTGTGTGTGTATACACACATATATGTATTTGTGCATATATATTGTATGTATATATACACAAATATTATCTCATTTAATCCTATTATCTCCCTTTTACAGTTGAGGAATCTGAGGCAGAAAAAGGAAAATAACAAATGTCACCATGAAAAGAGCCATTACAAATATTTTTGTACATTTTAAAGATAATCGACCTAATGATGGTATTGCTAGGTCAAAGTGTGTGCACAATTTAATAGCTTTTGGGGCATAGTTCCAAATTGCTTTCCAGAATGTCTCAACTAGGACACAGTTCCAAGAGACCAACTTTTCTGCAACCCCTCCAACATTTGTCATTTTCCTTTTTTGTTGACTTTGTTAATCTGAGGAGTATGAGGGAGAAGCTCAGAGATATTTCAATTTGCATTTCTCTTATTATTAGTGTTTCAAACATTTTTCATATGGTTATTCTTCCTTTGAAAACCAGTTATATCCTTTGATACTTTATCAGTTGGGGAATGGCTGTTATTCTTATAAATCTGAATCAGTTCCTTTTTTATCTTAGAAATGAAATATTTATCAGAAAAGTTTGCTGTAAAGATTTTTCAAAGGAATTTTCCTCGTTTAACTTCAAACCTCTTGTTTATTCACATTATGAAGATAATCACTTTTCTGTGGTCATAAGCTTAGCAAAATCACTAATGTAGAGAATGTTGGATTGGATTTCTCTGGAATATTTCTGGGAATGGACCCAGAAGGGGCGGGATGACATCCAGTGGAGCTGACCTACCCAGGCCATTTTTCACACACTCAGGGTACATAGACTTTGGGATGATATAACAATTTCATGGTCCCCATAATGGCAGCAGGGGCAAAGAAGTTACCTCAAAGAGGATTTGCCATTGAGACAGGAAGAGTGACCAACTCAGGAGACTATGCCCTCTAGTATTCTCTCTCTTCTCATCAGTTAAACATACAGGGACCCTTTAAGCTTCTCTGTAGGACTTCCTATGATTGGGGAATCCCAACAACATCATCCATTTATGGCAACTATCGACCCAGGCAACAAACACATATGAAAGCCTGAACCTGGATCTTGGGCCCTTGGCTGCTTCATTCTTCTTTCCCTGAGCATTGGTAGTCAAACAGTGATCCTGAGATGGATATTTCCAACCTCAGAGGCAGCCTCATGAGTTCTAGGGGTTCAAAATTCTGGTAATTTGGTCAGAGCTACATGCTCAGCAAATGGAGTCTTGGGCAACTACAGTCTTCTTTTTTGCAAGGCAATCAGGGTTAAGTAACTTGCCCAGGGTCACACAGCTAGTATCATGTGTCTGAGGCTGGATTTGAACTCTGGTCCTTCTGACTCCATGGCCAGTGCTCTATCCACTGCGCCACCTAGCTGCCTCTACAGTCTTTTTGAAGAAGATGACCACTAATAGGAAAATCAGCTTAAGCCATGTCTAGACTTGCCAGGAGATATGGAATTTAAAGGAGTTGTTCAGACAATGAAAAACCCAGGTGAAGGTGAAATGGCTGTTTTATTAGTCTTACTACGTGTCTTATGTTTTAATGTTTTAACTATCAACTTCCCAGGAAAATTAATAGAAATTATAGTTCACTATATAATGTTCTTGTCAATGTGAACTTAGCAGCTTTTTATGTTTTAAGCATTTCTATTGTGTGGAGGAAATAAATAGCTGTCCTATACCTAATCTAAAATGCATATTCAGTACTTTTTAAACTCTTTTTGGGGAGAAATTCTAAAAATGAGCTATACCTCAGATTTAAGTGATTTTCCTTGGGACTCTCAGGTTGAGGTGTAAAGAGCCAGAAACATCAAGAAAGAGTTTACTCCTTATCCCTGGAGGCTAGTTTCCCCTCAAGACTGGACCCCACTTGCCTAGGCACAAAGTTCAGGGGCCTTAGAGGTAGAATGTGCCCTGCAGTCCCCTAGGCCAGCATCAATCTGTGATACACTAAGAAACTATCAAGCACTGCCCTCTTTGGGGCCTTTTACCCATTAACCCGCTACTGTCCTTTGAGGCTGTAGGAAAAGGAATGGAGGGTGGGGGTGAAGTGGGGTCAATACTGTGGTCCAGGGCCCATCTCTATGTCCTAGACTGGATCAATGAAAGCAACAAAGCAGAAGAGAGTACAGGAAGTCGAATTATTCTCAGTCTTTTCACCAGATGTTGAGTTTTTTTGGAGACTGTTCTCACTTTTCATGCTGTTTAGACTCAGTCTCTGACTGATTGCTCTATATCCTAATGGAATCTCCTAGAGTCAACTATAGTAGCAAGAAGCATCAGCTACCACCACCATTATCCAATCCTTCTTCCCGCCCTCATAAAGAAGTTCTCAGTTACAAGCATAAATTGAAAAAAAAAATTTCCCCCAATGTTCATCATTAAGAACAATTAACTTGATCCCCAAATATATTCTTTCTCTTTCTCTCTCTGTCTCTCTCTCTCTTCCTCTCCCTCTCCCTCTCCATCTCTCTTATTATATATCATATACATATATAAATATATACACAAATATGTATATATTTAAATGTCTACATATATACATAATCATATAGATACATATATAGATGGAAGAGAGAAGGAGGGAGGGGTAAGAAAGAGGGAGAGGGAAAGAAAGAGTTTTAAGTTTCAAGCTTAAATTGGTAAAAAAAAAAAATAAGCTAAATAAATTTCTCCCTTGGCATCTGTTATTACAGACTATTATTTATTAATGTCCCTTGACATCTATTATTCATCAGCAAACAGTTATCTTGACCCCCAAGCTTTCTCTCCCTCTATGTATGTGCACATATAGATATATAACATATACACAAATATGTATATATATGAATATGTGTATATACATATATAATATAAGGGAGTGTGTATGTATACGTGTGTGTGTGGAGATAGAGAGAGAGAGACAGACAGACAGAGACAGAGAGAGATCTCCTGGAGTCATGCCATTTATTTCATTAGACTTTGATGATAGAAGTCAAGGGGAAATTTTAACTCTATAGGATAGAAAGAGCTGTGGAATGTGGGAGGTTAAAATGGTGTGCCAGTATGTAGAGAAGCCCAGATCCCCTGTTAATTCTTCAGTGAGGTTTAGAAATACACCACTGAATAAAGAATTAAGAAAAGTCAGCTGTAAACTCTCCCACCCAGCCCAGGAATCCACAGAGGGAGTCCTCTGGACCGTGGCTTAGCCAATCCCAGCAGGCAGAAAGCAGAGCCTAGACCAAGAGAACAGCTTTTCAGTGTTATAGGTGAGTCTCAAGTGAGTCCAGGAGCCCGACTAGCAATCTAAGGCCAGCAGCCCCAGAACTCAGCCCAATCTGTCCCCAAAGCCTGTGACTACAGAGGCCCAGCCTAAGATCAAAATGTAGAACTACGGTAGATTCAAAAGGGAAATAGGGAGGGACAGGGACAAGGGAAGGGTAGAAAGGAATATAAGGGGGCAGCTAGGTAGCGCAGTGGATAGAGCTCCAGTCTTGGAGTCAGGAAGACCTGAGTTCAAATCTGCCCTCAGACATTTGACATTCACTAGTTGTGTGACCCTGGGCAAGTCCCTTAACACCAGTTGCCTCACCAAAAACAAACGAACAAAAAAAGAAAGGAGTATAAGAAGGGAGGACAGCATAGGTAAGGGAATAGTCATAAGCAAAACAAGCTCAAATGTTGGAGGGAAGAATGTGAGGGGAAATTAAAAAGAAAGAAAGAAAGAGTAAAAATGTGTAATCACAAGTGGGTTGAGGAGAGAGAGGCCTAACAGAGAGGAAACAGGCTGGTTTACTTATAAGATCACATTGTCAAGCTAACTCCTCTTTTAGCACCTTCACAAATTATTTATAAAGTGGGAAGTTTTAGCAAAGTTCAGAAAAAGTGCAATCATAACTGTGAATAGGAATGAGATCAACACATCCATAAAATTAAAGAGGATAGTAGAATAGATTAGAAAGCAGAAACCAACATTAAGTTGTTTACAAGAAACACAAAGATTCACAAAGAGTTAAGATGAAGGGTTACAGCCAAATCCATTATGCTTCAGTTGAGTTAAAAAAACAAGGGTAGCGATTTCTTTCTTTCTTTCTTTCTTTCTTTCTTTCTTTCTTTCTTTCTT
>NW_020954599.1:4982929-5145763 GCF_900497805.2 Vombatus ursinus | reverse complement strand
TTTTTTTAAAAAAGGAATTTTACAGAAATTTACTTTATAATACAATTTTTTATGAGTGTGTCAAATTTGTATAAGAGTTTGAACCTTGACCACGGGGATCCAGGGCGGTCTGTGCTGTAGGAATATTGTTAGATGGACATGATCTTGAATGCCTCATTCCACTTCTCCAAGAGAGATTGGGATTTCACCTTTTGGACAGAGCACGGGTGGGATTGTGGCTTGGTTCAACCTCCTCCACTCTCCTATTTCCAAATGGGTTATTGGGTGAGAATTATAGCTGATCCTCATTATTGGTACCAATATGCTTACTCAGTAAAATTTATCTGTAACCTCCAAATCAACAAAGCTTTCCCAGTAAGGCAATGCTCCACTTTCTTGTTTCAGGACTCATACAGTAAACAAATGTCCTTTTCTTGGACTCTGAGGAAAAGATGCCACATTTTTCACATTTTTGTGCTTTTTCTTGGTGATTTCACTGTTTAAGATAGCCTTCAAGAACAGTACCAAGGTGCTATTTTGTGTTCCTAAGCACAAGAAGGCTGTTATACGCCTTATGGAGAAAAGCTTCGTTCAGGTATGAGTTAGAGTTAGAGTTCCGTTGACTGTGAGTTCAATGCTAATGAATCAACAATACAGTACATCCAGAAAAAGGAATAGGAAATTCACTGATCTATACATGAGGTCACTCCTGAAAGTTAAAGTAAATGTTGTGACCAGAGGCCATCAGGAACCTCACCCTATATTTCCTCTAGGAGCAATGGTTCAATATTAGCTAATTCAGTGTTCACAGAGACTTTATAGAGCATAATTACTGCAAACGATGAGAATCTCTTACACATCAGATATTTTCAATCTAAGATTACAGTACTTTTTAAGGATTCACGGTAAGAGCCATAGTCCCTGGTAACTCCCAAGCAGGAAGTAATTCCAATAGCCCACAAGGGCTATAGCTTTCTTGAAACTGGATTACTCTTTCTTACCAAGAATTTGTTACGCAGAAGAAAAATCATTGACTGTGAGCAAGTATATTTATCAATCAAGTAGAGAAACAAGAATCAGGGGCAATTACACAGATAAGTATAGACAATTGAAAACACAAGAGTAAATGGGATCTTAGGCTCAGGAAAAGAGTGAGATCCCCACTTAATCACAATCTTACCCACCAAGTCCATTCTTAGCAGTCTCTGGCATTGCAGGCACTACGGCATCAGAGACCTGTGGTAGAGCTGGCTTTCCCCACATGGCTGAGTGGAAGTTTCCAAGCCACCATTCAAAGTTCATGCCTTACCTCTAAACTTCTCTGGACCTCAGTTTCCTCATCTGTAAAATGGTACTATTGGACTAGCTAACTTCATACAAATGACCCTGGAGGAGTCAAGACTAGATGATCCCTCTAGTTCCAAACAGTTTTAGAATTCATTTAACAACTGGTTAACTAACTCTGATTCCTAGGTATAGTTCATGAAGTCATGGGGGTAGAAATGTCATCTTATTCCTTAGGTTTTTTCAGTTAATATTTTATTTTTCCCCAATTACAAGTAAAAACAATTTTAACATCTTTTTTCAGATTTTGAGTTCCAAATTCTTTCCCTCCCTCCCATCCCTGTCTCATCGAAAAGACAAGCAATTTGACATAAGTTATACATGTGTAGTTACCACTGTGTATTTACCTCTATCCCATTCCCCCTACCCCCATTTGTTCTATTCTCTCTCCTTTCACTCTGTCTCTCTTCAAGTGTTTTGCTTCTAACCAGCCCTTCCCCCAATCTGCCCTCCCTTCTGTCGCCCCCTCCCTTTTCTTATCTCTTTCCTCTTCTACTTTTCTGTAGGGTAAGACAGATTTCTATGTTATGTATATTATTCCCTCTTTGAGCCAATTCTGATGAGAATAAGGTTCACTTACTCCCTCACCTCCCCTCTTTTCCCCTCCACTGCAAAAGCTTTTTCTAGACTCTTTTACGTGAGAAAATTTACCCCATTCTACCTCTCCCTTTCTCTTTCTCCCAGTACATTCCTCTCTCATCCCTTAATTTTATTTTTTAGACATCATCCCTTCATATTCAACTCACACCTGTGCCCTCTGTCTATATACTACTTCTAACTAACCTAATAATGAGGAAGGTCTTATGAGTTATAAATATCATCTTCCCATGTAGGAATGTAAACAGTTTAACCTTATTAAGTCCCTTATGATTTCCTTTTTCTGTTTACCTTTTTATACTTCTCTTGAGTCTTGTATTTATTTGCAAGTCAAATTTTCTATTCAGCTATGGTCTTTTCATCAAGAATGCTTGGAAGTCCTCCATTTCATTGAATGTCCATTCTTCCCCTGAAGGATTATACTCAGTTTTGTTGGGTAGGTCATTTTGGGTTGTAATCCTAGCTTTTTTGCCCTCTGGAATATTATATTCTAAGCCCTTTGATCCTTTAATATAGAAGCTGCTAAATCTTCTGCTATCCTGACTGTGGCTCCACAATACTTGAATTTTTTCTTTTTGGCTACTTGCGATATTTTTCTCCTTGATCTAGGAGTTCTGGAATTTGGCTATAATATTCCTTTGAGTTTTCATTTGGGGATCTCTTTCAGGAGATGATCAGTGGATTCTTTCAATTTCTATTTTACCTTCCAGTTCTAGAATATCAGAGAAGTTTTCTTTGATAATTTCTTGAGAGATGATGCTAGGCTCTTTTTTTTTTTTAATCATGGCTTTCGTGTAGTTCAATAATTCTAAAATTATCTCTCCTGGATATATTTTTTAGGTCATTTGTTTTTCCAATGAGATGTTTTACATTTTCTATTTTTTCATTCTTTTGGTTTTGATTGATTCTTGATGTCATAAAGAATCATTAGCTTCCACTTGCCCAATTCTAATTTTTAAGGAATTATTTTCTTCAGTTAACTTTTGTACTCCTTTTTCCATTTGGCTAATTCTTTTTAAAGAGTTCTCTTCAGTGAATTTTTTTATATCTTTTTCCATTTGGTCAATTCTGCTTTTCAAAGCATTCTTCTCTTCATTGGATTTTTGTGCCTTTTTTACCATTTGGCCCATTCTGTTTTTTTAAGGTATTGTTTTCTTCTATACATTTTTTGTGATTCCTTTACCAAGCTGTTGGCTCTTTTTTTCCCATTATTTTCTTGTGTCACTCTCATTTCTCTTCCCAATTTTTCCTCTATCTCTCTTAATTTATTTTTAAAATCTTTTTTGAGTTCTTCCATGGCCTACGGCCAATTCATACTTGGACGTGATGGGAAGAGGACAATATATAGTTAAACTTGTTGGCAAGGTCAAGGTTGTAAAGGTGAAAATGTTTTAAGATTCATAGAGCTTTACATATATTATCTCAGATGACAGTGTTTTTCTTCCAATAAATAAGAACTAACGTACTGTTGTTTCAGCTTTCTCTCCTACCATGCAGTCTAAAATGAGAAGAGAGGCCAAAAAACTGAGAGATTCTCTGGGATCTCCCAAAATGGAAGTCTTAGATGAAGCAATTGTAGCAAAAGAAGGAGCAGGAGAAGGAGAAGGACTCCAGAGGATATTATTGATCCTTACATCTCTCCTTTAGCTTCACTCTTACTAAACCTTTTCTTCTGTATTACAACCTAACATCCCCCCATCCATCCTTGGTCTCTTGGACTATCACTCTGCTCTCTATACATTTTCCTTGAATCCTTTGCCCATCTGTCCTGTAACTACTCACACTCTACCAAAATACAGCCTTAGGTTACCCCATTCTGTGCCTTGAATGGCAAAGAAGAACATCATGCAGCCATGAACATAGGGTCCATTACAAATTTATGTTATCTTGTTTCAACAAAAACATGACTGCTACATAGCAATCCATTTATTTTATTTTTATTGGTTCCCTAACATGATCTTCATGTTAGCAACTCTTCTCTCCTCAAGTCCCCTATGTTATTTCCTACTTCTGCCTTTTGAAGAAAATTCAGACTGTTGTCTTCACTTTCCCTATTCCACACCTCAAATTCTCTCTACATTCTCTGTCCTCTAATCTCTTGTTCCTTCCCAAGAGCAATTCTTTTACTTACTTGGGCCTTTGACCCCTTCCTCATACAGGTCCTTTGGCAAGTTCTACTTCTCTCTGTTTAATGCTTTTTTCTCTACTACCTATAAACATACCAGGATCTTTTTCCATTCTCAAAAAATCCTTCTTTGACCCTCAAGCTATTATCCTAGTTCTTTTCTCCCTTTCAGAGTCAAACAACTAGAAAAACTCATATACATTCATTGTTTCCACTTCCTCATCTAGCTCACACTTTTCAATCTCTTGCTTTCTGGCTTCCAATTCCCCCATTTGACTGAAACTATTCCCAAGATTATTAGTAATCTCATAATTACCCAATAAGATGGCCTTTTACAGTTGTCATCCTTCTTTATCTCTGCAGTTTTTGACACTGTCAACCACTCCTAGGCCCCTGAATGTTTTCTCCCCTCTTGGCATTGATGACAATGATGTCTCTTAATTTTTCTCTTGCCTTTCTCACTGCTCTTTCTCAGTTGTCTGTGAGGAATCATCAATCATCTCTGGTACCCTAACCAAGCACTTTCTCTTCTTTTCTTTCTACATTGTCTTGGTGTTCTCATCAGTTCTGATGGGTTCAATTATGATTTCTATGCAGAGATATCTGAACAAATCTTTATATCCAGGGGAGACCCAATTTCTCTCCATAACTACAGTCCCATCTTGCTAACTACCTATTAGATATCTCCAACTGGATATCCCATTAGCAACTTCAGTCAAACAAGTCAACATGCAATTATTGAGCACTACTATGCGCCAGACACTATGCTAAGCAATAGAGATATAAAGAAAGACCAAACTAGTCCCTTCTCTCAAGGAGTTCACATTCTAATGGAGTAGAAAAAATATAAATAAGCTATATATATATTGGGGGAATGTTTCTAGCAGGAGAAATTTTATCTGAGGTTTGAAGGAAGCCAGGGGGGCCTGGAAGTAGAGATAAGAAGGAGAAGCTTTCCAAACATGGGAGGCAGTCAATGAAAATACACATCATTGGGAGATGGAATGTCTTATTCAAGGAACAGCAAGGAGGCCAATGTCATTAGATCAGAGAGTACATGGTGGGAGGTAAAGTGTTAAAAAAAAAAAAAGAAAGGAAGTGGTCAGGTTATGAAAGACTTTAATTGAAGTCATAGAAGATGGCTTCAAATAGAAGCTTTCATCAATAGAAATCAAATAGAAGATTTCATAATTGATCCTGGAGGTGATAGGGAGCCATTGAAGTTTGTTGAATGGAGAATAATATTGTCAGACTTGTGCTTTATGAGCATTAATTTGACAGTTGAGCAGATGATAGACTGGAATAGACAGATATTTGAGTCAAGGAAACCAACCAATAGGTTACCACAAGAGATACAGGCCTGGGGTGATAAAGGCCTGCACCAGAGTTGTGACAATGTCTGAGGAGAGAAGGGAGCGTATACAAGAAATGTTACGAAAGTAGAATCAGCAGGACTTTGTAACTGATTGAATATGAAGATTGAGAGAATGAGGAATTGGTGATGATGCCTAGGTTGCAAGTAAGTTTGGATGACTGGAAGAATAGTGATACCCTTCAAGGTAATAAGGAAGTTAGGAAGAAGGGAGGGTTTGGGGAGAAAAAGAATGAGTTCAGTTTTGGACATGTTGAGTTATCTTAAAACTAAATATAAGAATTCCAGTTCAAGAAATTCAATAGGCAATTGGAGCTATGAGATTGAAGATCAGAAGAGAAGTTAGGGCTATATAAATAGATCTGAGAATCGTCTGCATAGAGATGATAATTGAATCCATAGGTACTAATGAGATCACCAAGTGAAAGAGGGAAAAGAAAAGAAGGACCCAGGACAGAAACTTAGTGGACACCCAGAGTAAGAATAACCTGGATGAAGATTCAGCAAATGAGAACAAGAAGGAGAAATCAGAGGAAGACGACAAGGAGAGAGGAGTAAAAAAAAAAAAAAAAAACTTAGGGAGAAGAAAGTGTCAAGAAAATGGCCAATGACAGTGAAGTGAGGACTGCAGAGAGAACAAGAAGGAAGAAGATTAAGAAAAGGCTACGAGATCTTTGATAACTTTGGAGAGAGAGGTTTCAATTTGAGAGAAATGATTATTTCTCTATTATATGTAATAACTTATTATTGAATTCGACCAAGACTTTTCCCCTTTTCTACTTCATTATCCAGAAATCAACGAGTGCGGGAAATCTTGGGCAAAGACTCACCCAGGCTAAGATCTAATCAAAGACAGTAAAAGAAATTCTAAGTTTAGGTGAATGGGTGGATTCCTTCTCACTGTGTTTATTCAGACTGGTTTGGAAAATGCAGAGTCTCTCTTTTATCAGAAGGGTAATATGGAAATTGATAAATTGCTATGACTGGGGGATCCAAGTCACTTACCCCTAAGACTACCATTAGAATAAGCCCACATCTCATTATAATATTCATTTTCTCATTAACTGTTCACCAATTAGAGTTGATTACCATCCTCAGGAACATCCACTTTTCCAAGGGCTCATAAGTTGTGAGCCTGTCACCGTGAGGGTCTTTGGCATTTCAGAGTGCTAGCATTAATAACAAAATGACTCATTACCCAGCAACTACGTCTCTCCAACTTTTTAAATGTCACAGATTGAATGATGAGGTTGTAAGCCAGCTAGAAAAGAATGAGTTCAAAGTGGAATTAATTCTCTTTTGTCCTAAACTCATCATTCCTGCCAAACTTCTTCACTTCATTTGAGAGACGCCACCACCAAATTATTGTCAGCCTTCCAACTTTAGAATTATCCTTGAATTTTCAGCGTCCTTCACCTCCCCATATCCCATCCGTTACCAAATTTTGTCATCTCTACCTTCATGACATTTCTCATCCATTTCCTTCTCTCCATTCACAAGGACACACCACCCCACCCTAGTGTAGACCCTTGTCACTTTGAAATTACAGTTCTGTTTATCTCTGAATTATTGTCTCTACTTCCAGCTTCTCCTTTCTTGAATCCCTCTTCCCCACAGCTGCCAAAGTAATAAAAAACTCAGGTGTGACCCTACCATAGCATTCCCTTGCTAAAAATCTTCTTTTATCCTCTTTATCCCCTTTATCCCCTTTATCCCCTTTATCCTCTAGGATAAAATACGCATTCCCCAACCTGGCTTTCAAAGTCCATCTGAGTCTGACTCTAGCCTGCCATTCTAGACTTACTTCACGTTACTGCCCTGGACTTTGTGTTCCAGCCAGACTAGCCCGCTAGTATTCCCCTGTACTCAGCATTCCATCTCCTGCCTTCACATTAGGGCACAAGCTGTTCCTCACAGCTGAAATGTATTCCCTCATCTCCAACTCTTAAAATCTGTAGCTCCCTTCAAGTCTTCAGTTAGATGCCAGCTCCTAAGCAAAATATTTCTTGTTAGTGCTATTCCCCTCTTTACTTTCTCTTTGTTTGTGTTGTATACCTGGTAGAATATAAGCTCCTTGAGGGCAGGAACTGTTTGCAACCCACCCAATCTCAAACCTCCAGAAAGAAGAGGAGTGTCCTTCCCAGGGCCACTTACCTTCTTCAGTCTGCCTGAGGGAAGGCTGCTAGGAGCTACTACTAAATCCCTTTATTTGACCATAACCTATTGATTTTCCACCTCTCCCTCTGCTTTCCCTTACCACATCCTACTCTTTGTCCACACAATATTCTCTTCTCTTTTGACCCTTCCATTCTCTCCCAGACCATCTCTTCGGCACTTACCACACTCTCTTCCTTTGCCCATCTTGACCCCTTTGCCAAACAAATCCAACTCTATGCTGTCCTATTCCCTTAAGTACCTGACCCCCTATCATATCACAGATAGTTAACTACCAAGCCTTGACCTTGGTTCATTCCTACCATCTACCACCTTCACTCATACACACAACGTAGAGAAAATCATGCAAATGGGTCTACTACAAATTTGTTACACAACCCCAGATGAGCCCTCGCTGCTGCTATCCAATCCTTCTTCACCTGCTTTATTGACTCACCATTCCACTCCCTACAACAACTATTCCAAACATTTTGATCTTTCCTCCCATCTTTTCAACTGAGAACTTTGCCTCACATTTTAATGAAACAATTGAGGTCGTACATAGTGGGTTCGCTCTTCTCCTGTTTTCCTCATCTCATATCACTCAGATGCCCTCTGCCACTATCTCCTCCTTCACCCGTTTCACAGAAAGAGGCGACCTTATCCTTTATCCAGGCAAATGCCTCTCCCAACATAAGTAATTCCATTCCATTCTATCTCCTTCAATAGAGGTTGCCCCCTCTGTCAGCCCCATTGTCTTAAATCTGTCTGTCTACTAAGTCCTTCCCTACTATCCACAAACAGGCCCATATTCCACCCTCCCATCCTCATAGTTTTTCCTAATGCCTCTTAATTTTAGTGCCTTCCCTCTTTTAATTATTTACTATTTATCCTGATAGCTTTTTGTGTCCATATTTGTTTGCTTTTTGGGTTTCCTCCATTAGATTGTAAGCTCCTTTTGGGCAGACTGTCATTTGCCTCTTTTTGTATCCTCAACACTTAGCATGGCACCTGGCACAGAGTGGGTCCTTAATAAGTGCTTATTAACCCTAGCATAGTTCCCTGTAGTTATCAATATATCAAAGACCTATTATTTTGTTGAAACAGGAAATCCTGCAGCAAATGGTAGTGCATCACATTTATAATTTATTGTCCTACAGAGCTATATGGGACTTAAAGAGGTTAAATTACTTGTTCATGGTGATATAACTTTAAGCGTCAGAGGCAGGAATTGAATCCAGGTCTTCCTAACAACAACAACAAAAACCTCCTGGCATTTAAAGCCTTTCACTAGCTGACTACAACCTATCTTTCCAGCCTTATTATAAATTAATTACTCTCTTTCACTTTGTATAGATCTTTGAAATGTTAAGATTTTTCAAATTCCTATCAAGGCTAACGCCTCTTAGAGTAGCCTGCTCTCAAAATTTTGACTTGGCTAAAATGAAGTCTCATCCAAGCAGCCTTACAAAGAAATATTTCTCCTATAATACCATGGCTGCAATAGAACCATTCTGATTTCTAGCTGGGCATTTTTGCCCATACCTAATGTGGTGAAAGCAGTATTCTGACCTCTAGCTCCATATATGTTAGGCTAGTTTTTCCTGAAAAGTTTTTGAAACCAGGAGACTAAAAGCTCAGAATATTCATGTCATTTGCTGTTCTCCAGAGTGAAAAACAAAGCCTGACATTTGACTGGCAGACTACCACTGGCAACTCAGGCAAAGGGACCTTTACTCAACTGCAGTAATTCAGAATCCGCAATGCCTATCCTTGTTAAATATATTTCTGCTGCTAAAACTAAACCTTCCTCTGTTGACTATTGAGTAACCTAAGAGTATCTCATTCTGGGGCCTGGCCTAAGCCAGGTCAGACCAAAACACTTTGTGTAATATTCTGTTTCCCTAATTGCTTATGTTCTTTCCAGCTTCTTCCAGAAGTAAAAAAACTTATATGCACAAGCTCTAACACTTTTCATGCTTATGTTCTTCAGGTAAACGGTATGAGTTGGTAGCACTTTCCTTTGAATATATCAGACACAGATATTATACTTCTTACATAAATGTGCTGGCCTTTTGGCCTCTGAAAATCTGTTATTATATTGGCTATGGAGTTATCTTGTGATCTAAGTCTCCAAAACATGGTAGAATGCTTTTATGGTCTTGCTTTGGGAAGTATCAACTGCCTTCTTATACCATGTGTTGGATTAGTTATTGTATGGTATATAACTCTCCTCCTGCCTCTCTCTCAACCAGCTCATGTTCCCTAAGGAGTTAAGCTGGAGTCCACTAGGAACAAATCCCCTTTTCTTGGCTTGAGCCACTTTTCAGACCATTGCCTTGCTGCCGCTCTCATTTCCGATCATCCAAATGCAAATATCGTGGGAATCATTGGTCCGATGTTACAATATTTACTGCTTCTGATGGTAGTCTCTCTAAATGAAGAACTGAGACTTTTACCTGTCCTTTGTTATATTAATATGTGGCCCTCTCGGCATATAAGGGATCATCTTTACCTCTTCCATAATGATCAAAAAGTTTTCAAGTGACTGAGACATATGGGATAGGGATCCCTATCATGTTGGTCTTCCTAGCCAGTAAAACCCTAATGACACAATTATCACTTTCTGGTGACATCCAATTTCATACGTATGAGAATATTGGTTTCTATCCATTCTTAGAATCAAGCGCTTTGTACGCAATATAAGAACTTGTTAGGGAGACATCACCTTGAAGACAAAAACTCCAGTAGTGAAACAAGTCTCAATAACAGCAATCCTTTATTGGAAAATTTAATAGATCATGCCTCCCCCCCTACTTAGTAAATTCTACTAGTTCAGTGTTACCTCCAGGATCAAATATAAAAATCTTCTGTTCGGCTTTTAAAGTACTTCATAACCTTGCGCCTTCCTCCCTTTCCGCATGTTCTACAATCCAGTGACTCATTTCTCTTCCTCAAACAAGACATTTAATATCCTCACTCTATAGGCTCTCCCACATTAACTGTGCCTCCTGGATTCCCTGGCTTATTTTAAGTTTCAGTTAAAATCCGACCTTCTTCAAAGTTCCTGTTGCCTCTTAATACTAGTGCCTTCTTTCTCAGATTATCTCCAATTTACTTTTATATAGATCTTGTTTTATGTTGTTTCCTCCTTCAGAAGGTAAACTCTTTAAGGGCAGGAATTGTTTTTGCCTTTCTTCCAATCCCCACAGCTTAGCATGGTGTCTAGCACATAGCTAGTAAATGCTCATTGACTCACTGACTCAAATGCAATCAAATCATTAGAATTCCACTAGACAGATAAAGACTATCTTCTCCTTACCTACTTCTGTCTTAGACACTTGCTAGCGGTAAACTCTGAAAACCTCAAGAATCCCAAGGCGTTCTGTACCCTTACCATGGTATATCAATCCTCCTTAGGGCTCTCCCTCGAAAAATAATAATTTTTCCATACAATCTCTGTGAGTGAAACATAGGGACCAGATTAGTCTATGATGATGTGGTAGATTAATGCGTTCTTCATGTTGTTACTGAGATCCTGCACAATTGAAAGGGAGATTTTTATGAGATAGGTCTAGAAAAAATTCTGAATCACTGAAGTGAATTGTGTGCTTTGTACCTTGGGTAAGGCTATAACCTACGCATACAGTGGGAACACTGTTCTTCCACTGTACTTCTTCTGATGGTCCTTGCAATCCTCAGTTATCGTAGTCTCCAAAATCAAATTTCTCAGGCTCCTTTTGGAGCTGAAGGTTTTAGTTCTGTTTTGATCCAGTCTTCAGCCAGGTTGTCTATGATACTGTAAACTTTTGCCTAGGAGGTACAGATCATGAGGGTGTTCCAATATTTGATCAATGTCACCACTTCCAATAAATACTTTTCAAGTATTTTAAACAGATTAGAGCTCTTCTCAAACAACATTAAACCATGTTTGTTGGATCTGGATATACCAGGGCCATGCCAGACTAATATCTCTATGATGATAAATTCAAACATCTTTTGTCTCAACTTTTATCTAGCCCTTAGTCATTGAATGAGTGGACAGAGACCTGGGAAAGACGTTAATTTGGAAAGGCCAAGGGCACCCATCCTGGGCCATCCCAGTTGTATTGCTCTTTAACAATTTGTTCTTTGAAGAACAAATTGTTCTTTGTCTTGCCATTGGACTTCAATTACCCTGAAGGGGAGAGCGAATGTGTCAGTCTTTCTATAATCCCTTCCGATAACAGTAATATATTCTTATCATAGGTCTTTCATTCAAAGGGACTGCAAACAGGAATTAGTTGCAAAATTGGTCCATACTTGGAACTCATGACATATTTTCTTTAAGTGCTACATAATTATTGAACAACTATATGTCTCTATGTACCTACTTAGACATGCCTAATATGAGCAATAACTTTCAAGCTATAAAGACATAATTTTCACCAAAAAAAGGTATCACTAGAAAGCCAGTAAGTGAATCTGAACTATGCATGGCAGCTACTAGCTTCACAGTCACCACACCCTGAAATACCGCAAACGACCTGGGGGAAGTCAGCTAGAACTTTTTACTCTGGAACCAAAGCCATGTAGTAATTTTGAAAAAGAAAACTTGATTTGCTTGAATGTGTATCAAGTGTGACTACTTAGAAGGGTCTAATTTTCTTGTACTAGGGTCATGTTGGAATGCATCTCGTATAACTTCCGTCTAATTTCATTTCCCATAATGGCTGAGACAAGCAAGGAAGCTCCAAAGTGTCAGAATCTTGTGAATTTTGCTCCTCGATACAGAGATCCTGTCATAATATTCCAATGCAGATTCACAGACTATGTAGGAGTGACAAATCAAAATCAAATAGCAAAGTATTTAATTAAGAAAGAATGGCAATGCAACTCATATAGGGAAACAAATGGACAATAGGTTCATCTCCAGCCCACTTCTCCACACTCACCCCAATGCACACACATACACCTTGCTGACAAAGTCCATCTGTGTATATATAATATATATATATATATATATTACATATACACAACATATATATATGGGATTTTTTCCCAGAAGGAATGTATGGCCAAGAGAGCTGGATTATAAGGAAAGCTGAGCGCCTGCAGAATTGATGCTTTTGAATTGCAGCATGGGAGAAGACTTTTGAGAGTCCCTTGGACAGCAAGGAGATCAAATCCGTCAATACTTAGAGAAATTAATTCGTACTAGTTACTGGAAGGTCAAATACTGAAGCTGGAGCTTAAATAGTTTGGTCACATAATGAGAAGACAGGGCTCAATGGAAAAGACCCCGACTTGGGGAAAGATTGAAGGCAAAAGGAGAAGGGGACAGCAGAAGATGAGATGGATAGATGGTGTCATGGAAACGATAAACATGAACTTGGACAGACTTCAGGGGATAATGGAGGATAGTAGGGCCTGGTATGCTGTGGTCTATGGGGTCACAAAGAGTCCGACATGACTGAACAATTGAACGATATATATGGAAATAAAGGAGGGGGAAGGAACTGAGTTCTGGGGCACTCCTCGATGAAGATTTTTTCATCCAAGTGGGTTTTGTGGTTTTTCACATTTCATCTCCTCCTTCCTCTTACAGTTCGTTCACTAGTGAGACTATTTTCTAGCCATTTACCTTGTTTCACGTGTCATGCCATAGTACTCCACTAGGGTACCTCTGGGGTTTCTTAAGCACCCTAGATTGTATTTCCTGACCCTTCTGGGTCTTTGTTCACCTGATCACCTTCCTATAATCCGTGGCCATTGTCTATCTCTAGCCACTTGCTCTCCCCTTCCACGTGCTATTAATCTCTGGACCTCAGGTTCTTCCTCAAACCTCAGAACCCTCCTCACTGCTTTCTCTAATAAAGGCTAAAGTAAAATCCTATTCTACCAAGTCGTTTATAAGGCTGGCATT
Source organism: Vombatus ursinus (assembly GCF_900497805.2). Classification (NCBI taxonomy): domain Eukaryota; kingdom Metazoa; phylum Chordata; class Mammalia; order Diprotodontia; family Vombatidae; genus Vombatus; species Vombatus ursinus. Next base: position 5,132,287 of record NW_020954599.1, on the reverse strand, counting down.
ACCCAACGGCAGAATAAATAGTTTGCCAGTTTCATACGACTTAACAGCCATGGAGAGGGCATCCCTCCACACATACATGCACACACACACACACACTCACCACACACACACACACACACACACACACACACACACACACACACACCAATTTCCTTCACTAGAAAGTTAAGCTGTCTGAAATTCAACCATTTAGCTGTTCATTCCTTTAGTGTAAAGTATTTCCTCTCCAAGTAGCTATATAAAATATAACTACAGTTATCCCTTCCACATCATGACTTTCCCCATCACAGTTTCGATATCTCATGGTTTGCCATAAGAAATTAAATGGAAATTTGGAGGGAGTTCTGCAGAAGCCACAGATGATATACAAAGGCTAGCAAATGACACAACAAAGTTTAAAAAAATCAGAAATGCATAAACTATATGTATAGTTTTGTATAATATCAACATATTTTATCTTTTAATACCATAATAATTCAGACTTCTTTTCTGGTGTGATAGGAGAGCCAAAAAATTTTACACAGATTTTCCAGATTGCTGGGGGTGCCACACCCCTAACCGCAGCAATGTGGAAGGGGTAACTATCTTCTTCCTTTCCCCCTCAGTGAAGTTAACACATTAAGGTAACAGAAATTCATGCCTTTTAGGTAAATTAATGTTTTACCATCCCAATCCCTTTTCTTCTTAACAATGAGCAGAGCACTGAGGGAAAAGAATTCTCATTAGGGGGAGAAGAATAGTCTGAGCCAGGTAAGGTGCCACAGTAGGTGCCTAAAATCAACAAAATTGTTGGAGAGGCAGAGGGAGGGGGTTGAAGGAAGAGGTGTTGGGAGGGTCCTTGACACAGTTTTCTGGCTTTATGTTTTTATCTAGATCTAGCCTGATCTTCCCAGATTTCTTGACCACAAGGGCTCTGTAATTCACCTCCCTGCCACTAATTAAAAAAGGTTCAGTTTTCAAATTTTGACTCCAGGAACATGTGATTTCTTTGATATAGGGAACTTTTTTATTTTTATTTTTTACCAAGGCAGGTGGGCAACTGTTTTGTAATTTATGGCCCTGGGGTATTGCCAGAGGCACTCAGGTCAAGTGTCAAGTGCACATAGGCAGCACGTATGTGAGGCAGTACTTAAATTCAGTTCTTGCTGACCCTAATCAATTCTATCCAATAAATATTTATTAAGAGCCTACTATGTTCCAGGCACTGTGCTAAACATTGGGAATAGAAGGAATAAAAAGGCTTGTAGGCAACTCTCAATCCATAGCCAGACTGCCATAGTAAAGGGTCGATGTAAGGTTTTTGAAAATAACAAATCAAATTGTTATTTCATAATTGGTCTTCAAGTTACAATTTCTATGTTAGAATTTCAAAAAGCTCAAAAACCCTAAGTTCAGAACAAAATATATACAGATCGTCTTGCATTCAATTGAATACAGACTGAAGCATGCTATTTTTTACTTTCTTTCATTCTTTTTCTTTAATTCAAGTCTTCTTGTACAAATAATAAGGAAATGTTTTACATGATTGCAGAAAAAGAAAGGAAGAAAGGAAGGAAAGAAGGAAGGAAGGAAGGAAAAAAGGAAGAAAATGCTCCCTGGGGAGCGAAACATCCATTAATTAATTCATTTAATATTAATGGTTGTTAAGTTATGATTTAATTAAGTTGAAGTTTTTTAAATATCAGTGAATCATTGATCCTATGATTCCAAAATATTTTCCAAAGACGTAATTCCAAATGCAAGGCCTTTGCCTGCGTAGTTTGAGTGACTTTTTTTGGTGCTCTGCTGTATATATGATAGGGATTCTCAGCTCATATGTCCTGGGAGTTCTGATGTCATGGGTGGATAAAACATCCAACTCCATTAAAATAGTATCTGACACCATGTAACTGTGACAGGAGCCAAGATCCCTTAACTCACGTAACCTGAGAGCGAAATGCCATCCCTAAATTCTGAGAAGTATCAAATTAAAACTTTTACATAAGTAATTTACTGTACACTTCATTCCAGTGTTCAGGGGGATTCATAATTTATTCTGTCATATCTAAAGAAGAATAAAATCCAATTAAATCAGGTTTGTAACCACATCTATACTAGTGTTAGTTGTACTAAGCTATCAAATACAATAGGAAAAAAAAACGACATGAGCTATGGAAGAGACACATGGACAAGAATCAAGATACTAGGATTTAATTTCCAAACCAACTAATCCTCATAATGTAGTCTTAGGTAAATTAAGAGAATATACTTGCTTGTGCAGAGGCAGCTAGGTGGCATAGAGCTATGGGCCTGGAGTCAAGACTCGGAAAGCCTGAGAAACTAGCTAGCCGTAAGGGGCAAGTCACTTACATTTTTTGTCTCACTTTCCTCAATTACAAAATGGGGATAATCAAAGCACCTATATTACAGGGTTGTCATGAAGGTCAAATAAGATGAATTTATAAAATAAATGCAGTAGATGATTAAGAAATGCTTGCTCCCTCATTTCTTTTGCCTCTTTCCCTCTACTTTTTACCTTTAGTTTACCTAAGTACATAAGATGAAATTTACTATACTCAGCCATGTCTTTTTTTTTTTTTAAAGATTCAAGAGAGCATCAATTCATATGGAGCACACCCTTTGGGCTCATTCCACTAATTCACACTGGCATTGGTAGGTTAGGTGAGTTTCTAGGGGGTACTCCCACGAGTGACTGCTCCTATCACTGTAGTTCATGAGTCACTACCAGTTCATTTCCCCTTAATAATCAATCATAGGCTCAATAAACTAGTACAAAAGTAATTTATTCAAATACTAGAGCAAGAACAGTAGTTACAAAGCATTTCCCCCCAAACCCAGAGTGTATTCTCTCACGAAGACACCCAAAGTTGGGGGAGGGATAGGAGAGGGTGTAAACTAAAAGTACAATGGAATTGAGGCTTCCTTGTAAAGAATACTTATGGAGAAAGCAGCCCACAACTCTGCAGGGTCTTCGGGTCATTTCTTTCTTTCGGAGTCCCCTAAAGCTCACTTTGAGGCAGTGTGCCAGTGTTGGTGATGACTAAAGTTGCCCCATTTCTAGGCAGGGCTGGCTCCCCACAGTAGCTCTGCTGGATGGATGGCTTAGAGGAACTTACTCCTCAAAGGAAGCAGAATCTTTGCTTGATAATTCAATTCACGCCTGAGCTGAGCTGGGCTGATCAGGACATTGGACTTCTGAACTCTCCTGCTGAGCTGGCCTGGGCAGGCGGCTCCACCGTTGGGCATGGCCCCTGCTGAAGTGGGTCATTCAGACAGGTCACTTGGTCTCTGGGCCACCACTCGCCTGGGTCAGCTGGGCTCTTCATGGAGCATGAGTACCTCTTCTGAATGAGTTGATTTCTAGACTCCCTGAAGTTGCTCCTTCACCTTAGCCTCTGACTCAGCTGGACGTTATCATCTCTTTTCAGCTATTGTGCTTTTTCAGGAAGGGCAAAGGGAAAATCTGATTGTCTGCTCAGCCCTTCCTAGAGAACTCCTTAGCCCCAGACATGGTATGCATGGAATTGTTCAGACATTTCATTCATGTCCGACTCTTCATGACCGCATTTGGAGTTTTCTTGACAAAGATACTGGAGTGGTTTGCCATTTCCTTCTCCAGCTCATTTTACAGATGAGAAAAGTGGGTCAACCAGGGCGAAGTGACTTGCCCAGGGTTACACAGCTAGGAGGTGTCTGAAGCCAGATTGGAATTCAGGAAGATGAATCTTCCTGATTCCAGGTTCAGCACTTTGCCACCTAGCTGCCCAGTAATAATAATAATGATACTAAAAAAAGGTCACCTGATAATATATCTGACTTGCCACTAAAACATATGCTTTAAATGAGTTTAGATCTACATCTATTCTAATGTAGAGATAAGGAAAATATAAAAGACGAGGACTTCAAAACGAATAATAGAAATATCATTATCGTTCCACTTATTAGTTAGCACAAGTCCACAGCATGATGTAGAATATAGAGAACTGGCCTCAAAGAGACGATGAGCTGTTTCAAGTTCCCTCTTGGCCACAGAGATGGTAGCCAGAGAGTTGGGAGCCCACACTCCCAGAAGAGTAGTGAACTCTAATTCTATGAAAGGGCAGCAACCAGAGACAGGGTGGAGTATCATAAATCCTGGATCTAGCCTTTCAGGAAAAAAAGAGTAATTCTACTTGATTCCCTGACTCTTAGAGAAAAGAAGAAGAGCCATGATATCCTGGAAACTCTCTAGCTGCTTTGGGAACAACACAGAGTTAGAATAGAAAAAAACAAACAAACAAACAAACAAACAAGCAAACAAAAACTCAAAATCTAGGTCTTCTCCACTATTTAAAAGGATAGTTATTGGAACTATGCAATTCTACCAGTTATAGAGCTGACTCTCTAGCAATCTGGAATATGTACAAAATTCTCTTCCTAGGGAGGCTAAAATGTTAGGAGAGCAAAATGCATCTGAAGGATTGTATTGGTAACTGGAAAAGAAAAATGTTCACTGGAGGATGAAGAGTAGGATCTCTAGCAACCCCAAGTATATATTTCTCCTGGGGAAAAGAGCTAAGTACAAGTTGGTGTTAAGATGCCTGCCAGAAGAATGAACCAACTGGAGGGAAGGAAGAATATCTTGTATTTTCATAGGTTAAGTCCTTTGGGGTTTTTGCATTCTTTCTGTGGAGCAAAATAAATCTTGTCTTGTATTTGATTCATATATTGTTTTTTTTTTTTTTTAGGCGATTAGAGTTAAGTAACTTGTCCAGGGTCTCACAGCTAGTAAGTATCAAGTGTTTGGTCTGAGGCCGAATTTGAACTCAGGTCCTCTTGACTTCGGATCCAGTGCTCTATCCACTGTGCCACCTAGCTGCCCTGCTTCATATATTATTAGCAGCTTGAGTGCTTATATAGGAGCTAAGGTCCTAGGTAAGGGGCCTTATTTACATCTGGTAAGGCCTAGATGAGTTATATTCTGATATTACCTGGATATTGCCTGGGAACATTCAACAAGTATTTACTAAATGCTCACTATGTACCAGGTAGTGTTCTAAGTTCTGGGGATACAAAGCAAAAACAAAACAACTCCTGTCTTCAAGAAATTTATACTCTCTTGAACCTAAGTCAAAGAGAGATTTGTGGAAAGCCCTCTCAGTATTGAAGTCTATGTAAGCCTAGAACTTGGGTTACAGTTAAATAAATTTAAATTATGCTGGAAAAGATAATGCTAAGAATTTTGAGTCTATAAATAGCAAATTTAGTGACTAACTGTTTCTCTTCTTTAAGAAAAAATGGTATTAAATTACACCATTAAGAGGGACTTAGGGTATGGATTTTAACTTTCTCTGCCAGTTATACTATGACTAAATCCTGAAATGACTTATTGAGGGAGTTTTAGGAATCTCTCTCAATAGAAGTCTTTAGACATGAGATAGATGCCCATCTGTCTAGAGTCTGGTCCTTTTAGGAGGTAGAAGGATATATTTTATGACTTTTCAAGTTTTATCTCCATCCCTCTAATTTTATCTCTTGGGCAGTAACACATGAGCAAGATAAAGTACTTTACATGGTCTTCTCTTGGAAGGTTCTGGAAAGTTATGCCATCAGTCATACTGAAATGATGAACAGTTCTTTCTTTGGATCTAATAATACATATGTCTGCTATAGCTCTACAGGTCTGGCCTTACAAGTTGACTGAGTATGTGGCCACCCACATGGTATGACCTGAGGGGCACTCTCGTCTCAATATTTTCTCCACTAATGCCTGAAATTTTACTGATTAGTCTCTGAAGGCTTTATGCTATTCAGGAACCCTCTATTAAGCCTCTCCTAAGAGAGTGAGACTTTATGTCATCAGCTAAGATTTTGGCAATGGATTATCTTTCAATTTTATAAGTAATAGAAAAAGACCCAAGACCAAGCTGGGAGCAAAGGAGGTACAAAAGGGGTATGATGAAGAGATGGGAGAGGAGAAGAGGAGGTATGGCATGGAGAAAGGAGGTGGTGGGACACCACGGATAAACCCAGACTACTTTGCTATGCTGTGTAGGGCTGGGTGAGATTGTGCTTTGCATAAAGTGCTTGACATGGGACTTAGCTGTTTGACCCTGGGCAAGTGACTTAATCTCTCTGTCTGTTTCCTCATCTATAAAAGGAGGATGAAAAGCATCTGCATCTACAGGGTTGCTATAAGGATCAAACAAGTTAATATGTGGAGAGTACTTTGCAAAACTTAAAGTGCTAAATAAATGCTAGCTATTGTTGATTTTAATAAAATAAAAAGATAACGGGTACATTTTTTCCTGTTTTACTCCAAATAAAGTCATTCTCTCAGACTTTCCTTTTCCTTTTCTTTAGTTCTGATTATTCACATAGCACCATGGAACTAGAAGAAGGAGGAGAAGGAGGAGAAGAAGGAGAAGAAAAAGAAGAAACTATCACTCTTTTAAAAATGTATGTATATTTATTGATATCTTTTGTTTTTCAGCCACTTTCATTTCTGAATATATCCCTTCTATTCTCCTAATAATAATGATAAATACAATAGTAGCTAACATTTATATAGTGTTTTCTATGTGCCAGCCACTAAGCTGAGCACTTTAGTATGATAATCTCATTTAATTCTCATAACAACCCTGGGAGGTAGGTACTATTATTATCTCCATTTTATAGTTGAGGAAACTGAGACAAAAAGAAGTTAAGTGAGTTGCCCAGGGTGACACAGCTAGAACGTGACTGAGGTCAGATTTGAACTCAGAATTCCTGACTCCAGGCCTGGCAGTCTATCCTGGCAGTACCACCATACTTCCCTACCCAGCAAGCCATCCTTTGTAACAAATATTAAAAAATAAAACTTGTTTAGCAAAACCAAGCACCATATGTGACAGAATATACAACATTCCTCATCCAGAGTCCCTCACTCCAGAAAAGAGAGAGGTAAGTCCATTTTCTCAACTCTTCTCCAGGGTAAAGTTTGGTCATTATATAATTACCCAGCATTTCATATCCAGTTTTTTGTTCTTTCCATTTACATTGTTGTTGTCAATTTGTACCTTATTTTCTTGGTTCAGCTTACTTCAGCCTCATCATTTTATGAAAGTTTCCCCATGCTTTTCTTAATTCTTCAGATTTGTTATATATTACAGTACAGTAATAGCTCATTCATAAGCCACAATTTGTTTAGTCATCCCTAATGGATAATCACCTAAATAATATTGTTCTGCATGGCTATTTTGGATAGAATAGAATGAAGAATAGGAAGGCCAACTGGCTTTTCATAGAATCAGCTGGGCATTTAAAAAATTTCTATAAGTAATGAAAAATGTTTAACATGGTATGAAATATATCAAGCATATGTATATGGCATTAAAAAAACCCTAGGGGTTTTAGTGTACCATCAATTCAACATGTGTTACCAGTGTGAAATGGCAGCCAAAAAATTCAGTGCCATCTTGGTCTATATTAAGAGAGGCATAGCTCCCAGGAATAGGTAGGTGATCATTGCTCTGTGTTATGCTCCAACAGGGGCTCAGTAGACTTTAAGAAGTACTCTTTGAGTAGGGGGTATCCAGAAGAAAGCAACTCGTTTAGGAAGGACCTTGAGTGCAAGTCATGTATGGATCAGTTGAAGGACCCAGGCATGTTTCACCTAAAGGAGAGAAGACTGGAGTTGGGATTGGGAAAACAGGAGATAGGATAGCTGTGTTCAAGTATTGAAAGGAATTTTATGTGGAAGAGAGCCTAGATTTGTCCTACTTAGCCCAAGAAGTTAGAACTGGGAGTAATGATTGGAAATTGCAAAGGGAAATTAAGGTTTGACATCAACAAAAACTTATTAACTATTAGAGCAATCCAAAAGTAGGATGGGTTGCCTTGAGAAGCGGTGGGTTGCCCCTTCCTGGAAATCTTTTAAGGAGATGCTAGATGACCATTTGTCAGGTATCTTAAAGGTATATTACTTTCATGTAGGGGTGGGATTAGATGGTTGCTAAGGTTTCTTCCAACTCCAAAATTCTATATGGCTGACTATGTAAAACTGAAAAAAATTATACCAGTCTTTGCACCTGGAGAAAACACTAGGGGTCACCAGTGAGACTGCTTCTTAGCCCCATTCTCTGACTTCTTGGTTGGGAGGTAGAGTTCCCTATATAGACCTCACTATTAAAAATACTTTGGGGATGTATTTTTATAGTCAGGCCTGGGAAAACTTTCAGCAATAACTCTTAAGAAGTCTAGCCAAGAACTTAAGTTGTCCAGTAAAAATGATGGATTTGTCAAATGTATATGTATAATTTATGGTGCTTACTTAACTCTTTCAAAACATAGGCAACTAGACATCAAATATGTGGCAAATTAAAGATTTTCAACAGTATATCCTTTATTAGTTTTCTCATTTTTTCCACATTTTCCACATTCTTTTTATTTTTCTCTCTTTAAATAGAAGAAGACACTAACTTGGATTTGCACTGGGAAATCATATCATTAAAGCTTTCTTCATTACATTGAGAATTTTTGTGGGTGTCAATCATCAGCATCCCACCACAACTTGTCACTTGGCAGCTGTGGCCTTTAACCTCAACTCAGGTACGTGAAATCTCACAGTCTGCTTCCTCTCGGAGCAGCAGGCTCTGTGCTACTTCAGCACCACCAACTACAGACTTGCATAGGTCTTGAAAGCAATACCATTCTCCAGTCTATATAAGGAGTAGGAAGGATCACCAGTCACAGCAGGTGGAGAATTATGTTATGTCTATCTACATAATCCAAAAGTGGCTGTAATACTGGGAAGGGGGAGGGGTATTCTCTCCTCTTTGACTGTAGCTTCCTCTCAAGTTAATTTTAAAGACCATGAACTAAGAATCTAGTTGAAAATATTTCAAAAGGATAACCAATATAAAAGAAAATAAAGAGGAGCAGGGGAGAAAGGAGATATTCCAGATGTAAAGCGTTTGTACTTTTAGATGAGGTCACTGCACTATTACATTACTTTTACTGTTTTACTTTGTTACAAGAGACCTCATATAACGTGAGAATAACCTGTAAATGTTTGTGATTTGAAAACAAGACACAGCAATAAAACTTTTTAAAAACAGGTTATAATTTATTAATCAATTCATCAACAAGCATATCTACCATGTGCCAGGCAAGCTTCTTTTAGGCAAGCATATGCTTACCTTACAGAAAACTCACATAAGGCAAGTGTTCACAAGGTGGTCAGAAGAAGCAATACAAGGACATTCTCAAGGTCTCTCTGAAAAACTTTGGAATTCATTGCAAGACACAGGAGACACTGGCACGGGACCGCCCAGCATGGCATGCCCTCATCAAAGAAGGTGCTGTGCTCTATGAGCTAAGTAGAATTAAAGTAGCTCAACAGAAACTAGAGATAGGCAAATTTAGAGATGCCACTCCCAATGTTCACATGGACTACTCGTACCTGAGCAGTGGTAGAGCATTCCAAGCTCTATTGGTCTGATCAGCCACAGTCAGACAGACGCACTGTAACTTGACTCCAACATAGTGATACCATTTTGCTCCTTTTCAAGAATGAAGGACAACAAGCATCCTCCATGTTCTGGACACTATGCTTAGTGCTAGGGATAAAAAGACATGAATGTAATACTCTCTTTTCTCAAGAGTCTTATATTGTTTAAGAGAAGGCAACAGGTATTAAAGGTAGTAAGTATTGACTTTAAAAATAAATTATCTGATTATTTTCTTAGACATACTCTAAAAATTTTGAATTCCATCTTCTTACTCAATTCTAATCTCTTGCTATACTTCTCATTCACTCTAGGGAGCTTAAGGTAGTTTAGGCCTATATTTTCTTGGGTTTCTGTTCATAAATTTATATTATGAATTCAGTCAACTTGAAATAAGGTAAGACTCTCAAGGGGTCAAGGTAGAGAGCAAGCAATGAGGTGTTTGGGGTTCAGGACAGGCATCAGAGTAGAGAAAGGATAGATGGTCTGGGAACAAGACCAATCAGGTTTTACCAACAGGATAGATTTTTGCCAATAGGAGAAATTATTTTATATTTGTACCTCTATGGACGATTATTCCATGTGAGTATTTTCCCTTGATTTTGAAAGCGCCATCATTCGGGGTTCCCATGATCTCAGATTCTCTCCTCCAAACCCATAAGACATAATAGGCCTATAAACTGTAGGTACTTCAATATTTCAAAGGATCTATGATTCCATTAGTGTGGCTACTTTGTCTTCCTCTTCATTTCTGGGAACCACTAATATAGTCAATTCATTTATGTGAAGTGTTTATTTAATTGCCTGTTGTGTACTAGGTACTGTGCTAGGCTGGGGATACAAAGGAAAAAAGTAAAATCCCTGTCTTCAAGGAACTTACCTTCTAATTTAAAGGGAAACAGCATCTACCTAGATGAGTAAATATAAAGTGTGAAATGAAATGGGATATGGTGATTGGTTTTGACTCCTTTGTGCTATCACATAAACATTTCTCGTTAAATAGGAGTTGGAAAAGCTCATGATGTACCAGGCGCCACATTACTTAAACAGTTTTCTCTAGATGAATTGTGCATGCATAAAATTGTCAATGTTGCAGCAAACTCTAATATCCCCTCTGGCTACTAAGGAATGACCAAAGCCTGAAAGAACCAGAATATCTCTCAATGCCTTCCACCTTCCTCGTAATGATTTCAAAAGCAGCTTTACTTCTCCTTTCCTGAGTCCTGATTGAGGAGATAAAATACAAAAAGGAAAGGAATGAGCATTTGTATGGAATCTATTCTGTGCCAGGCAATGTGCTAAGTGTTTTTACAAATATTAGCTCATTTGATCCTCACAACAACCTGGGAGGTAGTCCCCATTTTATAGTTGAGGAAACTGAGGCAAACAGAGGTTCTGTGATCATGCACAGAGTCACACAGCTAATCTGAGGCTAGATTTGAACTCACGTTTTCCTATCTCTGGGGTTAGCATTTTATCTATTAAGCCACCAGCTAAACTCTAAATCTAATACTAAAATATGGAAATCCCTACTATTATTATCACAGGCCTTCACCACTTATGGGATTAATTCACTTTCTCATTTTTCTTTGCTCTGTACTGTCACTGACACATTCCACTACAGTTTTAAATTACATAAAATCAAAATGAAAGGGAAAATTTTAAAACTCTCCTCCGACTGTACCGAGATATTCACCTATATTTCTCCTTTGTCTGGCTTTGATCTTTTATGCAATTAAGCAAAATCTTTGAGTAGACAAGTCAAAGGCTCAAAAAGAATGGGGATGAGAAGAACTTTCCACTTGTCTCATCAGCTTAGGAGCAGAGTCATAACAATTCACAGTGCACAGCAGATTCTGGATTGCAAACAATCATGGGCTCATAGCCTCCCCATGTTGTCCAAATCAAACCCAGTAATGTCTCTTGACCCTAGAAATTAAGGTGAGAGAAGACCACAAAACAAAGGCCAAATAAGGAACTATGTCAGTAGTCTAGGAGAGAGGTGATGGGGTCTGAATCTGGATGATGACTACGTAAGTAGACAGGTGATAGCTGGGAAAATTATGGAGGAGGTAGAACCAACTAGGCCTTAGATGGAAAAAAGAACAAAAGATGATTCCAGTTGTTAACCTTGTTAACTTCAAGGACGGTTGTGTCTTCAACAGAAAAAGGGAAATTAGGAAATGAAATGACTCTAGAAAAAGATGTATTCTGGTTTGGATATATTAAGTTTGAATTTTTTTAGATTTTTTTACTTTTTTATTTCTTTTTTAAAATTTTTTTTCACTTCATAGTATTTTTTTTTTCAATTACACATAAAGATAATTTTCAACATTCACTTTTATAAGATTTTGAGTTCTAATTTTTTTTCTCCTTCCTCTCCCTCCCCAAGCAATCTAATCTAGGCTATACATGTGCAATCATATTAAACATATTTCCACATTAGTCATGTTTAAGTTTGAGATTTCTGTAAGATATTTAGATGATAACTGGTATGGAGCTGTAAGGTTTCGTGACCTGCCAAAAGAATCCACTAGATTTCTAGCCTTCTTCTTTATCTGGTACTTTACAACACTGCTGGGAACCAGGAGTTCAAAATCCCAATCCTCATTTTATGGGTGATCATAATCGGACTTTACATTCATCTAGTACTAGAAGTTTACAAAGCTCTTTACTTCCTGTTGTTTGGGAGGCTGCCTGCCCAAGGCCAGTGTTCTGGTATTCTACTTCTCTCCTGGTCTTTGAGAAGTCAGGGTCATTTCTGTCCCACACAGAAACACTGAAGTAGACTTAATATTTTAAAAGAAAGACAATGTGGTATAGTAGACAGAAGGTTGGCCTGGCCCTCAGGAAGACCTGAATTCACATCTTGTATCTGACATTTCCCAGCTTCATTCCTCTTAGCAAGTTACTTCCTCAAGAAATTCTCTAAATCTCCAGGGTTTCTTAATCTGGGGTCCATGTCTTTGCTTTTTTTTTTTTTTCCAGTCAAAGACAAGGTTTACGAGAACATCTGTCATATTGGACAGAGTCTGAACATTAGTAAGCTATTGGCTAGATTTTAAGAATCTAAGCATCTTAATGGAGACAAGATGGACCTTATATACAGAAAGACTATGGGAGGGATCTAGGAGTGGCCAATTAGTTTATGAGGTAATAGAACTCCAGGGACCTGGATCACGTGGCCAAGGGGAGTGGAGTCTAGATAGCATTAAAGGTGGGAAGTGGCCTGATGCCATAGGAAGGTAAGACAATGGAGGGCTAGCCTAGGTTAAGGGTAACAGAATTGGGAGATTGGGTGTAGCCACAATGAAAGGCCAGTTGATGGGATTATAGTCTCAGGCCAACATGAGAGATTTGACCATATAGGAAAGTCCAGGGTTCTTCCTTTTTGGAGTCTTAGCTCCCATCCCCATCATTCCCCCCTCAAACAAATGGGACCCAGATTCTTTTGGGGTAAAGGGTGAAGGTCTTGGCTTCTGAAACTGTTTCCTGCTGCCATGCCCTTGCTTTTAAAAAAAGATTATGATAACTTCACATCAGTATGATCCATGTTCTTTATAATCTTGCAGATTTTATTTTATACTTTAAAAAATACTATTCTGAGGAATCTATGGGTTTCACTGGGCTGCTGAAGGGTTCTAGGACACACAAAAAATTAAGAACTCCTTCTCAAAGGCATACGTTTAAAAAAGATAAAGATCCGGATTGGGAGAAGCAGTTTCCTCACTGGGATTTCCCAACAGAAATCAGAAAACCAATTTAAAAACAACCACAATGCCAAACAAGTTTCTGAATGCCTCTATGCCCTTGGCCTAATGTATTTATGATCACACGTAGCTGTTCTATTGTGATAGAGGGTAGTTTGAGTGAAACATTTTTCTCATGAAAATCTCCACTCCACAACTAATGATCTGAGCACTTGTCAATAATCTGGATCTGGTGCTATTTCTTCTGAAATGAAGAAGAGGAAGAGAAAGAAGGAAAAGGAGAAGAAGGAAGAAGAGGAGAAGGAGGAAGAAGAGGAGAAGAAGAAAAGTTAAATGTCATCAAACCTCCCACCCTGCCCTTTCACGCTTCCTACATAAAATGAATAATTACAAAAGTATGTTTTCAGTCTTTTAACAATTTGAGCTAATTTGTACAGGCTCCAAATTTTAACAATTATTGAGAACTTTAGTATCAACAAGGAAAAAAAAAACAATTCTGAAAACATTAATGGAATAGTTTTTAAGGCCTCTCCAGGTCCTAAGGGCATGTCTAGGGATTCTTAATTCATTCAATAAACATTTATGAAATCTGTATTATGTGTAACATGGTCATGGGAGACAGGTTTAATTTGGATAAGTTACATCACCTCTAGAACCTAATTCAACATGATACAACTGGGAATGAAGTTCAGTGATGTGGAAAATCTGATTCAGAATTTTTTTAAGACCTTGTTCTAATGAAATACGCTTTAATCAGTTTCTTTGACCTATGAATTTGATTTTGATTAATGCCATTTCCAAACAAAGCGTTAAGTCTCCTGGGACATACTTGATAAATCATTGAGCTCTTTTTAAAGGGAGGAGGGAGGGGAAGGAAAGGAAGAGAAAGTTACCAGGTTCTAAAAGCTTTTTTTATTCTTCTTGTTTTCCAAGCACATTCAAGTCATACAAGAAAAACAGGGAAACTCTCCCGATCATGCTTGCATGCTTGAAAGCTGCCTTTGGCTGGAATTCTAGAAAATGATAGTGTTTCAGACAGAGGTTAAAGGTCTTGAAAACCCTTTAGAATGTTTACATGTGAAATGCTGCTCAAAAATAACCCCAAATGCTCTACCAACTGACAGGGGAAAAAAATTATTCTGTGATTATGCGAGACAACTCTAGTAGTTTCAAACAGAAAATGCATCTAGCAAACAATACTGGGAACTAAGCCAAAAAAAGGGCAGGTCTCTCACTTCCCACTTCCATACTAAGACTCTCTTTCCCCATTCCCATCCTGTGCTCTGATAATCCACTCATTCAAAAGCTTCCTTGTTTATACTATAAGAGAATGGTGTAAAAAAATCTTTAATACTCATCAGAAGCATCCAGTATATAATCTTGCACATAAGGGAACTTAAATGCTTGTGATGAGCTGTTCTGAAAATCCCCCTTTTTTAAAAAAAATCCCAAGAATGCTGGAAAATACAGAATTAACTCAAGATTTGACTAGGTCCTTGATTCTTTCTTTCTTTAAGGGGGGAAGGGTAAATATCTATAAAAGAGAGACAGCGTGTGATAGAGAATTAATGCTTTTATTTATTTATCTATTTATTTATCTGTCTACCGATCTACTTATTTATTTAGCTATTTACTTATTCATTCATTCATTTATTTATCTATTTATCTAGTTATTTAATTATTTATTTATTTATAGGCAATTGGGGTTAAGTGACTTGCCCAGAGTCAAGGATTAATGCTTAATGAGAGGCTGCCATACATGGAGCTGCAGGGTACATGAGAGTTAGAGTCTGACTATCATTTTACAGATGAGGAAACTGGGGTGTGGCTATGATCATACTCACCCAATAATCGCCATCTTTTTGATTCCAACTTCTGCACTCTACTCCCTACACCACCACCCCAAGTATGGGTCAAGCCTTGACCAATTGTCTTGCCTCTCTCTGTGTGTCTATGTGGAGGGAAATCTTTCAGAAAGAGACAGCATGTGATAGCGGGTTGTGGTTGTTGTTGCTTTCCTTCATTCTAGAAGAGGGCCATGACATCTGGAAGCTGATGCCATGACTTGTAAATGAATTGGATTTAAGTGAGGAGGGCTGCGCAAAGTCACCAGCCTCACTTTCTCTTCTGGATAAATGCTTGATGATAATGCGCCTTTCTGAAAATCCTTTTTAAAAGAAAAAGAAAAGAAAATATATTGATTCAATAAGACCTGAATGTCTGACACATACCATGTGATCTCAAGCAAGTTTGCCCAGTTTCTCAGTACTCTGAAAGAAGGTTGCGAAACTTGTGAAACAAAGAAGATTTATCAGTCCTTCATGAAATTTTCAGTGCCATCATTTGTTTGCTAGAAACTTATATGAATCCCTTTATAAAATTAGAAACATTTATAAAAATAGAAAAATTAGAAAAAGGGGTGGTACATGTTAAGATTGACTCCCAATCTGTTACTTTTATTGCATTGCTTTTAACTTTGTTCTCGTGAGGTGCTTTGTAGTGTGAAGATTGAAATTGTTTCTTATTCCTCTTTCACTACCCTTGATGCCTACTGCTAAACATTCGCTGACAGATTGAATGTTTGTGTTTCAGTTGCTATTTATTTAAGAATGATTGCAGGATTTGCAACTAGAAGAGACTTTAGAAATTATATGGTCCAATTCTTTATTTTACAGGAGAGGAAACTAAGTCTTAATGTTTGAAGACATCATGCTTGATTTAATTACCCAAATCACCTACTGTCAACAGTCTATCTTCTTCCTTTCAAACTGCACATGGCATAAATAGAACCTCTATCATCAATTCCTGTTACTCACAACCCTTAACCTGTTGGTCCCTCTTAATGGTATTACCAATATGTCAGTGAATATGGTAACAAATTTGGAGTCAAAAAGACTTGGATGTAAATGTTGCCTTAATCTCCAAATATTACTAGCCATGTGAAACTAGAAAAGTTATTTACCTCTCTGAATCTCTTCCTTCATCTGTAAAATGATGACCAGAGTACCTATGGTTCCTACATCACATGGTCGTCATAAGGCTCAAACAAGATAACGTTCATTGATAGCTCAAAGCTCACAAGGTCATAACCTAGTTCATCCATTCCTGATACTCGTTCACCTAAGGAAAGACTAAGCCTAACAGAGGTTATAGTGTGCCCAGAGCTACATGGCAGCCAGGTGGGGCAAGTAGGCGGCTGCCAGCTGTAGGCTGATGCTGCTAATGCTACTTACCTCTTCCCCACCCAGGAGTTAACATTGTTTCTTCTTCTCACCGGAAGGCGGTCAGAGAAGAAAGAGTTCTTCAGCACTTTGGACGCACATTTTGTTCCAGCTCAGTAGTTACTTAAAAGGCTTTTCATCACCATGCAGTATACCAGCAGGAAATAGTCATAGGATACTTACACATATTCCAAATCAGAGAGGGAAACAGCTCCTCCATCCAGAAGAAGGTTCACTGAGCCTCCACATGGGCTAGATAGAGCCATGGCCTAAGACCTCATTGGCCAGCCACCATCACACATATATTATACCATTTCCATTAAGACAAAGTTCTTTTCCTATTCTTTTTAGGCATCAAAATGTTCACCTTAGAATCCATCAGATTTCATTCTTTTCCTGTCCCTTCTACTACTAAACTGCTCAATGAAGTAGTATCATAAAGGGAGAGCACATAAAATAGGAGTAATTGATTGTAGTAGCAGTCATAGTTCTTGTTCTCATCTTTTTTGATGGAGTTCAGATAGAAATGATCCTGGTACAAGTCACAGTATTGCTATTATCCTGTTCTATTTAGTGCTATTTGGACTTTTGCTCAAGTAGGTAAAATAACTGCTTTCTCTAGCTGAATATAAGTATTAGGATGTAAACTCATTCTCTTTAGGTTACCTAAGAAGAGGATCCTTGTCACAACCGCAGTAACAGGCAGGAAAACAGGGATAACATTTACTCGTTCTGTATATCAAAATCCTGAAGATTTTGATTTCTTCTTGTAAACCTTTATTTTGAAAGATTTTTATTTCATGTGCCTTAGAGATTATCATGTGGTAATACCTACTAAAATATTATTCTTAAATTTTTATGAATCGTTGTTTCATCTGGGCAACTGAAAATAATATTTTAGTCTGTGCTAAGGGTCTAGCTCTAGTATAGTTTATTAGTTGAGTTCTTAAAGATATTTTGAGGTCTGTAATTTATGAATTGAATTTGTTGCCAATGAAAGGTAAAGAACTTCTGGTATATAATCTAGCCAATCAAGGCGTGTCCTGTTCAGCATACAATAGGTGCCAAATGTTTTCAGCCTGCACAAATTTTTCATTTCCTTGCATTATCTGTATTATCATTAAGTCTGAACTCTTTAACACTTTTCATTTTAATTTGTTTATTTATTATTTCTATTTTCTTTTGGCAATAACCTGGTCTTGAACTGCTATCATGATCCCCTCAGTTTCTTTTTCGTCTCTCCTTTTCCATCAACAAATCCAAATGATTCCAATGTTTGATACTTCTTTGTCAGCATATTGCTGACTCAGTTCATGTGGATGATGCCCATGAAGAGCCCTGATTATGCTCTTGTATCTTAGCCATTTTATAAAAGCTTACCTCCATCCCAAGGTAAACCACTTTCAGTTTCACATGACAAATCCAATAGTGTCTACCTTTTGTCAGCTTTTCCTACTGTTTGATGAAGCGCCATCTAATTAGTCCAAAAGGGTAGGTTTCTGACCTGTTGCTCATGTGCTATTAATTTTTTTCCTGCTTCTTAATAAAGAAGTGTTAATATTTCTATAGCTGCTTTAAGATGTTCCATTAATATTATATCAGTTTTTGTTAGACTTGGTTTCCACAGTGTATGGGGTACTCAAAGAGGACTAGCATTTCTGGGATGAGGGCTTGCCGAGCCCTTTTCAGAGGTGCTCATTCACCTTTAGTGTCCCCTATCACCCAATTCTCACCTATGGCTCCAAGAATCTACAGCATGCACAGCAGCTACACCTGGTAAAACCATCTTGGCAGACAGGCTCAATTAGGTTGAAGGTAACCAACAGGCCTCAAACCCTTTGGTAAGTTAGGGGAATGTCTGCCCCCAGTGGAATACGTGGAAGAGAACAATTTGTACCAATAGCCATGAAGGTGGCTGAAGCAGGCACTGTGTGGCTGGTCAGACATCAAAGAAGCCAAGGTCATCCACTGCATCCTGGGCCATCGTCTGTCATCCTTATTTTTGTTCTGCCACTGGGTTTCAATGACTCTGGAAGAGAGAGTGAGGCTGATGACTTTGTGCAACACTACCTCACTTAAATCTAATTTACATGCAAGTCAAGATACCACTCCATGATGTTATTGGTCCTCTTTGAAAAACGAAGGAAAAACAACAACAATAACAATAAGATTTGGTTTCCAAATCTGCTATGGTCTGTTTTACAATTCCAAAAGTACTCCTTAAGATTGTTATATAAGTGGTATTAACAAAAGAAAAAAGTCCCTTCTAATTCGAAAATTCTATGATTCTAGATAAATGATAGCTGCTTCCTTCAAGTAGTTCAGATGCTGTCTATGGTGGCAAGATATGCAAAAACTAAATAATAATAATAGTTAATAACTAATATTTTTATGGTGCCTACTATGTGTCAGGCACTATGCTAAATGCTTTACAATTATTATCTCATTCGAGCCTCACAACAACCCTTCGAGGTAAGTACTATTATCGCTATTTTACAGACGAGGAAAATGAGGCAAATAGAGGTTAAGTGACTTGCCCAGGGTCACTAAGCTAATAAGTGCCTGGAACTTGATTGGAACTCAATTCAAAAAGTTGAATATAAATAAAATATTTAAATAATAACTTGAGACAAAAATCAAGGCGAAATCACAAGATAGCACATGTTCAATTCTCTGCGGTTGCCAGAGACAATACTTGCTATGGGAGTGAGGAACATGGAAGGATCATTTTTGATGGAGCTGGTCAGGTTAGGTACAAGGAAGGCAGGGCTTCACAAATCATAGACTAATAGAATTCAAAGGTGCCTAGAGATCATCTCTTTCAAACTGCTACGCCAAGCCCCTCTACAATAAACTTAAATAAATTGCCTATCCATGGAAATATCTTGGGATTTTTTTTTTCTTCTGTTGAGTTTTGTTTCCTCTTTCTGGTGGTTCCTCCTATTGGTTCTAATTCTCACTTACAACATCACTAATGTGAAAATATGTTTAATAGGAATGTTTATGTATAGCCTATATCAGATTGGGTGCCGTCTTGGGGAGGGTGGTGGGGAGGAAGGAGGAGAAAAATTTTAAACTCAAAAGCATATTGAAGTGATTGTTGATGAATCAAAAATAAATTAATAAAAAAAAGAAAAAAAAAAGAAAATATCTTGGGACATGAAATTCACCAATTCACAGGTAGCTCATTCCATTCCCAATCCACTCACTTCCACCTCCAGAGCCATCTGGGTCCAGTGGCCAGATACACATCAGGACACCTGGAAATGGCCCCCACTCTACTTATTAGGAAGTTTTTCGAGGGAGCCAAAATCCAGCTCCTAATCACTTCTACCCAGAATCAGGGTAAAGTATTTGGCGAAGGCACACCTGGCCAAGTTTAAGCATTGTACCTTCTGTTTATAACTGTTCAGCAGAGACTTTGAGGCTTCACTGTTAACACAGGTATCATTCACAGAAAGGATAGATCTGAAGTCAGAGGACCTGGGTTCAAATCTCACCTCTGATATTTACTACCTATGTGACCTTGAACAAGTCAATTAAATTCTATGGGTCTTAATTTTTTTTTAATCTGTCAAATTTAGTAGGAAAAGCTGCTTTTGAGGGAAACGAAAAATTTTACATAAGACCTAAAAAATCCAGGTATTTTTTATTAGGCTTTAATTATAATCTTATGAGGTGGCATGGATATTGCTATAGCAGAAAACTGAGCATCAATTTCAATGCAATCAATTCAATTCCAACTCATTCTTATATTTCAAACTTTTTCTATGTCACTTAGACTCTCTCCTAAATTCTGAGTTCCCTCATGAACAAGATTAGGTTCACACTTCCTTGTGATTTAATTTGCCTCATATTTAAGGAAACAAGTACACTACTCAATAATGTATTTTTCTTGATTTATAAGTGCTATGAATAAAGTCCAAATATAGGAATAAGTCATTTGGATTGTGAGTTGCTTCTTTTCATGACTTTTTATTAATTTCATGTCATGAATCTAATTATATAACATAGTAAATGTCATATAAACAACAGTAATAATAGATAACATTTTAAAAGTCCCTACCATGTGCCAGGCACTGTGCTAAGTGCTCTACAAATATCTTCTTTGATCCTCACAACAACCTCGCGAGGTTTACACAATTATTACCTCCATTTTACAGTCGAGGAAACTGAGCCGAGCAGATTAAGTAACTTGCCCAAGGTCATGTAGATAGTAAGTGTTGGAGCTAAATTTTAACTCCTGACTCCAGGTCCAGTGCTTTCCATCATGCCATTTAGCTACCAAGAATGTTAAACTCAACTTTAGCATGAGTCTATGTAGTATGTGTAATAATAGGTGGTAACATCAGCATCTATAGTAATCTTCTAATATAATAAAAATGATTTAGATAATCATAGTACCAAATTCCTACCTGTCAATTTTCTTTTAAAAAAGCATTATACTTTTAAACACCCTAAAAAATTTAATCCTATTTTCCTGTACCTTGATTTTGTTCTTGGTTCCAGGATGTTTTTTTTTCTTTTCAAGCAAGTCTCAGCACCATCCACATACTTTTTTCTATTTTCATTTCTGCTTTTTAAAAGTGCCTCATCAACTCTGCTCTTCAGTTGGTGAAGTTGTTGACTTGCCTTTGGAGGGTATACAGTCATGCATTAACTTGATGGCATGCACAGAATGTTCCAAAAGTCTATTAAAGCTTAAATTTGCACTAAGACTTTTGGGATGCCCTGTATGATCTAGCAGTGGAATAGCTTCTGAATTTCAATCCAACTTGTAATTTAGATCATCTCAATGATTCCAAGAGAAAGTTTTGACATGGAAAACGGCATTTGGGTATTTTGGATCCTAAAGCCTAAATTATAAAAAGGCATGACTTCTGTTTTATTTGTTGGCTTCTTCAAGGGATTTTTTTTATCAGCAAGAAAAAAATGCATAAAATCTAAAAGTACTAAAAGAAAAAGATACCAATCAGTATCACACATTCTTGGAATAGGAAGGTTCCTCAGGGTCCAATTTAATTAGCAGCAGAACAAAAATCTACTCAATATGAAGTCCCTGGCAAGTGGTCAACCAGCATCTACTTGTAGATTTCCACTTAAGGGGAAAATGACATCTGAAGCTATCAGCATTCTACTTTAACAGGGCTCTCATAGTCAGAAAGTTTCTCCCAACTTCCAAAATCTGCTTCTCTTCACATACTTGAAGGCAGCGACTGGGACCTTACTAGGACCTTTTGTAAGATGAACCTCCCAAGACCCTTCAAATGACCATTACATCGACTGAGTTCTCTTCATCATTCCGGTCACTCCACATTGTCAATATCCTTTCTAAGATGTGGCTTCTTCAACTAGTTACAATGCTTCCATTTCTGGTATGACCGTAGGAAAGTATAGTAGAAATGTTTCATCCCTTTTCAGGATACTATATCTCCTTAAAGGCAATCTATGATCATATTATCCTCTTTGTCATATTACATGATTATCTTTTATTGATCTTGCAGTCCACTAAGTCCCCTAGGTTTTTTGTTTTAATTTATACCAACTACTGTCTAGCCAAGTTTTCCCTCTACATCTCTGAATGGATACAAAAACCAGAGAAGTGAAAAGTCCCACATGCACCACATGTCAAGCGGGAGCATCTGACATAAGATTTACATTAGTCTAAATGGTTATGGCCTTCCAAGTTACTCTTGACTTAAGTTTATGATTATGAAGTAATTTGATATGATGTCACTGAAACTGAAAGATACATTGAAAGAAAAATTATTTTCCCTCATGTCTGAATACTTGCCAATGGTACTGAAAAATAATTTAAAGTTGACATAAGTGGTTCTTATCCTAAAGCTCATAGGAACATGTGATTTATGTGACTGTTTAAGGAAATTGTGTAACTTTGTCATGGAATTTTTTTTTATACTCTATAGTTTATTTTTTCCTCTACCCTAAATTTTTATTTTATCTCCTTACATAGTTTCACCCCTGTTTCTTCCTAAGCTACACACACACGCACACACACACACACACACACACACAGAGATGTTTGATGATTTCCAAATTTCTATGTCCTGTTTCCATTACCTAGATGATTATAGGTTGCTTCGATATTCAGGTCAACCCTAAAGGTTTTCAGAACTTATTTACCTACCTGACTCACCACGTGAAAATAATTACCATTCATAACTGTCAGTTGATAATAGTTGAAACATGTGTCAAACAAAATGTTAATCACTGCCTGCAATGATTATGCAACCCAAGAGCTTTCTCATTCAACTGCTGCTTATCTAAGTATTTCTCAAAATTTTTTGTGCTGAGGTCCCAAGTAAAAGTTAATCACATTAGGGCATCTCCAAGCTCCAGTTTCAAATCGCCAGCTGCTTTTGAACACTTCCAACTAGATGGTCCATGAGCATTTTAAAGTCAACCTGTTGACAGCAGAATTCATTATCTTTCCTAAGGAAAAAAAAATCCTCTCTTTTTCTTAATCTTGCTATTTCTTTAGACGCTACCACCGTTATTGCAGTCATTCAGGTTCTCAACCTTGGGGTTATTCTTGATTCTTTCCTTTCCCTCATCCTCCTCATCTAATTAGCTTCAAATTCTTGTTGACTTTGCCTCTACATGTCTTGAATCTCGTCCCTTCTCTCCATAATCCTCTAGTTCATGACCACAAATCCTCTAGTTCAGGTCCTCAGCATATTTCACTAGATTGTTGAAAAAAAAAAAGCCCTCTCCCTACCTGAAGTCTCTTTCCCCTCTCATGTCCCCTCCACAAATTGATATTTGTAGGACACAATACTGACAATGTCACTCCCCCGCTCAAGCAGCCCAGTGGCTATCTGCTGCCCCAAAGACAAAATATAAACTCCTCTGTTTAGCATTTAAAGCCTTTCACGATCTTTCCATTCTGCCTTTTTACAGGCTTGCACAGTATTCTCCTTTACACACTACATTTCACCCAAAACGGCCTGTTTACTTCTCTTGTGCATGCCTTTCTAATTCCTGTCTCCATGTGTTTGTATGAGCTATCCTCCATATCTAGAATGTATTCTCCTCACCTCTGTCTCTTAGTGTAATGGTGGGGTTGATTTAGTTACTCAGGCAAGTCACCCTACCCCATATAAAGTAAGTGATAATATGATGTGATACTTTAACCAAGTGAACATAATCACTCAGTTGCAATCATAGACTTCAGTTTCAATCAATCAATCAACCATAGGCTTTACACTAAGTACAAAAAGCTCCTGTAATTGG
Organism: Vombatus ursinus; assembly: GCF_900497805.2. Lineage (NCBI taxonomy): Eukaryota > Metazoa > Chordata > Mammalia > Diprotodontia > Vombatidae > Vombatus > Vombatus ursinus. The sequence continues at coordinate 5,108,635 of NW_020954599.1, read as the reverse complement.
AGTGATATTGAAAAGCAATTATGTTCAGATAAGGTGAAGAAATTTGGACATACCTAAGGGTCATCTATATATTCTCAAGCAAATTAAAAAGGGATCAGATTTGGAGTATTCCAGTAAAACCCCCGAGAAAGAACATCCTTGGGAGAGAAAAGGTTTCAACTTCGGCCTTTGACTAAGTCACCTTCCTTTCTACCATCCCTTTGGCCAGAAATGGCCCTTTAGGGCTTCAAAGGGTTCACGCTATTATACTTCCCATAAGTGTCCTATTGGCATTCCCAGTTCAACTGACAGCCATTTTAGCATTGGGACCCAAGAACTGGACATAGATTCATGACCAGCAAAGAAACTATACTATACCTAAACAGAACCTCTTGAGTATCCCACAAATAGAAAAACAGGACTTCTGGCAATCTGCAGGTCTGAGTTACCCTTTTGTCACATGCACTCTCTGTTAAGGTTTTCCTTGAACTCTGTACATACCAATAGCAGAGTTTGTCACCAGCTGTTGAGAGGGTGTTTTTTTTTTATTTGTTTATTTTTGACCAACTGTTCTTACTATATCACCTTAGTAAATAACCCTTTCTAGAAGATACTTAAAGCTGACTGATTAAAGTGATTCTGAACTGACAATCTTGGAGAAATGTATACCAATGGGAGCTTGAGCCAATGGCATTAGACAATCAACCCTAATTCCTCAGGGGTACGCCTAGGAGGGGAAGAAATAGCCTCATTCTAGGACTTGAGATTTGTCTGTGGAAGTTGGGGGTTTAGATAAGGATCCTGAGAGTTGAGGTGAGTTACACTAGAATCTCTAGCTTCCTTTGACTCCTAAATGAGGCCTCACTCAAACTGAAACCTAGAAAAGATCTTAGCTTACAAAGGTCAAGGTCTCCTACTGCTTCTGGGGCCATCTCCAGTTGTCCCGATCCATATCTGGCCAATGGACCCAGATGACTCAGGAGGAGAAAGTGAGGCTGGTGACTTTGCACAGCCCTCTGTCACCTAAACCCAATTCACTTGCAAGTCATGGCCTCACCTCCCTGATGTCATGGTCCTCTTCAAGAACAAACGACAAACAACAGTAACAATAACAACAACATATGAGGTCTATTAATAATTCCTTCAACTGCTAATGATCTCAGCACCACAACATTTTCATGTCCAAATTACTTTGTATTTACTTTACATATTACATATCTATATTTATATGTATATCTATTTATCTGCATTTATATATTTTGTTCCTCCACAAGTTTTCATTTTTTGTTTGTTTCAGACAAAGTTGTTCTAATTGTTTTAAAATCCCCAGCACCTAGCCCAGTGCCTAGCACATAGAAGAAACTTAATAAATGCTTGTGGAATGAGTTGAAAAAATGAATAACTCATGTGAAGTATCGGTGATTAGTTTATGTGCCAAAAGAATCTAACCTAAGTAACCTACTGTTATCACTAGTTGACTAGTTGATTAGTTCTACCTTTCACATCCATGTACCCAGCAAAGGAATATTGTGACCGACATCATGGACTCTTTCTTCAGGTGTCTTCTTTCTTTCCTTTTACAGGTGATGTTAACATTATTTATAACAATAGTATTTACATCAAAATTTAAGGCTTGCAAACTATTCTACATATGTTGTTTAGCTTGATCTGCTCAGCAATCCTGTAGGTAGGTGCTATTCTTAGCTCCACTTTATAGATGAGGAAACTGGGCAGAGAGATTATAAATGACTTGTCTGGGGTCATGCAGCTAATAAGTCTCTGAAGCAGGATCTGAACTCATGTCTTCCTGACTCCAAGTTTAGCATTCTATTTATTATGTCACCTAGCAGTTACCCATTAGAAACCCAGCACCCATCATTTGTACTAACTCTTTTTCATTGTCTTTATTATCAATGGAAAATATAACCTGAAAAATTCTTGCCTTTTCCTTTAGAACAGAGGTTCTTTACCTTTTTTGGTGTCATGGACACTTGGGCAGTCTGGTGAAGCCTACGGACCCATTCTCAGAATAATATTTTAAATGCATAAAATAAAATATATCAGATTACAAAAAAACTATATTGAAATAGTTGCCAAAATATTGAAAAAGCAAATTCACAGATCTCGGGTTAAGAACCCTTGTTCTAATTAGATTTATTCCAAATAATTGACTTCTTTGTTCTCTAATAAATTTTTTAGGTCAGTTTTCTCTAGTAGCAGAATGAGGTTTGTTTTTTAGTAGAAACCAGTCAACAAATATCTTAAAGTACCTACTATGTGCCAAGCACTGTGCAAATCTAAAGTAAGAACTCAGGGGTAGATCTAGAATGATTTGTTAAAGTCTGTTGTTTGTGGTTGTTTTGTTATTCTAAGTCAACTGTGTGATTATTTTTTTTTTAGTGTGAGACTGTGAATTCATTGATATAGTGGAGAAGTCCTGATAAGGAAATTCCATTTTCCACTGAAAGTCAGCAAATAATCTGTAATTATCCTACCTGGGGCACTCTTGCCCAGGGTTATACGGGCAATATGGGATAGAAGCAGGGCTTGAACTCAGGTCTTCCTGACTCTGAGGATGTCTCCCCAGTTATGTGCTATCCAGAAAAAAAGGGAGAGAGAATAGTTTCAATAAATACATTTGACTAAGTTCAAGTGACCTGGCCTCTCCTGAGATGGAAGAATCTATGGTTGAGAAAAATATCATTTTGCTATGTAGACAAAGTGAACAAATAATAATATTCTTTTATTATGAAGAGAGCTTATGAGAAATGAGTTAAATCCTATATAAATTCAGTGCAAACCTAGACTAATAATCTAGCAGAGTCATGGTCAAGATTTTGGCCACAAATAGAACATTCCAAACTGCATTCTATGCTTTCAAATATATGACTTCAACTGTCAGGCAAATAGTAGTTAAATGACTTGCCCAGGGTCACACAGCTAGCAAGTGTCTGAGGCTGGATTTGAACTTAGATATTGCTGATTTCAGGCCCAGCATTCTATCCATTGCACCACCTCACTGTAGTTATATATAGAAAAAAATGTTATATTTCTTTATTTTATTTATACATCTTTGTCACTTCTTCCTCACAACATTTCTCATACTGGGCACCTTCTTTTCACACACACAACCACCATCTTAGCTCAGGTTCTTAGTACCGCTGGCCTGGACTATTTACAGTAGCCTCCCACTTGGCTTACCTAACTCAAGTTTGTCCCCTCTTCATCCATCTACCACATAGCTACCAAAATGATTTTCCTACAGTGAAGGTCTCACCAAGTCACTCTTTCACTCTCCAAATTCTAGGGGCTCCCTATTACCAATTCCTCTGTCGTTTAAAGCCCTTCACAGTCCCCAACCTACCTTTCCAGCCTTATTAAACATTCATCCCTATTCATACGCACTATGATCCAGCCAAGATGTTTCCTTGCGGTTTCTCCTATGGAAATCTCCATTTACCCTCATGGTGCCTTTGCACTGGTCATTCCCACAAGGACCAACTCAAGCACCAATTTTCACACAAAGCCTTTCTCCATCCCCCAACCATTCACTGCCTCTTTCACCAAATTATATTTTCTCAATTTTTTCTATATATACATATATGAAGAAGTGTTTTCTTCCAGATACACTGTTAGCTTCTAGAGGGTAGGAACTGTTTCACTTCTGTCTTTGTATCTTCAGTGCCCAGCAATGTGCCTGGCACATAGTAGGTATTTCACATTGGTTGATTCCTATCTTCCATTATATCAACAGATATTGCTACAGGAGATCTTTCCTACCACACAAATCCTCCATGCAGGGCCCACCTTCTTTGTGATTAAGAATGACTTGAGTTTATATACTTTCATAGCATTGTTTCATTTGAGCATGCCCAAACTAACTGAGGGACCTACTATAGGTAGTATTATTTCCATCTTACAGATAAGTAAACTGAGGTTCCTTAAAGAGCTTAAGTAATTTTCGGTAGGTCGATCAACATTTATTAAGTGCCTACTGTGCATCAGGCGCTGTGCTAAGCAGTGAGGATACAAAAAGAGCTAAATGGCAGTCCTCGCCCTCAAGAAATTTACAATCTAATGGGGAAGATATCAAGCAAATAAATATGTACAAACAATCTATATACAGCATAAATAGGAAATAATTAACAAAAGGAAGGCCCTAGAATTAAGAGGGATTGGGAAAAGTTTCCCAAATTTACCCAAAATTACCTAGCTAATAAGCATCAAGAGCAGTCTTCCCTGGACAGCTCTGTCTACTTCATCCTACTGCCTCAGGACATCAGGTTTGACCTCTTGGGGCCTAGTATATTTTGCTTTTATTTAACCAGTGTGTCAGTATTCAGTCCATGCCATCTGTCAATGACCAGTGATTCTCTGTTCTTTCCTACTGTTATTTTTCTCTTTGAGAAGTCATTCCTGACTTCTTTCTACTTGTCCTTGACATCATAAATGGCTGGTAACTTGGCTGAGGCTTCTCCTGGCATGTACCTACCACCTCAGAAAGAGATTTCTTCAGAACCTGGCTCAGTATTAGAATTTAATTTAAAAATCCAGTCAGAATATCTCATCCAACCACTGAGAGCAACAATAGAAAAAAAAATAAACTGCTGCCATTACTTTTATTTGGGGAGAAATGAAAATGTTTACAAATTGGAACTTAGGGGAAAAGAGACTCATATATCTCCCAGTAGATGGTGCACTGTAGATTTTTCTTCCTCAGTTTCCTTTGTTGTATCATTATGTCTTGCACCCTAACTATGGGTGCCCCAAATCTCTACCCTCTAAACTTGAGATTAGTGTCTATATTTATGTGCATTTGTATTGTCAGTGAGCTCTCCACATTTCATGCCTTATCTCCCAGACTTAACTGTAAGTACCTTGACGTATTTATTTCCATCCTTCAGAACACTTTGCATGGTATTTTGCTCACAGTAGGTGCTCAGCAAATACTTGCTGACTGATTGATGATAATATGAACAAAACACCGAGTGATAAAATGGGCATGGAAAACCAGAATGGGTAGCAATTAATTCCTTTTCCCCCATTTAAATTGATGAGTCATTACATTAACTCTCAATTAGTAGTACTACATTGTCCTACAATAACTGTTGTATTAACGTTTCTTTACTGCATAAAATGTTAATACCTTTCAAAACATAATAGGATCTTCATTTTTATATGCAGATTTGCATAGACATAAAAAGCACCTAACAGCTGTTCTGGGATGATTCAGAAGTCCCCTGGTAGCTGGTGTTCAATATTGGAACAAAGTGAGACACTCATAAGTCATTCAATAGTTACCAAAAGATTTATTTCACTCTAACTAAGGAAAGGTATTTGACAAAAATAACATTGAGGACACCTGGAGCTGATTCAGTTGAGGAAGCTCCCTTGTCTCTTCCACAAGTAAAGCATCAGGAGGCCTCTGCAGTTCCTCATGACTGTTTTGCACTCAGGCGATGAGGAGCTGACATCAACATTCTGGGTCCTTAGTCCCCTGAGCCAACTAAGTCTCTAGGAATGTCTCAATATCTTTGAAAGAAAAACTAGTCCAACCTGCATGGGGGGATGGGTTAAGATACTGCTCCTACTGCAGCACCATCTGTTCTAAGGGAGTATGGTATAGTGGTCATAGGGTTGGATTTGGTTCCAGGAAGACTTGATTCTAATTCCCCTAACATTTACCAGCTGCATGTCAATGAATAAGACATTTAGACTGCTTCAATTTTCTTATCTGCAAAATGGTGATTAAAAAAAACATAGTGCCTACTTCTCAGGGTTATTATGAGATTCAATGGATATAATTTTGTAAAAATGATTTGCAAACATGAAAGCAACATATAAAATTCAGTTATTTTCCTTTTCAACATGGTTTTCTTTTTCCCATCCCATTCCACTAGGATTATCATCTCCACTCTCCCCACCTGGGACTCTATCTATATTGACCTTACCATTCTCCATTCCAGGCCTCTCCTACCACTTCCTGGATCTGGACAGCCAGGCCACCACATTGAGCCACTTTGGGCTTGGACACACCTATATTGACCTCATCTTTCTCCATTCTAGGCCTCTCCCCTCCACTTTCTGGATATCTCCAGTCATTCCATGACATGTTCATTTCCTGTCTATAACTGGACTTGACTGGGCATGCCTAGATCGCCTAACATAGAAGGGCCCCAAGGGCCTTAGGAGCATGCCCTTCTTAACTCTGTATTGGGAAAGTCTGTCTTCTTTAAAACTGGCAAGACTGAGACAGTCATTCTCTTTCCTCTGTGCACTCTTCCTCGCTGCTTCCTAGCTCACCCACAACACATGTACACAACACAACACAACACAACACAGCCAATGAGCTGATCCAGTGAGAGAGGAAGGACCTCTTGTCCTCGCTCTCATTTACCCTGGCTCAAAGAAATGGGGCTGAGGTTGTTTGCTTCTGTTCTGTTTTGTTTGTCCTCAGTTTCAGGTGCCATTGGTGATTCTCCCAGACTTGGGAGTTTGAGCCATGGCAATCTTGGAGCCGAGATTGGAGTTGGGCATATTGCAGTCAGCCAGCCTAGCAAGAAAGCCCAGAGGAGCTAGGGTGCCTGGGAGCTGATTCCAATGGGGATATCGAACTTGGAACTGGGTGCTCTATAAGAACCAAACTAAACTATTAACTGAATCCCCTTGCCCTCCCCAGAGACTGAGTGGGGAGAAATAGCATTATGCTTCCCATGCATTGGAGGAGTAAGTGCATATTTGTGATTATGTCTTTTGAAGTAAATATTCCTTTGTAAAATCCAATCCAACTGTTACTGGTTAAATGGAACTGAAGAGCAGGGGACCGCCCCTATGCTTGAGAGAAGACCATAGGTCAAGGCTGGAGCCATTGGCAGAGAGCTTACACACATATCCCAAACTCCCTTAAGCGCACTGAAAAATCCTGGGGAGGGAGCGAAATGTAACTTACCTGGCTTTCAGGCAGTGGGGATCAAGGTAGTCAGTGACCCACTTCTTCCCAACCTTCCAAATCCTTCTTTTTGTGTTGTCGCTCTCCAATAGAGGGGCAGCTAGATGGCTCAGTGGATATAGCATTGGGCCTAGAGTCAGAAAGACCTGAGTTTAAATCCAGCCTCAGTCAGACTAACTCTGCGACCCTGGGCAAGTCACTTAATCTCTGTTTGCCTTAATCTACTGCAGAAGGAAATGGCAAACCACTCCAGTATCTTTGCCAAGAAAAGCCCATGGACAGTATTGGCGTGTGATGGTCCATTGCGTCCAACATGACTGAATAACATCCCCGTTAGAATATAAACTCCTTGAGGGCAGGGACTGTGTTGCTTGCTTTTATCTCTATCCACAGTGCTTAGCATAGTACCTTGTGCGTGGTAAGAGTTTAATAAATGCTTTATTATTAATCACCTTTTATTCTGTAATGTTTATTTTTATTTATTTCTTACATTGCATGGATAAATCTTATTTTGATACAATAGATATTTTCCAACAAAGAATGCCCCCCCTTAAAAAACCCTATATACAAAGTATATTCCTCAAAAAAAAAGTAGAGCATTGATTATTAGGAGAAAGGTAAGATGTGTCAGTAGGTTACTAATAGTATTTGACCAGAATATGTTAACTCCTCCTATTCTTAGCCAGGCTTGACTCAGGGCAGGTTGAGTTCTTCGGGCCTGGAACTAAAATAAAATGAAGCATTCATAAACCATCTAACAATTAACAAAAGCAAAGCTGTCTTAAAAATAGCATGGAGAGGATACACAGCAAGGATACAGCACTGGTTCAGGTAGACATTGCCCCTTCTGTCTCCGTTTTGAAATATATCTGGTCAGAAAAGTATGGTGAGTTTCACAGTAGAGGGACATCCACTGAATCTGAGAGGTCCTCGATCACCATCAGTTGGGCTTTTTATATCTGATGACTCTGAAGGAGAGAGTGAGGCTGATGACTTTGCACAACCCTGCCTCAGTTAAATCCAGTTCACTTGCCAGCCAAGACATCACCTTCCTGATGTCATTGGTGCTCTTCTAGAAGGAAGGACGAACAACAACCACCACCCTAGGCAACTAAAGAGCTCAAGCCCTAGTTCTCTGAACAAAGCACATCACAGGAATGACTTCCTTGCTTTTTAGGGAAAAATTAGCCCAGCCTACATGCAGGACTCCTGGCAGATAATAATTATTCCTACTGCACCACCCCTTGGCTACAGTCCTGCCAATTAAAATAGGTCAGAGGAACATGGCGCTACCTTGGGAAATAGGAACTTTAGGGTCCATGTGATTGCAAATAAGAGATGGAATAAAGAAAGTGCAAAGAGGGACAGCCAGGGTTATGCTTCAGATAGACTATTCTTAAAAGGTGAATCTTCATGGAGGCCTGTTCCAAGAAACCACAGAACTGGAGAATTCTCCTTCATAGTGTTGCGTTTTGTCACAGACAAATCAAGTCCTAGGAGATGGAATACGCAACCCCAGTAGTCAGGGGAATGATGAGGAAGTTGTTTCAAGCACCCATTCCAATGTTCAGGAGAATGATACAGGATCTGAAAAATTCAGAGGATGGAATGACAGTAGGCCCAGTCTTGGGCCTCCTGCAAGGTGAAACGGGAGCTCTGATCAGAGGCAAGGCAATGGCACAGAGAGACCCATAAAGGTGAAATATATGTTCTGTGAAAGCTTTGACAGTGACTGCTGCAGTGGTAGACTTGACTAGCACTGTGATGCCATATAGGCATCTTGGGATCTTTCAGAGGTAGGTATTCTGATTGACACCAAGGAGCAACACTGTACAAAAGTAGCTGCCTTTTTTTTAAAAGGTCATATGGTCCTGTGCCCCAGCTCCCATATCTAGATTAGTGATGGACCTATTCCTCAACCTTTGTAAGGGAGTCAACTTGATTGTTCAATTCAGCAAAAGACATATTATGAATCCCCTATAATAGTATACTATTTTACTAGATAAGTTATCTTTGGTTGTAAGTCTGTATCTTTTGCCTTCATCTGTTTCATTATAGGTCCATAACTCTGCAGGATTGCACTCAGTTTTGCTGAGTAAATTATTCTTGGTTCTCAATCTATGTCCTTTGCCTTCTGGAATATCATATTCCATACTTCACTCCTTTATGGTAGTAGATGCTAAATTGTGTATGATCCTGACTCTATGGCTTCTCATACTTGAATTCTTTCTTTCTGGCTCCTTGCAGTATTTTTTCTTTGACACAAAAGCTCTGAATTTTGGCCACACTGTTTCTGGGTGTTTTCATTTTGGAGTTTCATTCAGGAGGTGACCAGTGGATTCTTTCTATTTCCACTTTGTCTCTTGGTTCTAAGAGATCTGGGTTGTTTTATTTTATGATTTCTTTAAATATGATGTCTAGATTCTTTTCTTGGTCATGGCTTTTAGGTAGTCCATTGATTATTAAATTATTTCTCCTCAATCTGTTTTCCATGTCAGTTATATGTTGATAGAAGAGGTGCCTTATATTTTCTTCTATTCTTTGTCCCTTAATTTTGTTTTAATGTTTTGTGTTGTCACATAAAGTCATTATTTTCTATTTGGTTCATTCTAATTTTGAGGAAATTTAGTTTCTAAACTGTTAATTCCCTTTCAATTTTTCTCCCATAGCACTCATTTCTTTTCCATTCTCCCTCTACCACTATTATTTAATTTATTTAAAAAAATTTAAAATCTTATTTCATTTCTTCCAGAAATCCCAGTTGAACTTGTATCCAACCTATGTTTTTCTTTGAAGCTTTGCTTGTAGATGTTTTGGAGTAAGTGTTTTCTTTTGGGTATCTTGAGTGTCCCTGTCACCATAGCTGCTTTTTTATTATGGGATCCTTTTTTTTTAATTACTTGTTCTTCTAGATTATTTCCTGAGTTCAGACTTCATATCAGGGCCCACAGTATACTTCTGGTGGGAATGGTCTCACCAGACCATTCTGGGTTTGTCTTTGCTGATGCTTTTTTTAGGTGGTGAAGATAGTGGGTGTTGTGCTATGCCAGGATCTCTGGGACAGGTCAGGCAGGGGATCTGCAAGCTTTCAGTGCTTCCAAAGTGGTCTGATTTAGGGAAAGTCTGATTTCTGCCATCCTGGCCTGAGCTCTTTAAGGTCCTGACCTGAATTTGTGTCTGAGAAAATGGGTTTGCTCCAGTTGGAGTTCCAGTAGACTACTTCCAACTGGAAAACTCTGCTAATTCAGGTAGGGGATTCCTGTCCTAGTTATTCTACTTACTGCAAGCTTCATAGTGGGCTAGAAGGTACAAGTAAGAACCCACTCCACTCCTGGGTCTGAAGGTCTGAAGAATTGCTTGATTCTAAATTTACTCCTTGCTTAGTCAGTAGCCTAGGGCTATGACCATTCCTCATGCTAGAATGCCACTCCTAAGTGTACATCTCCTCCTAAGGCCACCCTGGATTTGTGACCCAGAGCTGAGTAGTGAGGGATAGAGTTGCCAGGTAGTGTTTATTCCTAGATCGTGCACAAGGTCAGTTCCCTCTGTGCTGGATCTGAGTCTTCTTGGCCCGGTACACAACTTCTCCCTGTACTGGAATGCCCTACTCAGCATTTTCTGGCTAGACCTAGTCCCCAGTGTTTGTCAGTCTCCCTATGCTGACCTGAGCTGGAAAAATAACTCATTGTAAATTTTTCCCCTTAGATTTCCCCATCAGGACTCAGCCCAGTGCATTTTCTAGATCTGTTTGGAATTTCAAAGAAGAGCGTGACTAGACATCTTCCTGCTCTTCCACCATCGTTGATCCATTAGCATATTTCTTTCTGCTCTCATCATGGTCCTGGCAACTAGCACTACTCTGGTGATTCACTTAGTAAGGTTAGAAGGTATAGAATGAAAATACCAGTCTTTATTGTATATTCTGGTAGTTAACCCCAAATTATAGCTTTCCCTAGAGTATTTCATTATGACAAAAGACTCATGATTGATGCTAATTTTATATTTTAGTGTTTTTGATAACTTGTTTTAATATGACCTTCATTTCTAAATATATCCCTCCTCCTTCCCTATCTGGAGATCCACACGTTATAAAGATAATAAAGGAAAAAGAGGGGAAAAATAATTCAGAAAAAACAACACATTAAAACACAGTATTCCATGCCCTCTGTAAAGAAAGGATGGAGGAATATTCTCTCAACTCTTCTCTGAGACCAAGCTTATTGACATTAATTGAAGACAATGTAGGTGCTCAAATGATATTAGAACAATCAGAATTTCATTGAAATAAATATGAGAGTGAAAGTAGTATGTGAGAATATTAGGAATTCAGAGCAGTCAGATAGTCCCTGTGCTCCAGAGAACCTGGAGACTGGGTTTATTAATAGAGAGCACAGTCGCTCCTCTATAAGGACTCTGTTAAAATGCCTTCCATGCCAGAGATCTTTGGCCACTCTCTTATCAAAACAGAAAGAGTGACTTCATTACCATTCTCATGCTGGCTGATTTCATGTTGAAAGCAGCAGGTAACATGGCAACTTGGGGCGTCCTTGAGTTTGCTACCCAGCTCCAGAGGGCAAATAAACAGACCTCATTTAGCTAATCAATGCCAAATTGTTTCTGCACTAACATTCGTGGGATTAGGGAATGATGACAAATGATCTGGAGCTAGAAGCATATAAACATTTTAGACTCTAACACAAGGGGATATCATACTACGTGTATGGCAGGGTAAGGGTGTGGGCAGAAGAGCGGCAGAAAGAAACTGAAGTTAATTTCCATTTTCAAGTGAGAATTGGGAACTAGAAAAATATCAGCCTGTTCCTAAAATAAACTCTGACAGCTCTGGCTTTTAATCCTCTTTGGAGTGCATGAAATCTGACTTGTCAGGAAGAATTCAGCTTGTCCTCCCTTAGTATTCCTCACAAGTCATTTCAAATACATGTTTAACTCAGTTTTTAAATATATCCTCTCACTTTTGCTTTTCCCCTTTCACATTGCTTCTGGATGACTTTTATCCCTTTACTATTAATCCTAACATAAAAATAATTTGTTCAGAATCTAAGGTTCTAAACTAATAAATAATAATATCATCCTATATTTTTATAGTACTCCACTTTTTAATGTACTTTCACATATATTGGTTAACAGATATTTCAATGCCTACTTCGTTCAAAAATTCATTTTTTATTGGATTGGGAAACTCCATGTAAGGAATCCTCATTTACCAAAGCATACTGGCACATTTTCTGTAGCTTATAGTCTGGAGATTTGAATGGGAAACTGAACCAGTAAGTGACTTACCCAGAGTGACTCAGTCTCAGTTGCATTCACCCCACATATCCAGACTAGCACCAAATTTATCACTTCTACCTTCACATTATCTTTCATATATGTCTTCTCTCCACTCACATAGCCTCCATGCTAAGTTAGTGTTGGTTCCAGGGGTGGGGAACTTGAGGCCTGGAGGCCACATGTGGCCCTCTAAGTCCTCAAGCGTGGCCCCTTTCACTGAATCCAAACACTTGTTCTCTGAAGTTTGGATTCAGTGCAAGGGTCCGCACTTGAGGACCTAGCGGGCCACATGTGGCCTCCAGGCCACAGGTTCCCTACCCCTGGTAGGCCCTCACCACCTCCCATTGGCGCTATTGCAATAGTCCCTTCTATCTGATGTTCTTGACTCCAGTCTCTCCCCACTTCAATCCACTCTCCACTCAACTATTAAAGCGATTTTCCTAAAGCGTAAGGTCTGACCATGTCACCTCCCTACTCAATAAACTCCAGGGGATCCTTATTATCTCTGGGATCAGATGGGAAGTTCTCTGCCTAGCGTTGAAAGTCTTTCAAGCCCATCCCCTTCCTACTTGTCCGACGTGGCACTCTATCTCCCATTTCCATGTTTTTGCCCTGGCTGTCCTTAGCTTCCCTGACTTCCTCCAAAATCTAGCTCAAATCACTTCTTCTGCAGTTCATCGGGGGACCTTTCCTGGTCTCCCCAGCTGCTAATGCCTTCCCTTCTGAGATTACCTTCCATCGACTCACTGTTTAATTGATACAACCCTAGTTATGTACACGGAGTAGCTAGATGGTGCAACGGATAGAGTGCCAGGCTTAGAGGCAGGAAGACTCATCTTCTGGAGTTCAAATCTGGCCTCAGACACTTTATTAGCTGTGTGACACTGGGCAAGTCACTTAATCCTATTTGCCTCAGTTTCCTCATCTACAAAATGAGCTGGAGAAAGAAATGATAAACCACTCCAGCATGACCCATTTGGGGTCATGAAGAGTTGGACATAACTGAAGAGCAACAATTCTTCACATACCATCTTTCCCATCAGCCAGTGAGCTCCTAAGGGAAGAGACTGGCTTTGCTTTTCTTTGTTCCCCTAGTGCCTAGCACAGTGCCTGGTTTATATAGTAAATGTTCAACAAATTCTTGTTGATGTGACTGAGTGATAGTTACTATGTGTCAGAGGGGGATAAGAGCTCCTGGTGCAGGGACTTGCTATCTTTTCCACTATATCATGCTGCCTCAGGCAAAAAGTCTTTTAAATGGCTCTTTTCAGTTAACATTTTGGTGCTCTGAAGAACCGTGATTTCTTGAGCGTAGGTTACTCCTTCCACTATGGTGAATCACAAACCCTCTTCCTCTTAGCAGATGAGGTTTGAGAGTTGTTAAGGTTGAGAAATTCATATCCTTGTAGCCAAGTTGATAACAAGCCGTAACAAATACCAAACTTTTATACTGGTACCTGATTCGGGTTCATCATCTATCTCTGGAAGTGTTCTTTCCACTACACCACTCAACAGATGTTCCAGGGCGGTGCCTGAAAGATGAACTTGGAGCATATGTCTGGGGGTGGGGAAGAGGGGAGAGATGAGGTTGTATCATGATGGGAAAAACTGTTGGGTGGTTATTCAACTAAATACTCAAAATCTCCAAGTTAGTGACCACCTATTGATCTTTTTGGGCAATTTTGTTTTTAGAATTTTCAGGATTCCTTGCCAAATATGGATGGAACCTTAAGTTACCAGTCATGAGAATATATTGCTGGCTTTCTTTGCCTCTCAGCTTTTCCAGACTCTCAAACCAGCAAAATTCCTTATTAAACCTGATCACTCCCAACTATCTGCTGTGAACCACTGCCAGGGCTTATGGACATCTTCAAAGGCCTTTTTAAAATTGCAGGGTGGATTTGTTTTCCCTGGGAGTTAGCTGTGTAGCATTCTTCCTGAAAGGGGTGTGATCTTTTCTTGACTGCAAACAACACAGCTAATAAAAGATTTGAGTCTACTCAAGTCCACATGGATTTCCGAATTCTAAAATAGGAAAAATTCATCTCTTCTTTTAACAAATTAAAATGAAATAGTAGCCCTAAGATATCCTGGTATTCTCCCAGGCTGTCAATCATTTTACTATATCATGTTGACTTCATAATCATTTGGCAAGAGGCTACACAGTATAGTGACCCTACAGAGTATGGGCACTGTCTCTTTTGATTTTCAATGGTTTATGAAAGAAGTAAAGGTGCTATAGAGATACTACAACGTTAATCAAACCCAGAAGTCACTAAAAGGCAATCATCACTCCCTTCAACGACTTCCCCTGAAATACAGAGACCCTTGAACTGGATTCTAGTATTTCCATTTCAAAATGTCTTTAAATGTCTAATAGAAATAGTGGCTCCTTCCAAAATTACTCTGTATTTGCTTTATGAAAGGTGTGTGTGTGTGTGTGTGTGTGTGTGTGTGTGTGTGTGTGTGGCACACACATTCACTTTAGGGATGTCTGGATAAATATATTGATGTAGCTCAAGAAAGGAATAGATAGCTGCATGACCCTGGAAAAGTCACTTAACCCCAATTGCCTCACCAAAAAGCAAAAAAAAAAAAAGAATGGCATAGATACCTATGATATGGGATGTGGCATGTCTAGGTTAGACATATCTATCTACCATGGCTCAGGGGATATGAGTCTAAATAGTTTGGAACAAAAGCCACTTCCCTGGTTGCTCTCAATGTAGCCTTTAGTTTTCACTTGCCCCCTTAGTGCCTTCCCACCAAACAATGGTTACACAAAAGACCATCAGGACTAGCTGATAAACCTCTTTATTAAATAAAGCAGCAAATAGATTAGAATACACCAAAGAACACACAAGAGCAAAATAAGATCTCAGCTCAAACCGGGGAAAGAATCAACGTACCAACTCCACTCAACAGCGTCTAGGGCTGTCAGTTCTAGAAATTAATGAACACGATGGGGGCGAGAGCTTCCCCCATATGTTTGTGGGTCTTAGGCTCCAGTCTGCCATTCAAGTTAGATAAGTCATTATTAAGCACTCTCTGTCTCTCTATATGTCTCTGTCCCTGTGTCTCTGTCTCTGTGTCTCTGTCTCTGTGTGTCTATCTGTCTCTGTGTCTCTGTCTCTCTCTGTCTCTCTGTGTCTCTGTGTCTCTCTGTCTCTGTTTTTCTGTCTCTGTCTCTCTGTCTCCTTCAGTGTCAGCTCTCAAAACGTATCTAACAAACTGAAGTTTCTTCTCCACTCACACTGCTTTGTGGGTCAACGTTGTTATCAGGAGTCATATCATCTTACACATACAAAATGCAAGGCCTTCAGGGCACCCTCAGAAAATCTGCCCCAGGCTTGGGCTGAAGCAAGAAGCAAGGTTACTTTTGTATAGTTTTGTATACACACCCTCCCCTACCATATCCAATCTGTTGCCACGTCCTGTCATTTCTACATCTCTTCTATACACCTCCTTCTCTCCTCTGACAGTGCCACCACCCTCATCATCTCATGCCTGAACTACTTCAATAACCTGCTGATTAGCTTTCCTGCTTCAAGTCTCTCCCTGTTCTAGTCAACCCTGCACTATCTTCCTAAAGAGCAAGTCTGACCATGTCACCTTCCATTTGAAAATCTCCATTGGTACCTCTAGGATAAAATCTAAAATCTTCTGTTTGGCATTCAAAGCCCTTCATAACCTAGACCCTCCCTACCTTTTCAGTTTTCTTACACTTTACTCCCTACCTCCCCATGTACTCTATAGGGAGGTGGACACTGACTTCCTTGCTGTTCCTCACACAATTGTTCCACATAGCTCATCTCTGTCTTGTCGCTTCCCTGTTTCCTTCCAGGTGCAGCTGAAGTCCCACCTTCTGCAGGATGTCTTTCTCAGTTCTAAACCTTAGTACCTTCCCTCTGAAATTATTGTGAATTTATCATGTGGGTATATATATATATATATATATATGTATCGTGTATATGTCATGTACATATCTTTTTTTATACAGTCATTTGCATGTTCTCTCTCATTAGATTGTGAGTTCCTTGAGAGCAGAAATTTTTTGTCTTTCTTTGTATCCCCAATGCTTAATATAGTGCCTGACACATAAGGGACATTAATAAATGCTTGTTGACTTGGCTTGACTCAATAGTTCTTTTCATGAATTTGCACACTTATTTAACAAGCCCTAACATTATTTAGATAAAATGTCATAATAAGTAATAAATTATTTCTAATTAATAATACATAAATAATTCATTCTTTCAAACTATGATAACTATGTTGAGATCCAGTACTCAGATTTTGATTTGTATGACAGATTTGAAAAAATATATAGCAAAAGTTTGGGGACAAAGATGTTGACGTATTGATAAATAGCTCTAGATCAGGGTTTCCCAAACTTATTTGGTCTACTGCCCCTCTTCCAAAATAAAATTTCTCAGTGCCTCCATGGAAATTTACTTTCTTTAACCCTTTAATGATTTTTTTTTGGAAATTTGCATCATTTCAAAAAAATATAAAGTATTTTTTAAAAAATGACACATCTTAAATTTAATAATTTATTGCAAATTTGTGGCTTTTCTCCTGCATTGAAATTTTGCTGATGCAATATTGCATCATGTAACTGTATGGAATCATATTGTACATAAGTCATTACACACATACATTCCTGCCGATGCATGCTGGACTTCCAAACAATGCAATAAGCTCACCTGCCAACACTTGCTTGTTAAGACCTGATGGTGGACTTGAGCACTGATTGGTTATAACTTGCATTTTGTGTGTTTATTTGGAATATAATGTAATCACTATGACTTTAACTCTGTTACACAACAGATGAAACATGTACCAATGGTTTTTCAAAATTTTCTTCTCTCCTCTTCTTTCCTTATGTTTCCATTGCCCCCTTATTTTTATTCAAAGCCCCCAAGTTGCACCTGAGGCTACTACTGCTCCCCCTGGATTGTTCCAGCATCTCCAGGGGTGATATCACCCAGTTTGGGAACCTATGCCTAGATAATCTGGGCTTCAGACTTCTTTTCCCAGTTGGAAAAAAAGTGGAACACTTTTATGGTGTCAATGTTGGGAAAAGAGCAGTTCTCCAGTGCTTCAATGGATCTGTCATCACAATGTAGATACAACCTCCAGCAATGCAGATTATAATCCATCCATTCCTGCCCATCTTGCACACCTCTTGTCCATGTCATCCAATAATCCATCCCAGGAGGTCCATCCAGTATAGTGGGAGCCTCCGTTTAGATCTTTTGACATTCACAACTAGAAGAGTGGGACAAAATCAGGTACAATCCTTTGCACTAAGCATATAGTCAATATATAATAAATAATGATCAATTCCTCCTTGTTTCCCCCCAGTGTCTCATATTTGGACATTGGTGCCAAAATGCTTGGTCTTAAATGTTGATAGCACATCATAGCATTTTGGTTTAGCAAACAATGTGCCATGAAATTGAGCAGATCTCCATTTGGGAAAACTCCATAACTTAAAAAAAAAAGGAGAAAAGGCTAAATGGAGTGGGTAAAATGTATAAATAAATAGCCTTATTAATATGATTTTAAAGAACAGAAATAAGTTTAACAATAACAACAAAGGACTCCTGGTCTTAGCCAAAACAAATACTTCTACTTTTTTTTAAAAAAATTCAAGGGGCAGCTAGGTGGCACAGAGGATAGAGTACCGGCCCTGAAGTCAGGAGGACCTGAGTGCAAATCCAGCCTCAGACCAAACACTTAACACTTATTAGCTGTATGACCTAGGCAAGTCACTTAACCCCCATTGCCTAAAAATTTAAATAAAATTTAAAAAATTCAAACTAATATTTCCTCTAGGGTGTTATCTCTCTTTAAAAGTTTCCTGCTTTTCAGTGACTTGATTTTTCTGCTAAGAGAGTTCAATACACAAAGCACTCGCCTGTGCTCTCTACCTAGACTTAATTCTGGGGCTGCCCTCAAAAGAAGGCTCTAAACTGAGAGGGAATTGAAAAACATGTTTGTGTTCCCATATTGAATTCTATGTTGAGTAAATCCCTTATCACAATGAATGGTGGATCAATGTTTAATATTTTTCTTTATTCTGAAAAATCTCATCACATCAAAGTCCTAGTGTTAAAAATGAAAAGGCACTTAATAGTTCCCATTCTCAGTCCATGACTAATTCTATTTTTCTTTCATCATCAAAAGGTTTGGGCAATTTAGCCATGGAGTAATTTTGATGGCACAAAATGCTATAAGAATTACCCAATGGGAATATAACCATATTAAAAAAATAAACATTTTATTGATAATTTTTATTTTTATATTGCTACATATCCCATTGTATCTTTCCCAGAGATCCATCCCCTGTAACAAAGAATAAAAAAAAGAGGGAAAAAATCAGTCCAACAAAGTCTACCAATACATCAAAAAATTTTGGTGCTATATGTAGTGTTCCACATTCACAGTCCCCTAATTTTATAAAGATGTACTTTTCATATCTCTTCTTTGGGGCCGTATTTGAATCCACAGCTTCTAGCTTCAATTACTTTGTGGTTTTTCTTTTCATTTACATTGTTTTAGATATTGTATATACTTTCCCGATTTCTTCTTACATCACTTTGTATCAGTTCATATAAGTCTTCTCATGCTTGTCAGTAATCATCATGTTCTTTGTTTCTTACAGCACAGTAATATTGCATTGCATTCGTGTACCAAAACTTGTTTAGCCGTCCCCCAATCCATGGGCAGATACTTTTTTGTTTCCAGTTCTTTGCTACTACAAAAAGTGTTGCTATAAAGTCTTTTTTAATCACTACCCTTCTCGGAGTATATGTCTAACAATAGAACCTCTAGGTCAAAGAGTGTGAATAAACATTAGCTATTATTAATGGTTTGCACATTACACAACAGATTGGAACAGTGCTTTAATATCTTTCATTATTGAACAGACTTCAACATAAAGGTCTGACTTGGATACTGCCAAAGGTTTCTAGGATTAGAGACCTGGAGCTAAAATAGATCTCATAGGCCAGTCCCTCTCATTTTACTGATGTGGAAACTGAAACCCCAGGAGGTTAAGTGACTTGTCCAAAGCCACATAGATAGTAAATGGCAGAGGAGAGATCTGAATCCAAGTCCTCTGGTCTCAGAATCTGGAGTGGACTTTTCATTCAGTTACTAAAATACCTAAAAAGTCTTGTTAGGCATCCTTATCCGTAAAGTTGCTACCTGTCATGAGCCCCAAATTGCATCGTAGTGTGATTTCAGTGTACTTATAGCATATGGTTTGACAAGTTAAAATATTCATTTAATGTGTTCTCTGATTAACTGTTGATCTTGTCTCTGGAACAACAACCAAAAAAACCCTAAATGAATCAAAAATAAGAAAAGCACTTACATTCACCTGCCAAATCCCAAATACCATATTAGTGAAAGAAAGCAGCCTTCCCCCAAATGAAGAATGCCCTCAGAAGGGCACTGGGTCTTCAGTATATCTGACTTTTTAAATAGCCAGCTTCATAGCTGGTAACACTTTAATTTTTAAACTGTTTTCCCCAAATGGCATATGTGCATCTTCGCCCAGGAAAGTTCTGTAAGCTATTGCATATGACAGGCTAACACAGGATCCACTTTGGATTCAGTCAAAGGGCCAAACTTGAGGACCCAGAGGACCCCACCCCTGGGCTAACACTATTTGGTGGTGGCAGTTGTGGCTTTCTCCTGTTCCCAGCTGCCTTAGCCTCCTTCCTACTTAACACCCTGTTCCCTCTTATCACCTCTCTTGCTTCTCTTGGCTCTTACAGGCAAAAGAAAGAAAAAAGTGTTCATAACTTAAGTCATGGAAATCCTGCTGCCCCTTTTAACAGGTGATATATAGAGCACAGAGGGGAAAAATATATAACAATTGGATGAACTCCATGGCCACAAAATCCCAATTGGGTACCTATTATGGGGGATCAAAGTGCAGGAGTTTGAAACAATTGATGGAATAACTTTTTCCTGTAATTTAGTAGAATTGGAATGAAAAAGACATAAGCAGAGATGTTCTTTCTAGAGGCAAATATAAGTTCTTTGCTTATAGATTGCCAATATTTACAGTCACCTAGCTTTACAGGAAGTTATTACTTTCCATCAGAAAGGAAGAAATTATGTACTTAGGGCTGAAGACAGAACTTGAGAGTTAAGATTTCATACCCTGGTTTTCTTTCTGTGGGAAAAAAAAAGGGCCCACTTTAACCAGCTGAGCCAAAGATTCCATGACTTCCTTTCTTTGTTTTAAGTAGTTTCCTCTCTGACCTAACCCACCCATACTTACCAGGGTCTGAGGAAGATGAGCCAGGAGGAGGAGGATGAAGTAGTGAAAGAGGTAAAGGGCAAAGAATGAGCATTTAGGGAGAGAGGAGGAGAATCAAGACCTCAGAAGCTAATGTCCTTGAAGATTTGGTTGAAGTAGGAAGTTAATTATTTTTGTGTTAGCCAATACTAACAGCTAAAGATAAGGAAATAAAACAGTCCAATTTCTGATTTCAGCAAGCATTTGAATATCTAGCAGTTCCAGAGAAAATTACCCTTATTTCTCTCAGTGCCCTGTGATGAGTTTTTGCTGATCAGTAACAATAATAATAATTACTCACATTTTATGGAACATTAAAGATCTAAAAGTGTTTTCCTTACACCAATCTTGCAAGGTAGATATATAGTATTATAAATCCTTGTTTTATAGATGAGGGAACTGAGGCTCTGAAGCTAAAATTCCAAATAGTTTGACATGGTTGATTAATTAGCTGGCCGACACTATTTCCCACAGAGCAACCGTACTCAAAACACTGATTGAATTGATAATTAATTTATGAAATTATGAAATGGGACAGGCATGCCCAGTTCTTTGTGTATTCACCAGGAAAGATCACAATGGCAATGGAGAGTGGTGCCACCATCACATTTTAATAAGGCACAGAGAGTGTAGGGGGGAATGATACAGAAAGTAGAGACAAGTGGTGAAAAGGATATAGAGGCAGTCAGCATGGGGACAGAAGATGGAGTGGTGAGGGAAGGCAGGCAGTGATGGGGAAAAGATTGGGAGGGGGAGAGACACCAAAAGTAACTCACATAAGCATGGATTAGAGATGGGAGCCCTTGGCAACATGGACCCACTGGAGATTAAAGAGTGCTTTGGTTGGGAAAGGAGAGCAGGAGTTCAAGGTCACATTTTATAGAGTTTTGGGGGGGCAGACTAGCTCTTATCTGTGCCACCTTGAAACTAGTTCATTAACCTTTCCAAATCATTTCAAAGTTGCTAGTAAAACTTGGAAGTTAACATGGCCACATCATCTCAAAATTATCAGCACTATTTGGTGATCTGCTGGTCTTTATTGAAGAGGTCTGGTATTTGTCTAAGACATATATATACATATATATATATATACATATATATGTACATGCACATGCACATATATATACATGTACATGCATACACACACATATGTGCATATATATACATATACATACATACACACACACATATATATGTGCATATATATACATATACATACATACACACACACACACACACACACACACACACACACACACACACACACATATATATGGGACCAAAAGGCCCTGACAGCAAAGCCTAGATGGCATCCCCTAATTTAGATCATATGACTAGGATATGATTTTTGGATGGTACAATTTATAAATTATGCTCCTTTGATCCTTGGGACCTTTTGTGTGTGACTTCCAGGTTCCCTTGGCAATCCTACTTCCTGCTTTTGCCATCTTATACTGGCTACTTATAGTCTCACTATACGGACTGGGGTGGGGGGAGTGATGGTCCGGGGGACCAGAACAAGATACAATTTTAATATTAGTTCTGAGATATTAAATGATTTAACTATGGTCAAAGGAGCATAGAATTTTAGATGCCATCTAATTCAACCCCCAGATTTCACAAACTAAGAAACTGAGGCCCAAGTTGATAA
Source organism: Vombatus ursinus (assembly GCF_900497805.2). NCBI lineage: Eukaryota > Metazoa > Chordata > Mammalia > Diprotodontia > Vombatidae > Vombatus > Vombatus ursinus. Next base: position 5,086,444 of record NW_020954599.1, on the reverse strand, counting down.
AGAGACTTGATAAGGTAGCAAGCATCAATGATGGCTTATGAAGCCTGGTCCTCTGACTTCAGTAAGACAAAGACAGTGCTCTTTCTACTGTACTATGCACAAAAAGTAGGTGTCTAAGACAGTAGTCACAGGATTGCAGGATGATAGATTTAAAGGTAATAGAGTCTGAGTCTCAGAGAGGTTAAGTGACTTGCCCAGGGTCACAAAGCTAGTGTCAAAGATAGGAAGGATATGAACCCAGGTCTTCCTGACTCCAGGTCCAGCATCCTACCCATTAAGCCATTTCCTAATCCCAAGGATGGTGCCCTCTCTCTCACACTACATTGCCTCTTCAATGCTACACTACCTCCCACCAATGGAGTGATAATTTGCTCACTGTCAGAATCCAGTGTGGGAAATCAAATTGAGTGAAATTACACTGTTTTTATACCTTATGTCCTAGAAAATTATTTTTCAGGAGTTCATATCAACAGACAGAATGGTTGACTCAGTTCTTACAGATGGGCCTCAGATTGGGTCAGAGAGGAAGCTGCTTAGAACAGACAGAGGAAGCTATGAAATCATGGGCACTGTTGCCTAAGGCTGCTACTGAGCTGCCTTCTTTTCATTAAGTGAAGCAGTCATTGAAAAAAATGACCATGTCAGAGACAAATCTCAAAAGAATACAGAAGAATCTATCTCATCTCAAACCTGATAGGAAAAGAGTAATATCCCAAAGCTACATTGAATATGCAAATATGAAAGGAGAAATCCCAAATCAGCTGCGAGGTACACATGGCATCAGAACAATCAAAAAGGAAAGAAAATTGCTAGTTCACATGATCTTTTCCTGCATGGGAACTTGGAGTCTTCAGATTATTCCACAGAGTCTGGGTGGCAGTGGGCATTTTCATATCGTTAGCTGTCTCAGAAAGCTAGACCTCATACTCCTAAACTCTTGTAAAGCAGAATAAAAATCTGGATTTGATTTTGGTTACAATGTGCATTTTAATGATCCACAAATGAACCAGAAACCACATTCCGAACTTGCCTGATCAACAAGCTTAGGCAAAGCTCAGGACACTTTTTTTTTTTTTTGCTTCATTTAAAATAGCACCATGAGACTGAATGCCCATCTTCCAATAAAATCTTTGTGAAATTTGAGGTGGTATGTTTTTTTTTTTCTTCTGCCTAGATTGTCAGCGGATTTGTCTCCACAACAAGCAAAACTTGTAGCTCAGGCTACTCAAGGAATGCTATCAGATATCCACCTTCTCTAACCCCTAGTGTGTGCTATGCTTTGCCAAACTGCTCTATGTTTGGATTTATGTGTAACATTTAATACTTTGGTCCGAGTTGTATTAAAACAACACACTTGATTTCTATGGGAGATTGACTTTTGCTCTGTCCCTTTTCTGCATATTTACATGTCTGTAAAGCAGAAGGATTATGTTTCCCCAGGGGACATATCTGCCCTCTTGGTGAAAGAGCTGGAAGTTCTCCTGGCATTCCAGAAGTCTCTATTTTGAGACTCTATTATTCATAATTTATATATGTCACTGTCTTTGTGCCAGAAACACTACAGGGTTATTGAGTTACAGTTTTCCAATGATGACACATAGATCTATTTATCAGTTACCTTCATGAACCTAGGGAGACCATCTACATTTTGGCAAATTATCTGATTAGTGAGATATGAAGAAAATTTCAGATAAGTTTTTTACTTTGTCCTCTAGAAATTAAACCACACAGAGATTCATAAGCCTAAAGAATTATGTTCACCAGCATATTCAATGGATAACTCATTGAATCCAGGGTCACTGCCTCTAAGTGGCATGCTTATAGTGACATTAGTTATAAGCATATGGTTCAAGTTCCTATCCAGCACATTATCTACTAATGGACTCGGAACCACAAATAAAATGGCAAAACTTTTAATTAGGAAAGAATAGCTAAGTAAATAACAAGGGGGGAATCTCCCATATGCAAAGTACGTCTATTTTCCACTTATCGCCATGCCAAGCACTGTCCTGGATAATTTCCACTCCTCCTCGGGTTGTGTCCTAGCTGGAATGCCTCTCCTGTCTCCATCTCCCAGTAACTGGCAGTGCTTCATTCCACTTTTCCGGTGATCACTCGTTTCCATCCCTAATGTGGCCACTTACTATTCCTCTGCAGAGCTGCTGCTGTCATCTGCTTGGAGGCGTCTTCTCCTTCATTGAGTGGCTGTCAGCTGCTAAAGCTATCTTTGGCTTTTAGGACAGGGCTTCTGACTTTCTGTGTGGCTCAGACTCCTTTGGTCATCTAGTGAAGGCTCTGTACTCCTTCTCAGAGCTGTGTTTTTCAGTGCACAAAATAAAATGCAGAAAGTTACAAAGAACAAAGATGTAATTTTTTTCCCCATTCAAGTTTACAGATAGCCCCCAGCCCCAACCAAAATCTAGTTTGAGAAATCCCATTTCTAGGACTTCTTCCTCAAAGGGAGTTTTATTGCTATTTTTAAGATTACCCTATGCCAATTTCAATTTCAATTTTGGGGGGTGAGGAGAGTAGGGTTCATATCCATACCAGTACCCAACGGTCACAGAAGGGGTGGTCTCAGATTGAGATTTATTTTTATTTTTATTTTTGCCAATTCTGACTTGTTCCTTGGCCTCACTGGGAAATCCCCCCAAGATTCATTTACTATTTCAGTTGTGATGAAGGAATTCATTTTAGGTCCCATCACATTCTGGCAGCTAGTACCAGGGTCATGCAAATTACCCTGGAGCTCCAACAGGTTTCAAGAGGAACTTAATAACCCTGAAGGGGTAGGCAGACTTGGCTACTTTTGCCTTGCATTCCTGCAGGTACATCCAGGTCACTGTCCCCCTTATAATATGAATAATCATTTTAAAATATTCTTTTTTTTAACTCAGTGAATCATTCATTTTTATCTTAATTATAAGTTCTATAAAAATTATTTTACCAGTATTTTAGTAATTTGTGACAAAAAAATAGAAGTTCTCCTTTTCCAATTACAGATACTTTGATTAAAGCTGTGTCTACAGTATGCTTAGCATTTGGATGAAAAGGAAACACTTAGCTAAGTCTTTGAGATATTTCCAAATATCTGAATGCTTGGCATCCTGAAGACATTTCTGGATAGTTGGCTACATTTTTCAGGTTTTACCTTTATCTTTGACATTGGCTGGATAAAATTTAACTCTCCTTATTTGCCCTCAATCTTTCTCCCTCCCTGAAAGAAGTGAATGAAGATGAAATGAATCATCAGTGCTGATTCTAACTCATCTTTTTGTTTCAATTTGATTTTTAAATGTTTTAAATTCCAAAACTGCATTTGGCCTCATTCTGTAGGTAATGTTGTATGTTGTTGGTTAGAACAGCCCCAAAAGATTTTAGGTTAAAAAATAATAAGCAAAGGGAAGGGGAGGGAGGGAGAAAAATTTGGAACTCAAAATCTTGTAAAAATGAATGCTAAATTGTTCTATATATAATTGTGGGGGAAAATAAAATACTATTTAAAGCAAAAAAAAAATAAGCAAATAAATTTGTACTTCGAGTGGAGAATTTTCTTTCTGATGACTTCTGGGAGTTTATCTTGCAATCTTCACTCATCCTTCTGTCTCACTCTGCCTGCCTCTGAGCAGACCAACTAGCTAACCTTACTTGTCATTTTGACCAGAGGTTGACTGAAAAGGGCTTCCCGAGTTAGCATCTTGTATGCTAAGTTGGGCTGAATCTGATTACTATTGAAAGAAAATTCCAGAGACCTTCTAAGAGTTGCTTTGTGTCTTTGGGAATCCCAAAAGTTGTCACAAAAGAACTTAACAATATTATATATTTAGAGATTTGGTTTTCTCCTAAGTAAAAAATTTTGCAAAGCAAGCTTTAGATTTAAAGAATGATGAGATGCCTTCATTTAGACATAACAAAAAGTATTTTGTTAATGCTGCTAAATCTTGTGGAGAAGCAAGCACTAATCTTTGGCTAAAGAATAGTTTTTAAAAATATTTTGTGGTGTGGAATAATCAGATCATGAAAATATTTAAAGATTCCAGTTGCATATTTCTCAGATCAAAATTTGTCATGTTTATTTTCTTCTCCTTTTCCTCATAGCTGCCAAATATTTTTGGTGACTGACTTTGGCGAAGTTTCCCAGAGCATTTCAACAAAGTAAAGGTCAATACGTATATGCATGTTGCCCAGGTGGGAGAAACTAGAGGTGGTATGGATATTATCTATCAATGGTTTGTGAAATGCTTCTTTTATCTATATTGTCCAACCACACCTTCTATTATAAATATATTTTATACTAAGTTTGTGACAAATTAACCCATCACTTACGTTTTGTCTAGGAATGACATGCCTCAGTGCATTCCATTGTAAGTACATATTGTGGGCTATTTCCATACAAAGTAATACTTTTCCCAAGGCACATATATATAGATCTTTTTTTTTTTTTTTAGAAAGGGTTGACAGAATTGCTCTCTTTTTAGTAGCAGCAGAGAGTTTGCAGATTTACTATTAGTTGACAAAGTGGGCTAAGGCTAGATTTTCCCAGAGACCCTTTCAAGTCACAAAATGCCACTTCTATGAATATCCTTATTTCTTCACTTTCATTTTTCACAGTTACTTCTTGGTTTCCTAACCAGGCATGCAGTGTGAAAAGATGTATGGCACTTTATGAGAAATACCAAATGTGGACAATATCAAGAACTACCTTGATAGCAGAATGTGGATTAGTACTTAAGGAAGCTAGATTCAAAGAAATAAAGTGATCCAGTCTTCTGAACCAAAAATGTATGGTTTTTAAAATTCCAACTTTAGGCTAAGTCAAGTGTAACAGTGATTAGTCTGGCCCCCATTGCCTAAGGACCAGGTGTTTTACATTTCCCCCCACTCCTCCAGGCTCCTCAAGAACTCTTGAAGGGTTGGAAGATCTCGTCTCTGCCACTGGTTCAAGGCCCCATTGTATTCCTCTCATTTTAGGGAGTCCAAGCACCCCAGTTCCATATAACCACTTAACAGATTAGCTTTTACCTAGGAGCATTTACCTCGATAGCATACCCAGAATAAACCTATAAACATCCCCCTCCCAATACCAGGGGGGTATAATCTCCCTCACACATGACCCTGTTCCCTGGATAGAGGAGAAAAACTAGGTTTACAACCAACATTAGTCCCATCAAATTCTAAGTCCAAACCCACCCTGAGCTTTTTTTCCTGGCAGATTTGCCTAGAATCTGGCCTAGAATCCTAGGCTCCAAGGTTTCCACGGGTCCAGCTCCTGAATCCAAGACTACACTCCCTTTTCACCTAGAACTGAAAAGATCAAAATCTCAAGCCTGTTTCTTGAGCCACAGGGCCTAACAGGAAGAAGGTGGCCTTCCTATAACCAGTTTAATACATGGTGGTCCTGCTGTGAGTGACCGAATCACTCACTCAAGGACACTGCCAGAAAAAGAAAGTGACTGTGCCTTCAGTGACTTTGACAGAGTCATTCAACTTAGAGGCAGTTAGATGATAGAATTGATAGATCACAGGACCTGGAATCAGGAAGACCTGAGTTGAAATCCATCCTCAGGCACTTGCTAATTGTGTGACCCTGGGCAAGTCACTTAACCTCTGCCTGCTTCAGTTTCCACATTTGTAAAATGAAGATAATAATAGTACTGACCTCCTAGGGATGTTGTGAGCCAGAACAGAGTGCATACAAAAATGGGACCTATCCATCTCTCAGTCCTTTTCCCTTGGTTACTTCAAATGAAGAGGGCTATTTTGACCTGAAGGTGAGCAGAGATGAGGATGGGGGAAACAGCACAAAGTATGCCTTCCTTATCTCCCACTTACCCACCACGTGTCTCTGAACACATGGTACTTTTGTTTCTTTTTTGTTTATCTTTTCCTTATCTGAGGCTAATTAGTATTCCAAGATGGCAATTGCCAGGTGACATGATGAGATCCATAAGTTCTGTGTAGGATCCCACTGGTGCCTGGAGTTGGTAGTAGAATTCATTGGGTTCAGAGTTTTAGAGGCCAATGACAGAGAAAGCCTCTACAGACAGATGTGGAAATGGTACCTGGAGGATGGCAAAAGCTTAAGGGATTGTGACCCTTTATGTAAAGCACATTGCAAGCCATGAAGTAGTAAATAAATGTTCCCTAAGCTTTAAGGTGTACCTCAAATTTCCCCTCTTTGATAAGACTTTCCTTTTTCGATGATCCTCCCTTCTAAAATTTAAAAGCTGTAAGTAATGTGATGTAGTACAAGGAGCACTGTGTTTGGACTTAGGTTTGAAACCCTCTTCTATGGGTTGCTTCTCCTTCAGAGGGTTGCTGATTATTCCTACCCTTGGGGTTCTACTGGTAATCTTGAAAGGCAAGGTTTCTAGTAGGTTTCACAAGCCCCCAGTAGTGTGCTACCCATCCTCAATCAACTAGTTGAACTTCATTAGCATCAAGAAAAGATATTTACTGAGAAAGTATAGTAAGAACAATGAATTCAATTTAATTGATTAAACATTTATTAAGTATCTGCTATGTAACAGGCATTGTATTAATGATAGGGACACAAAAAGAGACAAAAGACAGTCCCTACCCTCATAGAGTTTACAATCTAATGGGGGAGACAATATGCAAACAAATATATAAAAGCAAGCTACATACAGAATTAGTAGGAAATAATTAGTTGAGGGAAGGCACTGGAATTAAGAAGGGTTGGAGAAGGCTTCTGGTGGACATGAGATTTTAGTTGAGACATAAAGGAATCCAGGGAGATCAGTAGTCAGACCAGAAGAGGGATAGCATTCCAGGCATGTGGGATATCCAGAAAGTATGCCCAGAGCTGGAGAGATGGAGTCTTTTGTTCCTGGAACAGCCAGGAGGTCAGTGCCACTGGGTTGAAGAGTATGTGAGAGAGTAAGGTGTAAGAAGACTGGAAAGGTAGGAGGGGGCTAGGTTACACAGGGCTCTGAAAGCCAAAAAGAGTATTTTGTATATGCTTCTGGAGGCAATAGGAAGCTGCTGGAGTTTATTGAGTGAGGGGGAAAGGTGTGACATGATTAGACTTGTGTTTTAGAAAAATCTCTTCAGTGGCTGAGTGGAGAATGGATTGGAGTGGGGAGAGACTTGGCAAGCACCCTCCAGCAGGCTATTGCAGCAATCTAGACGTGAGCTGATGAGAGCCCGTATTGCTTTCAGCGTCAGAGGAGAGAAGGGGATGTATTTGGGAGATGTTGTAAAGGTGAAATCAATAGGCCTTGGCAAAAGTTTGGACATAGGGATGAGAGATAGTAAAGACTCCAAGATGGCACCCAGGCTTTGAATCTAAGGGACTGGGAAGATGGTATTGCCATCTACAGTCATACAATAATAACAATTGGCACAAATCATCCTCCTCCTCTTCTCTTCCTCTTCCACCACAATTGCAGGTACACTCTTTTCACACTCTTTTTTCTCCCTGGAGGGGAGAGTGGACTCAGACCTGAAGTACATGTAGAGAACACATATGGCAAAGGGTAACATCCTGACCCCTGGCTCTGGAAGGTATTTTCTCCCTTCATGGAGATCTCATGCAAGTCCCTCCAGGTGCAGCCCACAGCAGTGCTCTAAGCATCAGTGCTGTTCTAGAGGCCATAATTAGCAATCCATTCCATCATAAAGGGTCACAATCCCTTAAGCTTTTGCCATCTTCCAGGTACCATTTCCACATCTGTCTGTAGATGCTTTCTCTGTCATTGGCCTCTAAAACTCTGAACCCAATGAATTCTACTACCAACTCCAGGCACCAGTGGGATCCTACACAGAACTTATGGATCTCATCATGTCACCTGGCAATTGCCATCTTGGAATACTAATTAGCCTAAGATAAGGAAAAGATAAACAAAAAAGAAACAAAAGTACCATGTGTTCACAGACACATGGTAAGTAAGTGGGAGATAAGGAAGGCATACTTTGTGCTGTTTCCCCCACCCTCATCTCTGCTCACCTTCAGGTCAAAATAGCCCTCTTCATTTGAAGTAACCAAGGGAAAAGGACTGAGAGATGGATAGGTCCCACTTTTGTATGCACTCTGTTCTGGCTCAGAAATTTGTGAGTCATCAGTCTGTCCGATTCTGTAGCCAATTAGAAGACTTTGTTGTCATACAATATCAGCCCTTTAGCCAGTCATGGCTACAAACTTGTTCCTCCTATATTTCCACATGGTTGCTCGACCTGAAACCAGGCAAGAAATATCTTTGAATGCTTCAAGGACAGTCTCCTCCCCATTCCCACCCTTGATAGGCCAGCTCAACCCCTATTACTGAATGCAACTGTAAATACTCACTACAGCCTTTCCTTCTCATAATTAAACATTCCTGTTATTTTTGTAGCTGCCACAGGAGAATTTTGAGCTATGCATAAAATAATAAAATGTTAGAGCAAACATTTGCATTCTTATATAAACATTGTTTTTAGGCAGAAAATACTTTTTAAAAATCTTCTTGTTAACCTAGTTAGTCTATAGGGAATACTTTCTGTTATTTCAATTTTTCCAGATTTGTATGGTAAATCTTAAGAACTTCAAAGAAGTTCACTGGTTTGCCATCTGCACTGTTGGAGGCAATGTCCACACTGATGGGATCATTGGGATCCATTGGGAAGCATTACTTTAGTTTTATTTGTGGTTTGACTGATTATTTGTAGGAGCATGGAAATAAAGAAGATGTAACTAGTTTGATTTTTATTCATTCATTGAATTCATTCAACAAACATGCACTTAAACAACAAATATTAATCCCCTACTTTGTGCAGAGTACTTTGCTAGGTTCTAGGGGACACAAAGGGTTTGGTATCATAGATATAGAACGGAAAGAGACCCTACAAGTCATCTATAGGTTATCTAGTCAAGCATATCCATTTACAGATGAGAGAACTGAGATCACGGAGAGATCACAGAATCATTAATTTAAGGCCAGAAGAGACTTCTAGCCCAATTCTCTCATTTTATAGGTGAGTAAACTGAGGCACAGAGATGATAAGTGATTTGTCCAAGGTCATGGAGATATTAAGCATCAAAGTAGGATTTAACCCTCCAGAGTCAATGCTCCTTCTGTTGTTACCACACTGAGAGGTTAAGTAATTGTACGAAGTCACATGGGTAGTTAAGTGACAAAGCAAAGATTTGAACTCTTATCCTCCAGCACCAAATCCAGCACTCTGTCCATGGCATCATACACCATTGTTTCCTTATGAGGCTTTTCAGTCACATTACTAGCACCACCATTCTTGTCTTCTACCAACATACTACAAAAGTGTCTGCTCTCTGCCATGTGATCACAAGATGGTGGAGGGCAAGAATGCTTAAAAGGCCATCACTGATGGTGGGGAATTCCAATTGCTTATTCACCCTATGAAACCTAACAGGTGGTCCCTATTTAGCAAGACTAAATAGAAGTCTTGGAAAGTATTATTAGAATGTCTTCTCTGAAGGAGGACTCAGAGAAATTTCAGACCCTAAACACTGGGTGAGCTCTCCCATTCATCATCTACAGGGGGTCCACCCAACATACTTGGATCTTCTTCTGGATCTTTTGCCTCAGTTTACTCACCTATAAAATGAGAGAATTGGGCTAGAAGTCTCTTCTGGCCTTAAATTAATGATTCTGTGATCTCTCCGTGATCTCAGTTCTCTCATCTGTAAATGGATGTGCTTGACTGAGATAACCTATAGATGACTTGTAGGGTCTCTTTCCGCTCTATATCTATGATACCAAACCCTTTGTGTCCCCTAGAACCTAGCAAAGTACTCTGCACAAAGTAGGGGATTAATATTTGTTGTTTAAGTGCATGTTTGTTGAATGAATTCAATGAATGAATAAAAATCAAACTAGTTACGTCTTCTTTATTTCCATGCTCCTACAAATAATCAGTCAAACCACAAATAAAACTAAAGTAATGCTTCCCAGTGGATCCCAATGATCCCATCAGTGTGGACATTGCCTCCAACAGTGCAGATGGCAAACTAGTGAACTTCTTTGAAGTTCTTAAGATTTACCATACAAACCTGGAAAAATTGAAATAACAGAAAGTATTCCCTATAGACTAACTAGGTTAACAAGAAGATTTTTAATACCCTACCAGTGGAGCGCATGGGCTGTCTACCAATTGTTTCACATCTTGCCTCACGACCAACTCACCTTCTTTTCAGATCATACATATGCTCCAATTTCATCTTTGATAATGCTTCTCTAGAGTAATTCTTGGTTGGCAGGGGGGTATGGCCTATTCTCATCTACCATGCACCTCTTCCTTATCCTTGGGTTGACCTTCAACTTTAATTCTCCAGATACCATGCTATTCCATGACCCACAGCTATGTGACATCACTTGAAGAATATTATTTTTAAAAGATAGGCTTATGTTTCAGGAAAAATCTTTGAATTAAAAACACCATATAAATATCATGGGGGGGGGAGTGTCCAGAGGTGTGAAAAATTATATCATATATATCAGATTTTTCCTGTGCATTGATCAGTTTTGCTGATTTTTTTCTTTTTTTCATAAAAAAAGATACTGGATGAGGATGGGATTGGGAGTGAGAGTATGGTTCCAGAGATCAGGCATTGAGTGCCTGTCCCATACATAGAAGATCTCCTATAGGGATGTGCTTCAGTCCCTATCATCTCTGCACAGGCTCCTCTTTGTGTACAGAGCCTAAGTTATCGCCCAGGGACCTAATCAATATTAATTCTTCTTCAGACACAGAATTTTGGAACTATTAAAGATATTGACCCTCTGGGAGTGAGAGACAGTGAGTCTTCACTCATTCTGGACCCTAGAAGGTAGGAATCCTTATCAACTGGCCCCTATCCATGGTAGGCACATTCCCAGATTCAATCCCCCAGTCCCCTGCTTCAAGATCAACAAACACTGAGGCAAAAATTGTCCCTCTTCTTTTCTTTCCCCATACTTCTGTGCCTATTTCCCTCAGCCCTATTCCATACACAGGCCCATTAATTTCAGCCTGCCCATTTGCCTGCACACTCTGGAATTCTCACATTTATTGTTAAGAAACTTCTTTCTGTCTTAGGGCTCTTCACTGCATTTCTTCACATTTTCTTAACTTAGCAGGAAGACGGCTTTCCTTCACTGGATGACCCTCTTACTCCTGACCATTAACTATGGGTATCCCCCAAGACTACACTATTCAGCCTTTTTCTAAGTGATCTCATTAGCTTTCATGTGTTCAATTATCATCTCTATGCACATGACTCTCAATCTATAAATCTACAAATATAAACCCCACTCTTTAGAGGCCCACATCACCAAATGCAAAGCAGGCATTTCTCCTCGTGTGTCTGTCCCAAAGGCATCTTAAACTCAACATATCCAAAACAGAACTCTCTCATTGTTTCTCCTTTCCCTCCCCCTTAAGCTATCACTTTTTCCTAACTTCTCTGTTTTTGTCAACAATACCACAGTATCATGGATTTAAAGCTGAAAGGGACCTTAAAGGTTGTATCCCAAACCCTCATTTTCTTTTTTTCTTCAACGTGTGGGTTCTTATTATTTCCTTTCATTTTTTTTTTGTTGTTTTTGTTAGGCAGTGGGGTGAAGTGACTTGCCCAGGGTCTCACAGCTAGTAAGTGTTATGTGTCTGAGGTCACATTTGAACTCAGGTCCTCCTGACTCCAAGGCCGGAGCTCTATCCACTGTGCCACCTAGCTGCCCCTTAAACCCTCATTTTATAGATGAGGAAACTGAGACACAGGGAGGTTAAGGATATATAGATAAGTGTGTGTGTGTGTGTGTGTGTGTGTGTGTGTGTGTGTGTGTGTATGTGTGTGGGTGTGTGTGTGTATGTGTGTGGGTGTGTGTATGTGTGTGCATATGCATATATATATGCACACACGTGTGTGTGTTTATGTGTATACACACACACACACATAGTCAAATAGCAGTTATCTGAGGCAGGATTTGAATCCAGGTTTTTCTAACTACAAGTCCAGTGCCCCCATCCACAATGCATGCCATCTCCTTTGTCTTCTAATCACCCAGGAGCCCAACCTCAGTGTTATCTTCCACAAGTCACTCTCTCTTAGTCTGCATATCCAATCAGATGTCAAATCTCATCAATTCTACATATACAACATCATTCGCATCACAACCACTACCTTCTTTCAGATCTTCATCAGTTCTCACTTGCGCTATTTCAATAGCCTCCTAATTGGTCCCCCCGCCTCCACCTCTGCCTTCTCCAATCCAGCCTCCACCCCGATGCCAAAGTGATATTCCCAAAGACCAGTCCCGAGCATGCTACTCTAACTCTAACCCTAACCCTAACCCTGCTCAAAAAGCGCCAGTAGCTCTCTCTTGCCTGTAGGATAAAGTAAAACTCCGCTGTCTTTTAAAATCATTCACAGTCTGACTTTAATCAACCTTCCACACTCACTACCCAGCTCTCCTTCACTTACTCTAGGTTCCTGCTCAATTGGACTCCTTGGTGTTCAGTGCATAGGATACCTCCTGTGTCTTTGGGTTTGCACAGGCTGCCTCCCCAGGCTGGGACTGCACACTGCTTCCTCACCTCTGTCTTTTAGGATCTCTAGCTTCCTTCAACGTTCAGTTCCTAAACTGGGCTCCATCCTGATTCCACCCCCCCATCCCTATGATTAGTGCCTTCCTGCAGGATGTTATTTTATATTTTTTTACATATTTATATTGCCTTATCTATGAACATGTTGCATCCCTTCAATTGCATGTAAGTTCCTTGAATTCAGGGACTGTTTCATTTTTGTCTTTGCTCCACCAGTCCCTCTTGAAGGGCCTGGCACATACTATGTACAACTACTAGTTCCTCAGTGCTTCTTGAATAAATGAATGGCATCACAATCATGTAATTTTAACTCATATCTACAGGTGGCTTTAAGGTCAGCAAAGCGCTTTTCTTCCAGCAGCTCTGTGAGATACAGAGTACAAGTGTTTTTATTTAGATTTTACAGGTTAGGAAATTCAAAGAGTTTAAGTGATGCCAAGGTCTTCTGACTCCAAGTGCCCCTGTAACATGTCAAAATGTCCAAATGCTAAATTGTTTGGGCATTAGCCACACTTATTCACACATATAGACACATATTGCTCTTTGGCTAGATATTTGGCAGCACTAAACAAATATCCTTATAGGAGCTGGAAAATAAGTTAGTAATCCAGACAAAGGGAGGAATTACTGACTTGAATACAATACCAAGAGAGACCACCAAGCCTGCCTCTGATGCCTACCAGCTGTGTACTCTCAGGCTCCTCATTTCTAAAACTGAAATAGTAATACTTGTAGTATCCAACTCACAGGACTGTCCTGAGACTCTAAGGACACAGCCAATAAAGAAGATTTTATTAAGTACCTATTATGTGCTAGCACTGGGATAGTCAGTAGACTCAAAAGTGAAATAGTATTTGCTCTCAGGGAACTTACATTCTACTGGGGGAGACTATTGTTGCTATCGGCAGATAAGTCAACAGAGATTTCCATTTTGCACCTTTGAAGGTTCCATACTCTGATGAATCTGTGATCTCATTCCCTCCAAGAATGCATGTCAATCATATGTGTGTGTGTTAAGAGAAAAGCAAAGTACATATCAATAAGTAGATATAAGGAGAGGAACTAGCATGTTATTTCAGGGTAAGGTAAGGTAATTCCCTCTGCTGTTTCAGGTTAGCACCTTTATGGACTTTACGATACTGAGAAACATCTCAAAACCCAGGAGTGATCCTCCACTCCTCACTCTCACCCCTTCATATTCAATATTTTGCCAAGGCCTGTGGATTTCATTTTTACATACCTCTCAAATATTCTTTTCTCCTCTCAGTGCCACCGCTCTGGTGCAGTCCCTCATCACCTCCTGCCTGGACTCTTCCAACAGCCTGCTCGTGGGTCTGCCTGCATCCAGTCTCTCGCCATTCCAATTCAGCCACAAAGTGATTTTCCCAAAGCACAGGTCCGAGGATGTTCACCCCTTCTATTCAATAAACTTTAGTGGGTCCTTTTCACCTCCAGGATCAAATACAAAATCTTGTCTGGCACTCAAAGCCTTTCATAACTAACCCCTTCTTCCCGTAAGAAAACACCTTTCCAGTCTTCTTCTTTCTTTTTTGGTGAGGCAATGGGGATTAAATGACTTACCCAGGGTCACACAGCTAGTGTCAAGCGTCTGAGATCAGATTTGAACTCCGGCTCTCCTCACCTCCGGGGCCAGTGCTCTACCCACTGAACCACCTAGCTGCCCCGTTTTCAGTCCTCTTACACCTTACCTCTTCCCACCACTTACTATTCTCTTCATCCAGTGACACTGGCTTCCTTGCTGTTGCAGAAGGAGATACTCTCATCTCCTCTGGCATTTTCTCTGGCTGTCCCCCATTCTTGGAATGTCCTCCCTCTTCATCTCTGCCTACTGGCTACCCTGGCTTATCTTAAGTCCCAACTTAGACCCGACCCAACGTCTCAATTCTCGCGCCCTTCTTTTATTTTTCATTTATCCTGTATATAGCATGTTAGTACATATTTGTTTGTCTCCCCCATTGAGCTCCTAGAGGGCGGGGACTGCTTTTTTGTCTCTCTGTATCTCCAGCGCTTCTTGGTGAATGATTAATAAATGTTTATTGACTATTATTGACTGAAAAGTAAGCGATTTGCCCAGGGTCAAAGGCCGGACTTGATGCTGGCCAGGTCTTCCCTGATTTGAGGTCAACTCTGTCCCGTCACTACTTCTCATACTTAGGAAGTGTGTGTATTTATAATATATCTCATATATTTTACATACCTGATGGGAAGCCCTTTGCAAGGTATATAGTGTGATACAATCGCCAGCGATTGTTATTCTCCCAGACTTCTTCACTCCTGGGGGAGAGAGGGAGCGGACCTATCACTGTTTCTTCATCTGAAGTATGGGATTACTGGCATTTTCCTTCATTGAAAGGATGCTGATTGTAACAAGGTTCTATGAGCACACTGGAATCCCCTGTACCATAGAAGGGGATTCCCTGAACCCGCATGATTGGGGAAATCTTAGCTATCAGCATTTCCATTTTTAGTAAAAATCTAACTGCCAATTCGATTACTTTATGAATACAAGCCAGAGAGAGAAAATGCAAAGACAAACAGAGCTGAGGAGGAAAAAGAAGCCACCTGGATCTTTGCGATGTGCAATTCTGGTTTCAGAGGTAGGAAGGCTGCGCTTCAAATCCCCCTTACAACCTTTCCTCTCCTGGAAGGGTTTTTCCTAGCGCAGCTATTTTCCTCTGCCCATTTCCCCGGGTAGCTAGCCTTCCTTGTGCTGGAGACACACTTCCCCATCCCTGGAGGGGAGTGGCCCCGGGAGCCAGCAGTGCCGAGGACTTCCCCCCTGGGCCGGGACGTGGGAGGAGCCGCGGGAGAAAGTGGAGGCGGAAGTGCCCTCTAGGAGACTCGCTCACACGCCCTGGGAGTCAGTCACTTGTCAGCGCTGACCCGCGCCTGAGACAGCGCAGCTCCTGCCCTCTAGGTGAGTGACCGAGCCGCGGGCTCTGGAGGAAGCGGCTGGGGGCCCGCTGCCCGCTGCCCGCCGCCCGCTGCCCGCTGCCGGCTGCCCGCTGCCCGCTGCGGGAGCTGAGCTACCTGGAGGACGAGCGAATGAATAGCCCTAGAGGTGGAGGAGGAAAGAGAAGAGGGAGCACGGTGGAGGAGGAGGAGGAGGAGGAGGAGGAGGAAGAGGAGGAGAGAAGCGAGCGGTGAAAGTCCCGCCGCAGTGTGGGATCCTCAGGTGCTCAGCCCCGCTCCGGCTCCAGGTTTCGGCGCAGCGAGGTAGCACCGTGCTCTCCAGAGCGCGTCGTGCCCGAGCTGGCTCTGGATAGAGCGCAGGGAACCCTGCGGGGCGAAGGGCCGACCCCCGGCCCCGGGGGAGCGGGGCGATGGCGCGATCCCTGGGAGGAGGCGTCCCCGGGTCCCGGGGGCGGAGGGGCCTCCGGGGTGAAAAGACGGAGGGGCCGGCGGCTACCGCTTGGGGAGGCTAGGTGGGAGCCTGCTGGGGAGCGGGAGCGCGGGCGGACGGGCGGGCGACGGCGGCGGCACCTTAGCCCAGCCCAGCCCTGCCTAGCCTTCCCGGAGCGGAAAGAACCTCCGGGCAAAGCCCCAGAAGCCACCCCCGCGCGGCTCCGCCAGCCGGTCAGTCTGTCAGCCCGCCCGCAGGGATTGACTCCTGGGCACTCTCTTCATTTAAACTTTTTGCTGGTTACTTTAATTGGTATTCCTCTTGGGGGGGGGGGGGTGAAGTTGTTTATTTCCTTTCCTTTGAAACACACATGCACATAAATCTCCTGTCTCCAAGAATTGCTTTTCTTTTGCAAAAGCTAAATATTTACAGTTGTGTAACTTGTTTGTGGCTCATTCCAGTTGAACCAGCAATAAATTAAAGCCCCATTAATTAATTTTTAAAATGCAAGCCAATACGTAAGCTTCTCGAGGTCAGAGGCGTTCAGTTTTGTGTCTATTCCCAGGACCTGACACACTACCTAGCATTTAATAAATGCTTTTTGCACTAGCCAGAGCTACAAATACTTTTTTTTTTTAAGTATTAGGTATTTCTTTTTAAGACTATGTCTTTGACAACAAGTGGGAAAAAAAAAAAAGGGAAAAGACCGGGAAGAAATAAGTGCTCAGGAAACAAAGTCATAGCTAAGCTGGGTTGGGCAGGTTTAGGGTGTGATCGCTCGATCTGATCCTCGGGTTCAGGCTTCCTGACTGTCAAGGCGTCTGAAACCAGCCTGCTCAGAGAGAGCCAGCTCCTGAGCCTTATTTGGCCAACAGGGCGAAGCGGGATCCTGCCTTATGGAAAGCTGCCTGGCAGACCTCTTTCATCCTGTGCCTGTTGCTTTTAGCCCTTGAGCTGTAACCTCCCGTGTTCTTAACTCTCAACCTGTCCTAGGAGATGTTTTGGTAGAGCAGAGCGTTTTTCTATTTAGGTTGTTGCTTATTTTCATTACCTTCTGGTTTTCAGTAGGAGGCTTTTTTTTTTTCCTTCTTAAAAGACAGCTGGAATTCTGGAAGTGTGGGGGATAGATACTAAGCTTCCTGTGTATGTATTGTTCCTTACCGGCTGCAAACACTTTGCAGATTGTTTTGACTTCCCAAAGAAGGGAACCCAGATACCTACAAAAATCCAACATTTTTTACATTTTTAAATTTAATTTCCTGTCTGCTTGCTATGTTAAGTTTGGGGGGAGCTGTCATATAATGGTTTTCATAATACCCTGAGAAATGCCGATAATAATAATGACGTATATATTTTAAGGTGAGCTAAAATATGGAGGTAAATACAGAAAATGAAAGTACAAGGCATGTCTTCTTTGACATTGCTGGTACAAAATGTTAAAAAATGAAGGAAGAAAAAAAGGGAAACCTCAAATTAATTAATTGTGCACATTTATGTTCACATTACATGAGTTTTCATGCAAAGAATATTAGAGGTCAGAGGAAACTGAACTAATTGCATCTATTTGTACCTATAAAATACAGGGTCAGTTTTTTAAGTGGTGGAGAAAGGTGTCAGTATGTGATTTCTGAACTGGCACTGTCACCTTTTCTTAACAATCACTGCAAAGAATTTCTTCTTTAGAAAGGGGAAAACACAAAGTTGTATGTCACTGCTTACTGCTTTTTGCACTTGGGTAATATTCTCATATGTGCATGGTAATTCTCCCAGTTATACAGGGAGGCTGCTCTTTAACCATTTAGCCATAATTCTGTATTACTTACCTGGGGAAAAAAAAGTAATCTAGGATCCTGTAATCTGTAACCTCGTTTCATCTACTCAACTTTGATCCATGGCTGGGCATCTTCCAAGATTTCCTTGTATTTTCTGCTCGTTTTTCCTTTATGGAAAACAGAAACCAGTTTGAGGTAGGCAGGCAGTTTTGGGTTTTAGGATACTCAGTGGTTCATATATGTAACTGTGATTATGAATGTGATATCATGGGTACAGAAATTTAGATCTCTAGAGGTCCTGGAAAAATATTTTAGAATTGGGTGTCAGAAATGTTGTAAATGCTTAAATTGGCCGGTAATCTTATCACTACAAGGGAAGTGACTATATATATATATATATATATATATATATATATATATATATGTATATTTATCCCTCTCATTTTTAAAAGTCTCAAAATTTTAAAAAGTCTCAAATTTAAAAAAAACAATGTGGCTTAATCCTTTCGCCTACTCCCAAATAATCATATAAATGTTCAGATTTTGTTTTTGTAGAATAAAATGCAGAATTGAGCTAATAGTGGTTAAAACAGGGACACACTTGAAAGCATATTATCTTCTAGGTTATGATTCTCCCATAATTTTCTCTATTGAGCATCTGGAATCTTACCTACAATGTTTTATAGTAATCATAAGATCATGGAACTGGCAAGGTCTTCAAGGTCATCAAGTCTGACCCCTCATCTTACTTTTTGTTGGAGGGGAGTGGCAAGGCAATCTGGGTGAAATGAATTGCTCAGGGTCACACAGCTAGTGTCAAGTGTCTGAGGTCAGATTTGAACTCAAGTCTTCCTGACTCCAAAGCCAGAGCTCTATGCACTATGCCACCTAGCTGCCCCCTCCCCCCACATTTTACAAATGAGGAAACTGAGACCTAAAGAAGTTAAGTGACTTGTCCACTTTATACACAGGGTAATAAATAGCAGAGCTTGTATTTGAAGCTACTCCTCTAGCCTTTTGGCAAATGGATTACTCTCTTAACCTTTCCAAGGGCTTGCACTCCCTCTCACTTTCTCTCTTCCCCCTCCCCTCCAAGAACCTGACCAAAATGCCACTGTAGCACAGCATTGCCTATTTGAGGGGAAAATTGATGTAGATTTTGACAGTCAGCAAAATTGTGAAAACAATAGATTGATCATATAGTGTGTTAATTGGATTTTTTTTTAATAGAAAGTACTTCGAAAGAGTTTAATATTTGAAAAGCAGGGTACTGAATCCTTCGGATTTACAGGCTGTAGCACCCCTTACATGTGTTACAGGGGAACTTAGAATTTGACTGATGTCTAACTGAAGGCCTCTTGCCAACTGTAGTCAAAAGAATGAGGTGGGTGTGTGTTAAGAGATCATCTGAAATTAGGTCTGAAATAGAATCTTGCTCTTTTTGTATATGCATTAAAAGAAGACTGCAAAACACTTTCAGTTACAATTTTATAAGAGGAGCCACATGGAATAAAATTGGATTGCAGCAAGTTGTAAAAATGTTCATGTCTAGAAATATATTCTGGAGTGGAATTTTCATATTATGGAAACTGGCAGACCTGTAGTAATTACATATAAACTCTTGGATTCCGCTTCTTAGATGGAAACTTATGAGAGTTTAATATAGCTCCCATTTCACACACACACACACACACACACACACACACACACACACACACTCCTGAACATTATGATGTTGTTTTTAAATAGACTCCTTAAAGATGACTTAGGTTTTTCAATAAGCTGTTTAATTAGTTCTTTAATTATCCTTCACAGGTGCTTTTATTACCTGAAAGTAGACTTTGAACCGCAAGAACCATGAGCAACTACAGCATATCCTTGGTTGGCCCAGCTCCTTGGGGCTTTCGACTTCAAGGCGGCAAGGACTTCAACATGCCTTTGACCATCTCTAGTGTAAGCATATTTTTACAGCTTTTAAACAGATGGTAATTGCATCATATGGTACTTAATTGGTAGAGAGAAGTCTCTCTGTAAATGAAACCATTTATTGAACATACCCACCATTCGTACTGTAGGTTTAGCAAGTTATCAGCTATCCAGAAAGAAGGATGAGGATAAGAAGTACACAGATCTTACCAAGCCATCATTTTTAGTAGTCAATTTCAATTTTTGTCCCTACAGATCTTACCTGAGGCGAAAGTGCTTCTTTACACAAAGGGAAAGATACTGGGCTGAAAACTGAGTTTTGCCCCCAACTTTGTCATTAATTAGTTGTATGACTTTAATGAGTTAGTCTCTGTCCCTCAGTTTTCTCATCTGTAAAATGAGTAATTGGTTGGATGAGATGTTTTGTGAGTTCCCTTTCTGCTCTTAAAATTCCATGTTAGTCACTTGGGGAATCACAGAATTTTGGAGCTGGAAAGGGACCCTATAAAGTCTGACCCTTCTCATTTTATAGATGGGGAAACAGTAGCTCATTTCACTGTAGTGTATGTCCTCTGCTCCAGGTGGAGATGATGATAAACAGTGAAATGACCAAAACTCAAACACTCTTCTGAGAATTGACTGTTTGCTTTTTCTTATAATATAGATGGTTTTTTAATGTATTTTGGTTACATATTTTTGAAAGAACATTCCATTCTAATGTTTTAGTACATACTGTGTTTTGATCTATTGTTACTCACGCCAGATAAGTTGTGTCCTATGCTTCTATTAATTGATCTGGCAAGTTGTGCAGCTTAATTGATTTTTACAGTTTAAGAATAGGTTTATATCCTCCATTCATTCAATTTTGGGGGGATGCAATCAGAGTTAAGTGACTTTCCCAGGGTCACACAGCTAATAAGTGTCTGAGATGAGATATGAGCTCAGATCATCTTGATTAGCTGCCCCTCATTCATCCATTTTTTTTAAAGATATAAAAACCATTGTAAAAATAGAAAGAAATAGAAAGGAGAATGGATTTTCAAAGGACTTGAGTTTGAATCCCCCTCTCCCAGTTCCCACCACTAGCTGTGTGACCTTGGACAACTCACTTGACTTGTTTGAATCAGTCTCTTTCATTCATAAAATGGCGATGATATCTCCACTACTTACTTTGCCCAGTTGTTTATAAACTATTAAATGTGATGTATTACTGTTTGTTTTGGTGAAAGAGCTAAATAAATCATGTTTGTATTTTTAATCAATTCTTGTCCCTTTTCCCTCGTTCATAAAGTGTTCCCAGGGAGATCAATTTGGATGTCACCTTTTCAGTTTAAATCCCTTTCAAAGTCTGATGCAATTGTGGTTAAAAAGTATCCATGTGAAAATTATTTGTTAATGATTTATGCTTGTTTTTAGTGTAGTAGCTTTTCTGCTATTGAATAGTTTTGATGAATAAAGTAAGGATACTTGAAGATGATGTCTTGTTTTTGGAAGTATTACTCTGTATTAAACACTGCACACAGTTGTTTTCATTTGTTGCTGTGATTAAGGAACTTCCTTGTTTGTGGACACTCCACTTAAGTTGGTTTCATCAATAAAACAAGCTGATTGGGTTTTGTTTTGATCTGTTAATAAGAGGAAATGTCTGTATAACATGTTGGTAGCTTGTTTTCTTGTTTGTTTTATTTTCAATGTTTTTCAGCCTCTTCGGCTGATAATTTTAAAAGTCCCTTATTGTGATCCTGATAAAACAGAACATTGTGTGCATATGTGGGTTCCCCACCCCTCTTCTCTCCTGGCAAATTAGAAATGGCTTTCCTTTTGTGGCCAGAGTGCTAATTAAAGGTTTTCGAACATGCTGATTAAAAGAGAATATGGCAACAAAGCAGCTGAGTTATTTCTGTTGTATTACAAAAGTCTCTGCAATCTCTTCTGACCCTCTCCAACATTGTGCATTGGGGCATGCAGTTCATTTTGGAATTGGGGGGAGGGGAGGGGAGAACGGAGGGAAGCAGAGAATGTGGGTTCTACTGTGCTGGGTTGTGACAGCACCTTGTAATGATTTTTAACCCTTTGTGCTTTAATTTAAATATGACCTGTGTTACTGGCCAGTAAAAATAATGTATTTATTTGTCTGATAAACAACTTTATGAATGTGTCACAAAATTGGTATGTTATGTTGCATCACTCTTATACCGTGTTACCTTATAGTGTTTGTGATGCATCAAGCTGTTAAATATTTAGTATCAGTTGTGCTAGATTAGTATGAAAAATTTCAGTGAGTACCAAATTTTCTAATTCCCAGTATCATGATATGAACTAAAATCAGAACTATCCCTTAATCCACCCAATTCAAACTCAGTTTAAATGAAAATGAACAAAAAATTTAGAGGCCTTGATACTTAGAGTCTACGTATTTGTAGGAAACACAGTAATTCTTGTTTGTTATTCCTGTTTTGTTAAATCCAAATTCACGTGGCTCTCTTTCACAAAAAAAAGGCTGTATGCTTGTCAGTCAAATCCTGATACGTGAGACTTCACAAACTTTTTTGTTGCACTAGAATTTTATTGCAGCAGATAAATGTTCTATTTTTTAGGGTTTGTAAACATTTTTCTTTTATAGAGATTTGGTTGTAGCAATACCTGCATCTTAAACTATGTCTGTTGTAAAATATTGACATTCGATATGACTTTGGACATTTTCCCCCAGTATATAACTTTTATATGTCATTTCTTGAATTCATTCTTAAGGTAAGAATGGGAAACTCTGCAGACTTTTTCTAATGAGCCCTCAGATTACTATAACAGCACGATCAAATGTTATTGTCTCCAATTTCCCATCCTTCAAACGACTGCTTGGCCGCAGGAACTTGAGGTCTGTCTTTTTATGACCCCACAGTCTTGGAATTGCCCTAAAGCCATGGAATGTGGAGATGGGTTTCATTGTAGTCGAGTAAGGTTTATGGTCTTTGCCAACATATTTTATAAGGAGAACTAGAAGACTAGTTGCAAAATCCAAAGCCACATTTTGGGGATAATTTGATATTCCACATGATGAAATTACCATAAGTATTACACATTTGAGTATACTTACTTGCTAAAAATGCAGTATACTAAGGTTGAAATATTGTGATTTGGGATTTTTTTATGATCCTGTTATGCTAGATACTTCTAGACTACCATTCTTTGGATTTATTAAAGGATCCTTTCCTGATTCTTGATCAGTTTAGTAAGAGGCAGATCAGGTTTTAGATTCTGAAGTCAAACTGACTGATTCTCTAGTCCATATGGAGAATGTCCTGTCATAAAATGAGGTCCTCCTTTGTAGGGTAAATAGTGCAAGAGGTGAACAGGTACCTTTTATGCCAAGTTTTTCCCTTCTCTCTTTTCTTTGCCAACCAACAATACACAGTTACTCTCAGTGTATTTCTTAGGGCCATATAGCTGTGTGTTGATTCGTTATAAAGTGAGCATATTACTATGGACTCATTCATTCAGCAAATAGTATTGAGCATCTCCTATGTACACTGCAAAATTGTGCATTTTCACTGGCTGTTACCCAGGCCTGGAATGTTCTCCCTCCTCGTCTCTGCCTTCTGCGTTGCCTGGCTTCCTTCGAGGTCCATCTAAAATCTCACTTTCTACAAAAAAGCCTTTCCTGATACCCCTTAATGTCAGTAGGGCTCTCCCTGTCTTCATTATCTCCAGTTGATCATCCATCTATCTAATTTGTACATAGTTATTTGCATGCTGTCTCTTCCATTGAAAAGTCAGCTCCTTGAAAGCAATGACTATCTTTGGTCTTTCTTTGTATTTCCAGCATATAGATTAATGCCTGGCACATAGCAGGTGCTCTATGAAACTTGTTGACTGTTGTAGCTTGTTGACTGACTTGTAGCACTGGCCTAAGAAGCTTGTTGTAGCTTGTTGACTGACATATAGCACAGTGCTGATACAAGAAAGTATAAGATATGTGCTCTGACCTCTAGAAACTTACAGACTAGATGGTTGTGAAGTTTTGTAGACTGTTCAGCCTTCCTCGTTTCTACCCCACATTTGCACGTCTGCTCACTCTATTCCTTATGCTTGGAATGCCCTCCCTTAACCTGTTGAATTTCTACTTATCTTTTAAGCTCAATGCAAGAACTGGGATTTATATAGTGCTTTAAGGTTTATGAAATGCTCCGTTCACATTTTCATTTGATCCTTACAACAGTCCTCTGGTGAAGTGGTGTTATCCCCATTTTATAGATGAGGAAATTGAGTCTGAGAGAGGTTAAGTGACTTGGTATGTGGTCATATGGCCAGAAAGAAGTGGAGTCAGGATTAAATACTGAGTATATCCTCACTCCTAGTCATGGCATGTGCTATGTACTATGATAAGTGTTGGTGGTACAGAAAAGAGGCAAAAGATAGTCTTACCCTTAAGGAGCTCAGCATCCAGTGGGGGAGGCAACAAATATGTTCAGACAAGCAATATACAGGATAAATAGGAAGTAATAACCAGAGGGAAGGCACTACAATTTAGAGGGTTGGGAAAGTAGGAGGTGCCATCCACGCATTTCTCCTGTTTCTGCTGTCTGGGGCCAAGATGGTAGATCAATGCTTTTTTTATCCATTCATTCCACATGAAAGCTCTTTAAATGCTTGAAGATTATGAAAGTTTGTCTTCTCCAGGATAAATATCCCTCTTTCCTTCATCAGATCTCCCTATGGTCCTTCACCCTGGTTGCCCTCGTCTGGACATTCTTCTCCTTATCAACATCCTTCCTAAAATGGAGTGCCCAGAATTGACCACAGTATTCATGAGGTGGTCTACACAGAGCAGAGCTGTCATCTCCCCGAGGTCTGGGCACTGTCTCCATTAATGCAATTTAAGATCTCATTCCCTTTCTTGGCTGCCAGTTCACATTGTTAACTCATAGTGAGCTTGCAGTTTGTTATCCCCTGGCTTTTTAACAGATGAACTAGTGTAGCCACAACTTCATCTCATACTTGTGGATTTCATTGTTTGGACTTAAGTATAAGACCTCACCTGTGTCCTTATTAAATTTCATTTTATTAAATTTGGCCTCTTAATCCATTTGCAAAATTGATAAGGGTTCCTTTGATGCCTATTACAGGGCCAAGCACGGGTGCCTCCTCATCATTTCACTGAAGACTTCCTTTCAAGTTGACAGGGAAACCTTAATGATTATGCTTTGTGACTCATTATTCAGTTAGTTCCGAAGCTGCCTCCTTGTGCTGTCCCATAATCTAAATCTTATCTTTTCTAGAATGGCATGAAAGATTTTCTCCAACAATTTGCTAACCTCTAGGTAAATTAGAGCTCCCTTATCTTTAAGGATGTTCTAAAAATTAGGAAATAAAAATTTTGCAAAATATTTTATGCATTGATAAAAATGCAGTTGGGAATTTTCTATTTTCTTCCTTTCCCAAATATTCTATTTTCTAGAAAATGTTATGCTACTCTGATTCAAGAGATCTGTGGTTTCATCCATGTCGATCCTTATTCCAACAACATGGACCTAAAGTCCTCCACGTCTTAGGAAATAGTTACATGAATTGTTCTGGCTGAAAAATTCATTTAGCGGCTAACCTTTCAGAAATGAGCCTATATGTGTTTAGTAAGGCTGGTTCCTGGAAAATAGTGTCTTACTTGTTCTTACTGGAAATCTTTCTAGTTAGGTCCACCTGTCATAATTTAGCATGATGATATATTTCACTACTTCAAGAGTTTGCTTTGACACGTTTGGATAAGTTTTGGTTGCATACGCAGTGGATGATTGTAATTCCTTTTTCTCTGACCAACTGAAGATATTTGGAGATTGGTAACTTTGTTGTGTAACCTTTTTGAGATATACATATATACATACAATATCTTGATGGATCGAGCGCTGGACAGATTTAATTGCCCATTCTTCAACAGACTTTTAGTGAGATGTTTCCTCTCTTGAGATCCATTTTTGCATTGTCAAATGAGTAGAATGATACGTGCTTTTTCCTGCTTTCCATATCTTTACTGGGATACTGTTTCTGGTTATCCCATGGAACAGGGATTTGGTTTACTGAAATCTATAACTTATATGTTTATGAGGAAGAATATAGAAATTGTCCCTTTTGTATCCAGATAGAGTATAAGCTCCTTGAAGGTATAAAATAGAAGGGATAAAATGAGATATTTGTAAAGCACTTGCAGACTTTAAAGCACTATATAAACTTAGCAGGTAGGTGGCACAATACATAGTGTTGGATTTGGAATCAAGAAGGCCTGAGTTCAAATCCAGCCTGAGACAATTAAGCCAGATTTGTGACCCAGGGGCAAGGCACTTACCTGTTATATGCCTCAGTTTCCTCTTCTGTAAAATGGGGATAATAATAGCATTTGCTTCCCAGAATTATTGTGAGGATAAAATGAGATATCTGTAAAGCCCTTTGTAAATCTGAAGGTGCAATGTAAATGCTAGTGATGATGATGATGATGATGATGATGATGATGATGATGATGATGATGACTGTTTAGCATTTGTTTTTGTATCTTGGCACCCAACCCAGCATATGGCATATAGTAGAGCCCTCTCTACTCTGACCCTAACACTTGCTTCCTTCTCTGTAATGGTGGGGGACCATTCTTATGGAGCAGACCATCTTGATGTACCCTAAGATCTCCTGGGCTTTTCCATCTCTCCTGCAGTTGAATTCTCCTACATGTGTTAACTTCCCCAATTAGAATGTGGGCTCTTTGAGAGCGGAACCCCTCTTCTTTTTCTGTTTGTTTTCCCAATAATGCTTGACAGTGAGTGTTTACTAAAGCCTTTTGATCAATCTATGAATGAAATGGATGTGCTGCAGCAATGTGGCTCTGTTTAGACATTGATTCAGGATCCAGCCATCCAAGAGGGCTGAGGTTTGTGGCCATAGCCGACCATAATTCTTTTGGCAGAACCTACGCTAAGGAAAATCGTGGCTAAAATTTGTTTTTAGTTTCCATTACCTATTTTCTTAAGCACTCTTTGTCCCTCTCCCCCCCAGCCCCCCTGTTCTTGGTATTACTGTGCTGACCTAGATCTCTTTGGTCTGCATGACTTCTTAACCTTTTCTGTGTCATGGACCCCTCTGGCAGTCTGGTGAAGCCTATAGACCCTTTCTCCCAATAGTCTTTTTAAATGCATAAAATGAAAATACACAGGATTACAACATAAACCAATTATATTGATGTACATTCATCAAAATATATATTTATTTAAAGGCCATGGACCCCAGGTTAAGAATCTCAGTTAAAAGAAAGCTGTCTGAAACCTTGTTTACGCTATTGACAGGGATTTTTTTGTGAATACATATTAGAAGTAGACTCTCGGGAAAATAATGCTTGGCAC
The DNA here is from genome assembly GCF_900497805.2 of Vombatus ursinus. Lineage (NCBI taxonomy): Eukaryota > Metazoa > Chordata > Mammalia > Diprotodontia > Vombatidae > Vombatus > Vombatus ursinus. Next base: position 5,059,448 of record NW_020954599.1, on the reverse strand, counting down.
GGTAGAAAAAATAGTTCATGTAATTTCAAGTTTCAACACAACAGGTTGTTGGGAGAGAGCTGGGATAGGCTGCCAACGCTCCTTAAATTAAAACACATTGCCCCATCTCATACTTGTTCTAGAACTGCTGATGGACCATTCCAGGCAGAACCCCAGATTTGCTCCAGGGGGTGGAATTTAGAGAACCCTGCAGCATCAGCCGTGGGCTTTCTCCCTTTCTCCTACACCTACACCTACAGCCTTGCCTGGCCTCACCAAGTCCCCTGGGAGTGGTGATTCCTTCTGCCTCCTGCTTCCTGCTCTTTTCAGTAGAAGCTAACCCTTCAGTCCCCTCACTGTGTTCTTGGTAGCTCCTCTCTGTCTCTGTCTCTGTCTGTTTCTGTCTCTCTCTCTCTCTCTCTCTTCCCCTCCTCCCCCACACTCAAAAGCCAGACCAATTCTTAAACAGCCTAGAAATGTTAAAATTCTGCAAGATGGCCTTCTTACCTTCTTCCCCACCAGCCTGTGGCTTATTCCCAGGCAAGTGGTCCTCTAACCCCACCTTGGGTACAGACATTGCTAGTTGTGACTCTGATTCCAGAACCTCTCTTTGTGCCACTTGTAAAACAGTAAACTGAGAAGTAGCATTGCTGGGGGCCAGGAAGGCTGATTAGGGCAGCAGAAGGTCAGAGGGCATGTAGCAAAAGGGCAGTTTTTCCCCCTTGTGCATTTGGGGAAGGAATGTTGTCAATGACTTGTAATGCTTGGGATTTCAAGCCAAATTTGGTTCTTGGGAATTGATAGGCCCTCTTCTCTTCCTCTTACTTGGAATTTCCTGACTGGTAACTTTTAAACAATTTTGGTTGTGGAATGTTATCATCTATTAGCTGTCTGTATATCCTGAATGGTGTTTGTACCTACTTGTTAATTGTATTAAGTAAATTAAGGGAAAGTTTTGAGCAGAAATTGCGTATTGAAGCAGACTTTAAGTATTTTGCCTGTAACTTTTAGTATTCTGAGTAAATTGTTTGCACAGAAATGATAGTTTGATCTTTTCAGTTAAACAGATGTGTGTTTACTGTGTTATATTTTTATGTTATTAAAAATAATCAATTTTCTTACATTAACAGTTGCAGTGTCAGAAGTTTAATTCAGAGGGAAGAAAGGGCCTTAGAATGTCCTAGGAGACATTTTAAATTAGGAAATACTTGTTTTCCTTTATAATGAAGTGGGAAAAATTAAATAATGACATATCACAATTTCATGTTGATGTGGGAATTTTTTCAATGTTCCATCGTTTATCATTTGGCCTTTCCTGTGAGCCATAAGGATTATTCTCATTTTACAGATAGAGAAACTGAGACCCCAAATTTGTCAAATAACAGATGTTGAAAGATGTATCTTTCTATCCAAACACATATACATATATGTGTGTGCGTATATATGTATGTACACACACACGTATATACACATACATACATATATTTTATATATAACACACACACAATTCTATGAATATATTCTTAAGGTACTTGGAACATGGATTCCCTCTGCAAATAATAGTAAAAGGTTTTTTTTAAGCTTTACTTTTATAAATGGCTTGTGAGAGATTTTTCCAGTAATAGCTAGTGGCCTACAGGAAACTACCACTTTTACGACTGGACTGAATGAAGTTCAGAGTCAGATGACCTGCTGATAGGCTGATAAGAGAGGAATCATAATTCATTTGGCATTTGAAAATGAATTTCTTATATGTGTCTTCTCTGTTATAACCATTATATTCTGTCTGGGTTGGAAATTTTAAAAAATCAAGCAAAAATTGACTGTCCCCAGAATTAACTAGACATTTCCTGCGTTTTACTGGGGTTGCTCCTGTCAATATACAGCATTATTTAAGTCTTTAATTTTCGATTTCTATGATTAACTATCTACATTATCCCAGTGAAAAGATTATCAAACTACTGTTGAAATTTATGAAATTTAAGGTTCAGAGGGGTGTTAAAGAATGCTGTGAGACAGAAAATGTTAAGCAACATATCTTACTATCAAACCAAATTGGTTTGTCAGCCTCTGAGAACATCCTGGTATTAATTAGGAAAGGGTAGTGAGAATCTTAATGTTCATAATTAGTAATTTCAGCAGCATTGCATTTTTCAGAGCTTAATACTTTTTTTTGGTAAACTTCTTAAGGACTAAGTTTAAGAACTTTTATATGCACTCCCTAAAATTAAGCCTCTAGATTCTACAGACTGGAAGAGGATTTAGCAGTTTGTTTAAACAAGTTGTTGGGTTTGTTTGTCTTTCCATAATCCTTGTTTTTGCAAATGCAGTTGACTAAGTTTCTGAGTCTAAATTGGATTTCTTTGTTCTATCTCAATAAATATATATATTTTTAGAAGGATACTTATTTTAGATTAAAATGGTCCAAAAAACAAATTATGAGTAGGACTTTTAAAATGTTAGAAAGATATGATGATATGATGATAATTTAATCTTTTTTTTTTGGCAAATAGGAAAGCAAAAAGCTTATAAACTTGGAATTTCAAATATTTTTGTCATTACCATCTAATGCTATTTCCTTTCATGTTTCTTTGCCTACCCTACAAATCCACAGAAAAACAAGAATTATTTTTTCTTGCCTTGGCTGAAGGTATTTTGGTAGTATTTAGACAAAAATGAATGGATATCAAATTAAAATTTTTATATTTTACCTCTGTTTAAACTACGGGTAGAGCCTGGTGAACTTATAGAAATGCAATTCCTCTATTTTCCCCCTTTCACTCAACGTAATTGTCACTGTCTTGAAAGGACTGTTTACTGGTTTTCATGGTTTATAGTTCTTCTGTTTCATTTTTGCTATCAATGATTTCCATCTCCCTTTTAATAATGAGTGGTATTGGAGCATTTTGATATTAGTTGTTATTCTCATGTAGGCAAATTACTTCTGCCTTTTGACATTTAAAATGTTTTCTCTCTGTTTAAACTAAAAACAGAATGTGTGATATAATTACCTGTCACATTGTCTCCACTATTTTGTATGGATAGAGGTCATAATTTACTAAGCCTGTCGAACATATTTCTTCCTGTTTCTCCAGATTTTCAATGGGGGTCTGTAGTCGTAAATCTATACAGGAAGTTGTCTATTTGTTAACATGACAGAACATGATTCCATTTGCCTTTTCCACTGACACCTCTGGGACCTTGAGGAGTCAGGGGGGTCTTGTTCTACCACTAACTGGCCTAGCTATTTGTGTAATCAAAGGCGAGTTATTTCATTTTTCTGGGCCTCATTTTCTTCATATCTAAGATGTAGGGCAGGAAGGGAGTAGTGCACGCAGATGTCTGAAGCCCATCTACCTAGGAATCTATGATATTTAACTTCCCTTGTAGCTCCAAAATTATATGATTCTGAACTTATTTCTCATCTTATAAACCAATAAGTAATATCTTATCTAACGGTGTAACCCAAAAGCTCCATTTTTCTTCTTCCTCCTCCCCCTGTTTAGAAGTATATACTCTGGAAAATCCTTTCAATTAAAGGGGTATTTGTTTTTGTTTTTTACTGTGAATAGTACTTCCATCCTATCCTTGTGTTTCTTAGGTCAAACAGGGAAGTTGGAGGCAGTAGCATTGGTAGGGAAGGATTCATTGTAGGGATCCAGAAGGAAGGATAATTGCCAACACCTCAAGCCAGAAGTGTTTCTCCATCTTCCCTCCCCCCCATAATATGAGGCCTTACATACATTTTTTTTCTTCCTCCAGGTTTGTACATGATCTTTTGCATGTGTGTGTGCATGCACATATGTGAGCACATGTTTCACAGGGGCATTGGGATGTGACCACCCCTGCATAGAATTATTCCTGGCAGCTCTGTATGTTCTGATTACATCCCCTTTGGCCTAAATTCAGTGACCTTTTGACAGTGTACAGCTACTTAACAGAATTAGAAGAAGTTGTTTGCAGTATTCCCCAGTCCTAGGGCCAGTTAAAGACTCGAAGGTCACTATAAATTAGTGGAGGCATGTCCTTAAGGCCAGGGAATGATTGAAGATGCACTCAGTAACCTTGCTCAGCATTTTTGGTTTGTGTATTTAAGCATTCTTCAGGCATTAAAAGTGGTCCATATTATCTCAGAGAAACTTCCTTTTTTGGAATTGGACTGTTTTTGACGTCTCTAGCTAGAGATAAAAGACTCGGAAAACAGTACTTATGTTTACCATATCCTTTTTTCCATTTTAAGGTGTGTGTAATTTTCAACAAAACAGAATTAAGAAAAAAATAAATTGATAAACTGAACGAAATTTGGGCTGTTAGCGCACGTTTAAGACACCTTAATTAATGGCTCTTGTGTTGTTTACAGTATTAACTTTTATAAAGCTATCTCTTGGGCATTTTAAGATATTCATTACTCCGACCTCTGTCTTATAAATTTATTTCTTTGATTAATGAACATTTGAAGTGATATTTGATTTGGGGGCTAATTTCCTTTTATGACGAAATTTTGGTAGCAATTCAGGTATGTAGGGAGGCAGATTAACTTGTCAAGATTGAAGGGTCCCATTTAGTGCAATATGGTTATAAGTTAATATCAGAGCAGTGTCAGATTATAGGAGAATATGTATCCTTATCATAGGCAGGATGACATTTTAGAATGTCAGAATATCTGTTGAAATTTCTTGAGGTGGTATTTTAGAGATAAAGCTTTAAATTGTCTATACTATTCTACAAATTTTAAATAGGCTGTTTCTTAACATTTTTATCCTCTTTCATGTCCCGATATTGGCTAGTTATTATATTATTATTAATGATGGTGATGACGAATGAAAGCCGCCATATGTATTACATTTAAGGTTTTACCCATTTGAGCTTCACAACAGCCCTCTAAATTAGGTACTATTATCCCCATTTTACAGATGAAGAAACTTAGGTTGCAAGAAGTTAAGTGACTTTTAAATGGTCACCCAGCTAGTAAGCATCTGAGGCAAAATTTGAACTCAAGTCTTACTGATTCTAAGTCCATCACTATATACAGCACCACCTGGGAAAAAGGCACTAGACTTGAAGTCAGAGGACTTGCGTTGGGTCCTGGCTCTGCTACTTTTGGGGTCACTTAGGTTATCTGGATCTTCATTTTGACGTTAAATTAGATAACCTCTAATATTTCTTCCAGCTTTGTATGTATGATCTAATAATTATTGTCAAGAGAATCTTAGCTGAGATATCTAAGATATTCTTTTGTAGTAGTTACAGAATCACAAAATTTTATTTTATTTTGAATATTTACTTTTCCCCAATTACATGTACATCCACACAAGTGAAAACTAGTATGTTTCAATCTGCATTCAGACTCCTTCAGTTCTTTCTCTGGAGGTAGATAGTACTTTTCATCATGAATCCTTTGGAACTGTCTTGCATCATTGTATTGCTGAGAATAGCTAAGTCATTCACAGTTGATCATCATACAGTACTGCTGTTACTGTGTACAATATTCTCCTGGTTCTGCTCATTTCACTTTATAAGAATCACAAAATTTTAGGGTTGGAAGGAAGCAAGTGCCTAGTCCAGCCCCTTTCTGAAAGGAATGTAACATTCCCCCTATAACACACCCAGCGAGAGGCCATTCATCTACTGTTTGAAGAACCTATCCCTTCTTCCTTTGGACAGCTCTGATTGTTAGGAAGTGTTTCCCCTTTGACCTTTGGCAACTTCACCTGATTGTTCATCATTCAGAGCTTAATGAAGACTGTGTTTCTGTATATTTTTAAAGTAATAAATTTAAGAAATTTTATTTGAATTCCTTAAAATGAAGCATTTAGATTCTGTAAACACTGGAAGATGATTCAGAAATGAAAATTGCCCAGATCTATTAGAACCAGAAGGCAAAGTAAAGATAGAATCCCCCAATCACTTCTTGGAAAGAAACTCCAAAAGGAAAAGTCCTAGGAATATTGTAAGTCAAAATCCATACCTCCCATGCCAAATTAAAAATCCTGTAGGCTTCCAGAAAGAATCATTTCAATAACTAAGGAGCTAAGTCGAATTATACAAGACCTGGTAGCTTCTACTAAAACAAGAGGAGATGTTGGAATAGAACATCCTAAAAGGCAAATGAGATTGGCTTACAACCAAAATGACTCACTCGGGAAAGCTAAATATAGTCTCATAGGGAAGATTTTTTTAAATGGACCTTTAATGAAACAGAAAAATTTCAAGTATTTGTGTTAAAAATATCAGAGCTGAATTGGCACTTTTAATGCAAATATAAGAATCCAGAGAAACTTAGAATAATAATATTGGTGCAGTTGTAAAGAAATGTATGATGTTGTAGTGCTAACCTCCTGATATGGAAAGAAGAAACAAGTATCCCCTTCAGGACCTTAATGTCTTCAAAGTGTATTGGAAATGTGTCATCATCATGTCTAACATTTAATTAATACTAATTACTTTGATAAATATTGACATGAAATTCCTTTATACTTCTTGGGGAATAGATTAGTTGAAATGGAATTTAGATGTTTTTAATAATTAGTGAAGTGATTCACTTTCACACCCAACCTCTCCACTCTAGCATTAAAACCAGTCTTATACCCTGAGAGAGAACCCATTTTACATCTTAGATTTCTTGAACATCTTAGGAAACATAGTACACAGTGTGTAACATTTAGTTTCCCTAGTTTCTCTGCAAGGGATATTACCCATCTGAGATCAGAGACTATTCAGCTAAGCTGAGTTCAAATTCCACTATATGTGTCATCTTGTTTCAGAGAAGAGAAAAAATAGGCTTCTGTTAATTGCTTGTCATTTAATCTTGCAGTTTGCAGTGTGGTAGTTAGTGTTTGGAATTAAGTGAGATTTGAGATAGCTTCTCTGTTGGATGAAGTTTGTTTTGGAATTGAACACTTAGAAGCTAGGAAGGTTTAATTTGAGGGAAAGCTAGATATCTTACTCTCTACAGAATAGAGAGTTAGGAAGAGACTGAGACAATGAAAAAGACACGGGCATATTCATAGGTATTAAAGAAGCAGTCCGTGGATAAGGAGAGTTTGAAGATAAGTAAGAGAGTGGGTATAATACAGGGGACAATCTGCTGTAGAAGATGGGACAAAATTGGATCACTGTTGTATGTAGAGGGATTCCACTTGGTAAGGAGAAATGCTCCTTCTTCATCTGAGACAGGATTCTGAAGGAAATGGTGGCAGAAGGCATCTATTTGAGATAAGGAAGAGGGAAGGAGCGGGAGCTCTCAGAGAATGGCCTCAGCTTTCTTTCAGGAAAATTTGAAGCAGTGTTCTCAGCTGAGGGGATAAAGAGACAGGGGGAGTCATGAGAAGTTTGAGGAGGGATGAAAAGGTTTGACAGAGCTGCTATGGAGTGGAATAGTGAGCTAATTTGGAAGATGTAAAGAAGATTAGCTAGCACTAGTGAGGGCCCAGTTGATGTTATGTACCATAAATTTGTATTTACAAATGGTTGGAGAATCTTGAAGTTTTAGAGCTAGAAGTGGACCTTAGATCATCTAGGGATCTTCTTTTATTCAATAAATATTTATTTTTTATTTTTTATTTTTTTAGGTAATTGGGGTTAAGTGACTTGGCAAGGGTCACACAGCTAGTAAGTGTCAAGTGTTTGGTCTGAGGCTGGATTTGAACTCAGGTCCTCCTGACTTCAGGGCCAGCGCTCTATCTACTGCGCCTCCTAGCTGCCCCTCAATAAATATTTATTAAGTGCCTACTATTTGCTAGGTGCTATTCTAGGCACTAAAAATAAGAGACAAAAGCAAAACCATACTCTGTTTAAGGAGCTTACTTTCTACTGGGGGATGACTTTTAAACATTTATTCATAAATTATCTGTGCACATATTTTTGTTTAAGGTACCATGTGATATTGAGAAATATGTGTATTCTTTAATATCCCCATTCAGAAGGTACAATAATAGATAACCTTTATATAATGCTTACTATGTGCCAAGTACTGTGCCAAATGCTTTATCATTATCTTATTTGATCCTGACAGTAACCCTATGAGGCAAGTGCTATTATTATCCCATTTTCCAGATGAGGAATCTGAGGCAGACCAAAGTTAAGTGACTTGTTCAGGGTCACATAGCTAGCTAATAAGTGTCTGAGGCTGCATATGAACTCAGGTCTTCCTGACTCCAGGCCCAGTACTCTATGTACTATGCCACCTAGCTGCCTCAATTTCAATTCTTAACACTGTCTACAATTCTGTATTTTCCTTTTTATTTTTTTTTTTGTTAAATTTATCTAGCTCTTACCAATATATTATGTCCTTTTACATTCATTTAACAATTTTTTTCCTTTTATCTTTTTATTTTATTTTTTTATTTTTTAGGCAATTGGGGTTAAGTGACTTGCCCAGGGTCACACAGATAGTTAAGTGTCAAGTGTTTGGTCTGAGACTGGATTTGAACTCAGTTCCTCCTGACTTCAGGGCCAGTGCTCTATCCACAGTGCCACCTAGCTGCCCCACTTTTCCTTTTATCTTTAAGAATCTTATGAAGTCTCATTAATCTTCTTAGTTTATCCATTTGGAAGCTGGGTTCGTTGCCCGCCTTTTTCCTCTTGAACTTTCTGTTGTTTAAACTTCTTATATTCTCAATAGTTTGTCTCTGACGTTCCTATTCCCTCTTTTCTCCTCTACCCTTTGTCTTCTCCACCACTGTGATTTTTCTATGGGAGAGACCCCTGAGGCTCATTGTACTCAGTCTTCTCAAATTGAGAGATTTGTGGACTTGCCTGGTTTCTTGCCCACAATAAACCTTGAAGGAGAAAGGGCTGAGAGCACATAACCGTAAGCCAGTTCTAAACTTCTGTATCCTTGCTTCTCCTCCCTCAGAAAAGTTATACTCCCTTTTCTTAGAAAGTTAGACATAATAGGTGTTTTCTATATCTTGTAGATGTGAGGGTTCAAATACTAAGCAGATGCTACTTTGGTCAGGTGGTGAAACATAGGTCTTTGAAGTTGGTTGGACTAGACAACCTCTAAGTTCCCTTCCAGCTAGAAATCTGTGATACTGTGAACCCTGAAATCACCATTTTTACTCTGCATTGAATGTCAAGGTTAAATGTGTGTAGTGGTCCATATTTTAGCCAGTTAGCTGATGGACCCCAGGGGAATCAGTAAAGAGGAGATTTATGGAATAATAAAAGGCGTAGTAAGCCAGAGATCTGCACTCAAATGGACAGAAAGCCAATAATCTGTTCATCCATATGTGGACGGCAGGCCCAGTGGAAAGTATTACAAATGACTAGAGTTCTGCTCCTTCTTGGCTTAGGCACTAACTTGTATGATGGGTGGGCAAGTTTTATTCCTCCTGGGTCTCAGTTTTCACATTTGAAAAGTAAGAGAGTTCAACTAGATTGCACAGGTTCTTAACCTTTTTTTTTTTTTGGTGTGTCTAATGGATTCTTTGGCAGTCAGGGGTAGCCTTAAAAATGTTTTTAAGTGCAGAAAACGCAATGCATAGGATTCTAATTATATTGAAATATGGTTATCAAAATGCGTTTTTAAAAGCAATTTCCTAAATCCCAGGTTAGGAACCCTTGGACTAAATGATTTCCAAGAACCCATCAAACTTAGGGACCAGACAAAAAGCTTTTCCTAAAAGGGTAGAGTACTGGGCTGGGGGCAGGGCTTGGGTGGAGAGGGATACTGCCTAGAGTCTGGTCAGAAAGGCTGTGCCGAGCAGTATGTTCCTGTTATAGGTTTCAAGGACACAATGTGTCTAACACCTGATATATTGGGTAATTGAATAAAGTCCAGTATGATGGTATAATTTTATCTTAGTGATATAAATTCTAAAATAGAAATATAGACGTATACTAAATTTGTTTCTAGTTTTTATATGTTTGGGAATGTAGAGAAGAAAAAAATAGAAAATCTTAAGTGTAAGTATTCCATTACTAATTTGCAGTAGAAATCAGAAGAATAGTGGTTCTGGCTTTATTTTCTAAATTTCTATTTCACTATATAACTGAGATATTGAATGTGTATTCCCATGCTACTCTGTAGTTAAGGGTTGGAGTGAGAGTAGCATTTAATTGCATTTGTCTGTACTTACTGAGTCTAGGCATAGGGAAGATGAACCCTGGTAGTTGAGGTTTCATATTGGAACACAATGAAACACTCATAGGTAAAAAATGAGTGTGTGTGTATTTTTTTTTTATCTAGGCAGTGGGGTTAAGTGACTTGCCCAGGGTCACACAGCTAGTAAGTGTTATGTGTCTAAGGCTGGATTTGAACTCAGGTTCTCCTGACTCCAGGGCCAGTACTCTATCCAGTGAGCCACCTAACTGCCCCCTTTGGGTACTATTCTTATTCTCATTTTATAGATGAGGAAACTGAGACTGGAGAACCACTATGCTATTTGGATTTTGCACAGTATCACACAGCTAAATAAGTCTGTGAGGCAGAATTTGAACCCATGTCTTCAAGATTCTAAGTTCAGCCCTTTATCCACTGAGCTACCTAACTGCTTCTGTTTCTTATTTGTTTAAGAATTCATCTCCTACCTATAGCTGTAGAAGTTGCTGGGTGTCTTAGTGGATAGAGTCCCAGGTCAGGAGTCAGGAAGACCTGAGTTCAAACTCAGACGCTTAGTAGTTACACGACCGTGGACAAGTCACTTAACCTTGTTTGCCTTAATCCACTGGAGAAGGAAATGGTGCCACTCCAGTACCTTTGCCAAGAATACCCCATGGACAGCATGGTCCACAGAGTCACAAAGAGTTAGACACGACTGAATAGCAGCAACAAAAACCCATAACTGTGGAAGGTATATGTTCGACTTCTGTTTTAATTTTTCATGGTGTGATTTTTAGTATTCGAATCATATATCCATTTTAAATTTATATCTGGTATAAGATGTTGATCCTTAAGCCTTATTTCTTATCTTTTTTTGGGGGGGGGGCTAGGCAGTGGGATTAAGTGACTTGCCCAGGGTCACACAGCTAATAAGTGTTATGTGTCTGAGACTGGATTTGAACTCAGGTCTTCCTGAATCCAGGGCGGGTGCTCTATCCACTTCGCCACCTAGCTGCCCCCTCAGGCCTTATTTCTGCCAGACTGTTTGCCCATTCTTTCAGCAGTTCTTATCAAGTAGAGATTTCTTTCCTAAGTAATTTGTCTTTTTAGGTTTATCAAACATTGGGTTATGGAGTTGCATTGTGTTTTATTCTTCCTCATATAGAGCAGAACTGGGATTTTAACACAAATTCTCTTATTCTAAATCCAATGGCCTTTCTACTATACCATCCAGATTTTGTTCACAAGCTCATGCTGCCAGTTTTAGATCTGCTTATCTTACCATGAATAATTAGTGATTGATCTCAATAGGATTGCTGTCCTTAAAACAGCTGAAGTCCTAAAATCTCTGATTTAGACACAAGCAATGGAAATTCAATTTAAAAAAGCATTTATTAAGTGCCTACTGTCTTCTAGGTGCAATGCTGCGAACTGGGGATACAATGATGAAAATGAAAGAACCTCCACCCTCTAAGGACTTAGATTCCATCTGAGGATAAAACATGTAAATGGGGTGAATATTAAGCAAAGGCAAAGTAACTTCAAAAGGAGGAGAGCACTAACAGTTGGAAGAAAGTAATTGTGTAGGAAGTATTATTTGGGGAGCTTTGAAAGAAGCTAGGAATCCTAAGAATCAGAAGTTAGGAGGGCTGGCATTCCAGCCAGAGGGTAGCACTTAGACAAGAACAGTCAGCCTACCCATTTGCCTTATAAAGGGCCACAGGCAGACTGGAACCAATTATTGGAGGGTGTTAAATGCCAGACTTGGTCAGTCCATCAGTAAACATTTATTAAACTCCTACTATGTTTAGAGTGCTCACGAAGCTCACATTTTAGCGGAGGAAACAATATGCAGATAATTGTGTACGTATAAATATACACTATGTAAATGGAAGATAATCTCTAAGAGAAAAACTGGCGGGGAAAGACCTCCTGCAGAAAGTGAGATTTGAGATGAGTCTTGAAGGAAATCAGAAAAGCTAGGAGTCAAGGGTGAGTAGGGAGAGCTTTACATTGTAGGCAGGGAGACAGTTAGTGCGGGTCCAGAGTCCAGAGATGGAACGCCCTGGGTGCCGTATCATACCAGTGTGGCTGGATCACTTTATCCTTGAGACGGCAAAGAGCCCACAGATTTTTGAGTGGGGCACTGACATGGTCAGATACGTGTTTTAGCAAACTCATTTTGGCAGTTCTACAGAAGATGAATTGAAAAAGGAAGAGAATGGAGGCAGGGAAAACAATTACGAAGTTAATCAAGAGCTGATGAGGGCCTGAAATAGGGTAGAGACTATAGGACCCTCTGTGTGATTAAGAGAGAAGGGAGCAGATGCCAAAGATATCCCTAAGCCAGAAAGGATGTAGCACTTGAAACTGTCATGTAGGGGCAGTCTTGGAGGTTCTAATTTTCTGTCTAATACCTTCTAGTATTACATAGCTTTAGAGATCTGTGGCTGTGGGGCCCAAGGCCCATATATTTGAAGTATTTTGAGTAGACCTTGGGTAATGATTTATAGGATCATACATCTAGAGCTGAAAGGGTCCTTAGAGCAGGGATTCTTAATCTGAGTTCTGTGTACTTGTTTGTAAAAAAGAAATGTGTGTGTACATATGTGTGTTTGTATGTACGTATATGTACATACATACAGATATACATGCACACACATACATGTATATACATCTAAACATACATACACACACATTTTTAAGTGTGTTTATAGAGTTAACTATATTTCAGTGTAATTGGTTTCCTTTATATTCCTGTATATTTTATTTTATGTATTTAAAAACATTATTCTGAGAAGAAATCCACAGGTTTTACCAGCCTGCCAAATGTGTCCATCTCGTTAAGAGGGTTGAGAACCCCTGTCTTGGAGGTTTTCTAGTACAGCTTACTCATTTTATCAGAAATTGAGATGGTTCGATTGCCCAGGGTCCTATTTCTGGTAACTGCTTGACATGTGGGTTCTGGGATTCTTGATTCAGCATTCTTTCCACTTCACTACCCAATAATCTGCTGTTCAGGCAGTTTGGGGGTAGTTTTTGGAACCGTGTTCCTGTTGTGGTTCCCAGGAAAATGTTCAGCTCAGTGTTGAAGGTGGACGGGCCTCTTTGGAGTTTCTACAGATTCTCCTAATCCCAAAATGGAACACTTCAAGACTTCAAGTCATTGTCTTTGCTTCATTCTTTGGAATTTAGCTGTTGGTTGTATTTGATACATATTTCATTGTTGGTTAACTCTGAAGGTGAATTTCCAGGCTGCTGAAAAGCTTTTGTGACTGCTAGAGTTGAATTAAGCATACTACAGATGCGCTAGGCTTTGTTGACTTTAATCTGACATTTTATTTTGAAGAAAATACTTTTTTATTGGAATGTTCCAGACTATACTTTTATCTGGACCAGTGTCTTCTCACTTTCCAGCATTTCAAGCCTTCCAGCATTGCATTTTCATCTTTACTACTTGTTTTTCTGGCTGATTTTATTAATAGCCAAGCCACGTAGTTTGTGCTGTGTATTCTAAAACCCACCACTGTTCTCAGACAAGGGCAGTCTTTCCTGATCCCAAGGGCCCATTCAAGCATATATGATTGTTTCTGTCAGTGATGGAGAATTGTATTGACAAACAGCCAGCCAGCTGTTTTTATTTTAGTCATGTTTATTTGACCTCCCAGCTTAATGTCCAGGTTTTCTGCAAAGTGCTGTTAACTTGGTTTTTTTTTTTTTGAGAAATATTTTCCTGTTCTCTTCATTCCTTCTTTATTCTATTGTTCCCATAGCTCTTTTAAGGTGTAAAATGCAAGAAAAAGAAAAGTTTTCTAAGTTAAATTCTCGAAGCCTTAAAAATTGTTTGTACATTGCGATAGTTCTAACACTAGTGTGTCATTTGCAAATCATGTCTTCTTAAGCAAGAAGTATGGGGATCTTGATGGCCCTTCATTTGCGTTCCTTTTGGACACAAAATAATCTGCCTCATGGTAGACTCCTCAAAGCAGCATACCCTTCTGAGACCACGAGAATTTGTTTAAAAGAGAAAGGCAGTTATTTGTAAAATGGAGATCTGGTGTACCTCTTGGGAAATATGATTTCATTAAATAATGTGTTTTGGGTTTAGGGTTCTTTTCCCCTTATGTATCGGACTATAGAAAATGTTTTGCTTTTCACGTGAGCAGAGGAGAGTATTTGCCTTCAGCACAATTGTTTCTCCATGAGTAAGGTGCAATAAGAGGCCTGAGTGTGTGGCCAACAGACAGTTCAGCTCAGTTCCTTTTATGGAAGGTAGTGCTGCTACATGACAAATGGTTTGATGCTCTTTGTACACGACCCACTAGAGATGGGGCTTCTGAAAGATGACCCATTTTGGAATTGTCACAAAGCTGTTTGTTTTCTTCTGTTGATGAAACACGAGCGGCTCTAGAAGACTTGGCAGCTTTTCAGGCTCAGGGAATAGGTGGGTGTTCTTTGGTTATAGAGAAGAGGAAAGGGAACCAAGACCTGGAGCTGTCCAAGCAGCTGTGAAGTGACCTACGTCAGCGTAAGACAGGCTGTCCCTGCTTCTGGCACTTGTCCTAGCTAAGCCAGGGTGCCTCATTGGCTTGGGTTACATTCCGTCCAGTTCCTGGGAGACAGAGATAGCTAGCTAGCTAGCTATATATACATGTGTCTTGTGTATACACACACACACACACACACATACACACACACATACATACATAAACACACACTATATATATACACACATATTATTTATACACATATACACACGCATACTAAATATACACACACTATATACACACACACATATTATCTATACATATACACACACATTATCTATGCACACATACACACATATCTATACATATATATGCACACATACTGTATCTACACACATACTCTATATACATACACTATATATAATCACATACTATATATATTCACACTATATATATACACATACTGTACATATACACACACACTATATATACACACACTATCTATATATATACACATACTATCTCTACATATATACACATACATACTATATTTACATACACACTATCTATACATATACACACATACTATATATGCATACACTATATATAAACACATACTATATATATTCACACTATATATACGCACTATATATAAACACATACTATATATATTCACACTATATACACACAATATATATTCACATATACCATCTATACATATATACACGCACTATATATATGCACACTATATATACATATATGCTATATATGTGTGTGCTGTACATATATACACATACTATATAAATACACATACTATATATATATACTATATATACATGTTATATAATTATATATATATATATACACACACACACACACATAATAAACATGCATATGTGTGTTTAAAGACTTAATTTAGCTTCCAAATCCATCTTTAGTCTATGGTTTATAGTCTAAAGTAACGCTTAATTCAGTCCCTAGGGATAGTAAAATCTTAAAGATGAAGCATTCTTAATTTCCTTTCATAATTTTCATTAATTTTAGAATACATTTTAAATGTACATATGGGGGCAGCTAAGTGGTGCAGTGGATAGAGTACCAGCTCTGAAGTCAGGAGGACCCGAGTTCAAATCCTGCCCCAGACACTTACTAGCAATATGAGCTTGGGCCCGTCTCTTAACTCTCGATTGCCTCAAAAAAAATGTAAATATGGAGTAGTGCATAAATATGGAGTATCCCCCAAACAAACCATTGAGTTCCCACATATTATAAATGACAGCTGAAAGTAAACTGAAAAGGTGGTCTTTGTGAGACTTAGGATAAATCACTTGTATATTTCATTAAAAAAAAAAATTCCTTCTGAAGTTGGATAGGCAACGTGATGTAGTGGACAGAGAGATGTCCCTGCCCCCAGGAAGATCTCGGTTCAAGTACTTCCTCTGGCATGTACGGGCAGTGTGACCTTGGAAAAATCATTTAATCTCTCAGTGTTTTATGCACAATTCTCTGACTAAAAGTGGGCAGAGAATGTGCCAGCCTGTATTGGGAGGAGGAGTTTCCTTACCAGGGAGTTCCCTACACAATGAAATCACAAGTCCAGGCCATAGCTTAAAAGAATGTTTTTGGTGGAAGAAATTTAATCTGTTCCATCGGAGCCAGTTTAGGAAGGAATGTTTCCTTCAGTGTTATGTCTTGTTTTCAGTCAGTGTGAAATAAAGTAGTATCACAGGTGGGTTGTTTTTTTTTTAAGTTCCAGACATCTGAATTTCTAATTTCTTTCTTAGTGACAAATAAAATGGAATACTTATGCATTATTTTTTGAAAATTTGTTTTGCTTGACTATGCTTATTTTTTTTAATTTTTTACTCATTTTGAAATTAAATATAAAAAGGTAAAACAAAAGAGAACATTTACATCTATAGTGCACAACATAAAGAGAGGATTCAATATAAAACCATGAATTTCCATTGCAAATTGTTTACTTTTTTAAACTATCTAATAAATACTACACATTGTTTTCAAAACTACCCTGCTTTTCTGTGCTTCCTTCCTTCTGCATTGTTTAAAAGTTTACTAATACAGAAGTTATTTTCTTAACAAGGTAAATCTATTTATTGACATTATGTACATCTCTTGATTTATCTCTATTTTTTTTGTGGAAGGCAAAGATTTAACTATGTTTTGTAGAATGGGGCAGCTAGGTGGCACAGCAGGTAGAGTGCTGGGCCTAGAGTCAGGAAGACTCATACCTGAGTTCAAATCTGGCCTCAGACACTTTACTAGCTGTGTGACCCTGGGCAAGTCACCTAATCCTGTTTGACTAAGTTTCCTCATCTATAAAATGACCTGGAGAAGGAAATGGCAAACCAACCCCAAATGGGGTCACAAAGAGTTGAACGTGACTGAAAAAAATGACTGAAGATATAAACATTTTGTGGAAGAAGAAGAATGGGGGAATGTTTATATTCAGTGGAAGAATCAATCAGTCAATAACATTTATAAAACACCTACTATGTGCCAGGTCTTGCGCTAAGCATTGGGGATAAAAAAAAAGAGGCAAAAACCCTCAAGGAGCTTACAATCTAATGAGAGAGACAACATGCAAACAAATATATCCAAAACAACGTATATACAGAATAAATGGAAAATAATTAACAGAGAGAAGGCACTGGAATTAAGAGGGGTTGGGGAAGGCTTCCTGCAGAAGGTAGGATTTTAGTTGGGACTTAAAGGAAGCCAGGATGTTCAGTAGTTTGGAATGGAGGAGGGAGGGGGTACCAGGCATGGGTGACAGCCAGAGAAAGTAGCCCGAGGTGAGAAATGAGGTATCTTGTTCCTGGAACAGCCAGGAGGCCAGACATCCAACAGTGTGTGTCAGGGAGTAAGATATAAGAAGACTGGATAGATAGATTATAAAGAGCTTTGAATGCCGAATAGAGCATTTTGTATATTTGATCCTGGAGATGATGGGGAGCCACGGGAATTTATTGAGTTGGGGTTGTGCCATGATCAGACTTTAGTGGTGGAATGGAGGATGGATTGGGGTGGGGATAGACTTGAGGCAAGCCGACCCACCAGTAGCTATTGCAATAATCCAGGCATGAGATGGTAAGTGGTTTGCACTAGAGTAGTAGCGGTGTCAGAGGAGAGAGGGGGGCGTATTGGAGAGATGATGCGAGGAGGAAATCGACAGGCATTGGCAGTAGGTTGGATAGGGTGGGGATGAGAGACAGTGAGGAGTCTGGGATGACTTCTAGGTTTTTAGCCTAAAGGACTGGAAGGATGGTGTTGCCTTCTACAGTAATAGACAAGGTAGGAATGGAAGAAAGTTTAGGAGGAAAGATACTGAGTTCCGTTTTGTACATATTGAATTTAAGATATCTACTGGATGTCTGGTTTGAGATATTTGAAAGGCAATTAGAGACTTTAGCTAGGAGGTCAGCAGGGAAGATTGGGGCAGGATAGGTAGATTTGAAAATTGTCAGCAGAGAGATTGTGATTAAAACTTTGGGAACTGATGAAATCATCAAGTAAAGTAGGATAGAGGGAGAAGAGGGCCCAGGACAGAACCCTGAGGGCCACCTCTGACTAGAGCACACCTAGTGGTCTAGAAGAAGATCCAGCAAAGGAGATCGAGAAGGGGCAGTCAGATAGATAGGAAGAGAACCAGGAGAGAGCGATAGCCCAGAGCCTAGAGAGAAGAGTGTAGGAAGGAAGAGGGAGTGATCAGCAGTGTCAAAGGCTGCAGAGAGGTCAAGGAGAAAGAGGCGGTTGGAGTTGGAAACTAAGAGATCATCAGTAACTTTAGAGAGGACGGTTTCTTTTTTTTTTTTCTTTGGCTAGGCAATAGGGTTAAGTGACTTGCCCAGGGTCACACAGCTAGTAAGTGTTATGTGTCTGAGGCCGGATTTGAACTCAGGTCTTCCTGAATCCAGGGCCGGTGCTGTATCCACTGCACCACCTAACTGCCCCTGAGAGGGCAGTTTCAGCGGAACAATGAGGCCAAGCTGGACTGTAAGGCATTAAGAAGAATGAGAGGAGAGAAAGTGAAGGCACCTATGCATTTTTGAGGAGTTTAGCTACAAAGGGTAGAAGAGATACAGAATGATAACTCTGTCCTTCTTTCTGCAAAGTGTGTGTCAATTTACTTTGACCCTATGGCCCCACTCAACATTTCTGCAACTTTTCTGACCAAAATGCCCTTCTCTGGCCTATTCTCATAGGTGCCTACTATGTTGACTCTCCTTTACAGTGAATGGAAAGGTCTTTGAAGGTACAGACGGCTTTGCTTTTGTTTTTCCTCTGCTTTTCGCACTGTGCTTCACATATAACAAATATTTCATAAATAATTCATTCATTCATTAAGTGTTGTCTATTTTAATGGATCAGAGCTTGGAGATTCTCCTATTGGGCTACCCTCTGTTTATAAATCAGTCAGCAAGCACTTTCGGTGTACCAAGTGTAGTGTGAGAGGGGCATAAAAAAAGGCAAAACCATAGTGGCATGATATTAAGTTAATATGCATATGTGTGTATGTGTGCTTATATGTGTGTGTATATATACATGCATATGTATATATATGTGTATGTGTGTGTACATGCACATGTATGTGTATGTATATATATATATATACACATATACATATACATATACATATACAGACATATACATACAGTGCTATTCAAGGTGAAAACTTTTTACACCAACATCTTGACCGCCATTTCTAATACTGACAGTTTTGATAGATTGGTTTTGGGGTGTGGCAACCTTGTGGAAACTATATATAGGACTAGTGTGGAAACTATATATAGGACATGGGTTTATTTAAGGACAAATGCCAGAAGCTTCTAAACTTGTTCCTGACATGGAATAAATTTTGGATGTCATCTGCTTTTGCATGAAAGAGTCAGAAAACTACCCATTCTAATGAATCTTTTCTTGATTTTTACAGTTGTATAATTAAGTGGTCACCTACGTTGAAATGCTTATTCTAGCATTTGCTATGCTTCTGTGTTATTTTACCCTAAATCTAGAGGATAAACTCCAAATTCACATGCTTGACATTCAAGGCTCTCTGTGATCTGGCCGCAGCCTACCTCTCTAGCCATATATCACATTACTCACTTTCACACGTGTACTCTACATTCCTGTCAAACTAGACTGTTGATTAGCTGCCTGATCTAGACTTGTTCTGTCTTGCCTCTCCGTTCAATCAGGCCATCCTCTCATCTCCACCTGTTAAAATAATCCTCTTTGTCAAAGCTCAGGTCAGGTGTCTCCTCCTCCAAGAAGCCTCCCAGGTGACCTCCTAGCTGAAAGTATTCCTGCAATTGTTCTAGAGTGCTTTGCCACTCACTGCCTTGTGTGTCATTTAGAGCCCTGGCAAGACATCTGACATTTTTGCATTCCCTCTCCCTTGCACAGAGTTGGTCCTTAATAAATAACTGTTTGGGAAGGGAATTTGGTGAGGTTATGTTACTCTTTTTTTTTTTAATAAGGGTTTAAATCGTGGGGCACTTTTCCTTTTCCCTGTGACCTGTGACCCAACTGAATATCAAATGGACTCTTTGGAATGCATTTTTAGTGTGTGGCAGAGTTGTTCCAATACATCAGAAGCATATTGCTATTTCTGCAAGCCTCTGGAAGTTTTAAAATTGCAGCCAAGGTTCATAACCTTTACAACTGCAAAATACTAACTGATCTATTTTTTCCCCTCAACATTAGTAGGATGAATGATGACTTTATCATCTCTCCTTATGGAGGATATGAATCAGATGGTTTTTTAAAAATTTACTATAAGAGGAAGGCTTCTGAAAACCTGCTTATCTATAGCTTTTTTTAAAATTTTTAGACATGTTTTATTACTAGAAATTCAGGCAGCATGGTGTAGTGGATAGAGTAGAATGATGTAGTACAAGTCAGAAGACTTGGTTTGAATTGCACCCTCCACACCTAATAGTTGTGTGTATATAGGTTAGCTTCAGGGTCTTCATCTGCAAAATGGGGATAATAATGCACCTTCTTCATAGGCGTGTTAGGAAGCTCAAAGGAAATAGTATCTTCAAAGCTCTGTGCAACCTTTAAAGCAGTATATAAATGTGAACTGGCATTATTACTCTGGTAATAATTATTAATATTCATGTAAATATGAAATTAAATCAATTTTAGAGATTTCATTTGGGGGGTTTTCTTTCTATACAGAGAAGATTGGAACTGGACCTATGATTTCATGATGAGGAAATGAACTCCCTCTCTCGATGCAGGTAGATACTGTTCCTGGAGCTTAGAGAATTTGAGAACTGAGGCAGTCAGTTAGTATGTATGAGAGATGGAATTTGAACCCAAGACTTCCTGTCTTCACATCTGTCCATCTATACCCTATTCCATGATGCTGGGAAGAATTTTGGCTCTGGTTCTTTAGTAAAGACTAATCATTTGTTAGATTAGGTGGGGTTAGAAAATTAGATTCTTCTGGAGTTCTGTCAGTAAATGTTTGAGTACCATTCCATGTATGGTATGCCGTATTCACTGTTGTATGCCTGCGAAATCTGGACAATCTATCAGCACCGTGCCAGAAAATTGAATCATCTTCATTTGAATTGTCTTGGGATGATTCTGAAGATTACCTGGCAAGATAAGGTACCAGACACTGAGGTTCTTCCTTGAGCTGAACTGTCAAGCATTCACTCTACTGCAGATAGCATGACTCTGATGGGACAGCCACGTAGCCTGAATGGCAAACATGCATTTACCTAAAAGACTCTTTCACCGAAAGCTCACACAAGGCAAATGCTCACAGAGCGGTCAGAAGAAATGGTACAAAGACACTCTCAAGGTCTCTCTGAAGAACTTTTCTATCTATTCTGTAGAGCAGTTTGGAGCTATTCCCAAAGGTCAGTCAAACTGTGCATCCCCTTTGATACAGTAATACCACTACTAGATCTGTATCCCAAAGAGAGTTTAAAAAAGGGTGGGGGGAGGGGGGTGAAGTACTTATTTGTACAAAAGTATTTATAGCGTCTCTTTTTGTGGTGGCAAAGCATTGGAAATTGAGGGGATGCCCATCAGTTGGGGAATGGCTGAACATGTTGTAGTATATGAATATAATGTAATACTATTGTGCTATAAGAAATGACAAGCAAAACCTGGAAAGACTTACATGAACTGACTGATGCAAAGCAAAGTGAGCAGAACCAAGAGAACGCTATACACAGTAACAGCAATACTGTATGATAATCAACTGTGAATAACTTTGCTATTCTCAGCAATACAATGATCCAAAACAATTCCAAAGGATCCAGAGAAAAAACTAATATAGATCAAAGCATACTGTTTTTCACTTTATTTTTTTCATGGTTTTTTTTTAAAAATTTGGTCTGTTTCTTCTTTCACAACATGACTAAAATGGAAATATTAATACATGATTTCACATGTATAATCTATGTCAAATTGCTTACCATCTTAGGTAGGGGGAAGGTAAGGAAGGAAGGGAGAAAATTTGAAATACAGAACTTTGAAAAAAATGAATGTTAATAAAGACAATTTTGTAATTGGAACAAAATAAAATTTTATATATGTATCATATATACATATAAAGAACTTTAGTATGAATTGTGAGACATAGGAGTTGATGGAACAGGACCAGTCAGCATACCTGACTGCATCAGAGAAAGTGCTGTACTCCATGAGCAAAGCAGAATCTCAGTACCACAAAGGAAGTGTGAGCTGTGCAAATCCAGACACATCTCCATCCCAAATGTTCTAACAGACTACTCCTGACCTGTGGTAGAGCCTTCTGAACTCATATTGGGCTGATCAGCCACAGGTGAACACACGGTACCCTGACCCCAACAGCATGATGTCTTTGGTCCTCCTCAGAAATGAAGGATGAACAACATATTCAGGTCCATCTATGTTTCTTCTGGCATTGGTGAGAGCCCCAGGAGTCATTTGATAAATTACCAGGTGTCTATTAAGCAGAAACTAAACAACCATCTCCAATAGTTTACAATCTGCCAATTTCAGGCAATATTTGACTTAATCTAGGAAACAATCTGATAGAGGTGCAAACAGAGCTAACTACAAATTCACTTAGTCCTTGGATAGTCAGATTTCTTTCTGTCTGAGTTAGAGTTTTGTTACACTCTAAGTATCCAGAGATGATGATAAATTAAAAATCCCCAGGATTCTTAGTTCTTGATTGGAGATTGTACCAGTGAAGCTACAGGTTCACACCCCATTGTTTCAGAGCTCAGTGACTTTTGTATTATTTATAAGTACTTTTGGCTGTGGACTCTTAAAAAAAAGTCTCTTTGAATACTGTTCTTTTCATTTAGGAATTACAGTAAGCACAAATACTTCAAAGGAAGGGTTTAGCTAGCTATTTGATTGAGTGGAATTAATAAATTTTGCTGTCTGGTGGGTTGTAGGTGAAGTTTCTTTGTAAAGTCTCCCCATTCAATATTTTTTGGGCAGGGGAAAAATAATAGGTTTTTACCACTCACATATAAATATCCTACTTTTGAAAACTCAAGGCCAGTGACTAATTTTGATTTTACTCCTGGAAATGTTCAGTCATTTAATGTATTCTTATCAAAATGATGGCATTAACTTTAAAAGAAGGTTGGGGTAGAGAAAGAAGAAATATAATTGAAGCTTGGAACAATTTGAATCCTGGTTTTTCGTAGAGTGTAGAGAGCTGAGTAGAGTAGTATTCTAGGTCTCTCATCCATGTAAGTGTTAGATTCAATTCAATAGACATTAAACTGTGAGTTTCTTGAGGGCCCCTCCTGGTTTTTTGCCTTTTTTTTTTTTTGGTATCATGAGTGCTTGACACAGCAGGTAGGTGGCACGGTGGATAGAGGTTAGAGCAGAGGTGGGGAATCTGGAGCCTCAAGGCCATATATGGTCTTCTAGGTCCTTGGGTATGACCTTTTGACTGAACCCAAGTTTTACACAACAAATCCTTTTATTAAGGGGGAATTTGTTTTGTGAAGTTTGGATTCGGCCAAAGAGCCATACTTGAGGACCTCGAGGACCACATGTGGCCTTGAGGCCGAAGGTTCCCACCCCTGGCCTAAAGACCACTTGTCGAAGGTAGGATTTGAGCTGAGTCTCAAAGGCAACCAGAGAAGCTAGAAGGAAGATAACGAGGGAAAACATTCCACACTCTCTCACTGGCTGCAAAAGGCCTGAAAAGTGAAAAGGCTCCAAATGGGAAGCTGGAATATTGTGTGTAATGAACATGTCCCTGGGTCATGGATCACATGGAGTAAAGTATAAGACTAGAAAGGTAAAAAAAAAAAGGGGGGGGTTAGATTGTGAAAAGACTTTAAAAACCAACCAGCAGATTTTACCCGGAGGTAATTAGGAGTCCCTCAGGTTTACTCAGTGAGGGTCAAGGACTGACATGGTTAGACAATCCCTTTGGCAGCTGGGTAAAAGATGGATTAGGAAGGAAGATACTTGAGACAGGTAGAGTCCCCAGCAGCTATTGCCATGGTCCAGCATGTGAGGTGTTAAGGGCCTGCACCAGGGCGGTGGCTGTATCAGAGGAGGGAAAGAGGATGATCCAGGAAAGACCAAATGAAAAAGAACAGAAGGACAGCTTAGACCAGTGCAAATGAAAACTCCTTTACATTTTATCCATTGTGATTCCTGTTCACTCAAAGAACATTTATTAAGTGCCTACTGTGTACTGTGCATCGTAGGGTACTAGGGATCCAAGTACAAATGTGAAACTCTCTTCCTGCCCTCATGGAGCTTACACTCTACCCATTTCTTTTCACATTTCTATATATTTTCTGTAGAGTATCTACCCATTGCACCAAGACTTTCTGGTACTTTTAGTATCTTATGGGTATTTGTGTAGCCTTCAGATGGTTACATTACTGACCACTATATGTACTGAAAATGTTTGTCACGGCACTTATTGAGCATAAGTCACCCTATCTAATGCACTGTATCAAATATACTCACTGTGCATCTTCATTTTTGTTTTTTTGTCTTTTTGTTTTTAGCTGCAGAATTATTTGCATGAAAAAGTTCATTTTGAAATACCTAGCCATTTCTGGATCTCTGTTTCCTCAACAGAGGCACTTGAACTAGCCACTTTCTAAGGTCACTTTCAGCTCATAAAATTTTGTGAATTCTCACAATACAGGAGCTTGAGCAAGGTCACTGTTGATAATCTAGGATATCCTGTTCACATTTTAAACAAGAATTATTCACGTCATTCAATATCCTCACTTCATGAAATAGGAAACAGTTTTGTGGTTCACCAGTTGTAGAAAGGAAATCTTGGATGTGAGAGCTAAGAAGGTTATTTTTCCACCATGAGAGGGTAGGGATCCAAGTAGGGCTATACCAGGGCTTTAAGGGAGATGGAATGCTATGTTTGAGGGATAAAAGGATGGCCACTTTAACCAGACTATGAGTATAGAAACAGAAGTTGTGTAAAATGAGACCGGAAACAGGTTAAAGCCAAAAGTCTCTAGAGGTTCAACTATCATTTCCATATGGAAGGCTCTTAGATCTATATATCCAGCCATAGCCTGTTTCCTGAGTTGTAATTCCACATCCCCAGCTGCTTATTAGATATCTCCAAGTAGATAGACCGTGGGCAGCTTGAACTCAACATGTCTAAAACAGTTCAGTAGAGAGTTGTCTGGGGTACACAGCTAAAATATTACAGTTAGATCTTGAAACATGTCTTCCTGAATCCAAAGCTAACCCTGTGTGCACTATACCGCTCTACCTTTTAACATTTAGTATCACACAGTGATGTTTCAAAAAATTGAGCAGCTAGGTGGCACGGTGAATAGAGTGCCGGCCCTGGATTCACAAAGACTCATCTTCCTGAGTTCAAATCTGGCCTCAGACACTACTATGTGACCCTGGGTATGTCATTTAACACTATTTGCCTCAGTTCCTCATCTGTAAAATGAACTGGAGAAGAAATGGCAAACCACTCCAGTAGCTTTGCCAAGAATATCTCAAATAGGGTCATGAAGAGTTGTACATAACTGAAAAATAATTGAACAACAACAAAAGACATACATCTAGCCTTCATTTCTCTCCTGAGCTCTGGTGCCACATCATTAACTGTGTGGATAGAATGCCAGGCCTGGCGTCACAAAGATCTATCTTCCTGAGTTCTAATCTGGCCTCAGATACCTACTAGCTGGGTGGCCCTGGGCGAGTCACTTAACCCTGTTTGCCTCAGTTTCTTCATCAGTAAAATGAGCTAGAGAAGGAAATGGCAAACCACTATGGTATCTCTGCCAAGAAAACCCCAAATGAGATCATGAAGAATCAGACATGACTGAACAGAAATGTTTCATTATATTAATGTACGAGTTTGTGACTAGCTTTCTTTATATTCACATCAGTGACTTCATTGATAAAAGGAATGCCTGGTAAGAAAGCTCCATCTTAGTGATGCTCTCTTAAAAAATTTAATTTTTTCTGAATTTATTGAATAATAGGATTTTAATTTAGTATATTTTTGTACAAATTATGCAAAAAATCATTATTTTCTAATAATTATTTTAAATTCACAATGAAAATGTTTCCCTGGGAACAGCAACAGGAAAATACATGGTCTAGCACTTGGGGGAATTTGTCACTGGTTTCTGACAAGTGTTCGGTGTTAAGGACTATGCATCTGTTGTTTGCCCTCTGTGGAATGATTTTTTAAAAAGCCGAGCTGCTTCTGATCGTAGTCTGACGTCAAGACCCAGTGACATGACTATTTACCACAAGGTTGCAAGGCCTCACATTTGATTTTAGTGTTCTAATATATTTTTTTAAAATTCATTTTGAACTTAAATACATAAAGACAAAAAAAAATTTCCATTTACATAGCACAACTTAAAAAGAGGATTCACTATAAAACCACATAAAAACAGTTCACACTGTTTATTTTTTTTTTAAAAAACTATATAATAAGTATTACACATCATTTTCAAAGTTACTCAGCTTCCTTCTAAATTTTGTTTTATTCTCTGCTGTGTACTTTTTCTATTTTTTTCACTCCCTTCCCACGCCACCTAGAGATCGCTACCATTAGATTCAAATATGTATGTTCCAATATATTTCAAACAAGCATGGTTACTGACATATCTAACTCTGGCAACCTGAGCTGATAAAGAAATGCAATTTGACTTACCTCCAGGCTTTTATTACATTCTGATATTTTGTAAGGTCCCCAAATGAGCTTGTGGTTTTGGCTGTCCAGTGCAGGATTGCTTGTAGGCCTATATTTATGATGTATGCTGTGTTAGCAAAATTAAATTTGCATGCCTTTCATATCCCCAGGACTTGATTTAGAATAATTTATTGTTATACCCTTAGGAATAGTTTAAAATACTACATATAGGGGAAGAATTTTAATATTCCTCATATCCATGATACAGGAATGTTTTGAGTTTTTATTATCAGTCAACCTGTTCTATCTAGATTAAAATATATTTGAAGGATACAAAAAAAAATTAAATCCAGTTCTAAAAGCCTAGTGAGGTTGTGTCTTAGGTATTTTAGCATGTGTTGTGGGATACAAAAAAGGATCAGATTCAAACCCAACAAACATCTGTTAAATGCTTACCGGGGGCAAGGTGCTGTGTTAGGTGTTGGGGATTGAAGAACAAAAAAATTGTCTTTGCTTTCCAAGAGCTTAATTCATACATACAGATAAATTGATAAATGATAATTGAGAAGAAAGAGGCGCTAACCACTGAAGAAATTAGGAAGGATTGCGTGTAGGATGTCACACCTGAACTGAGTTTTAAGACAAATTAGGAGTTATAAGAGGAAGAGATGAGTATAGAGAACATTGGGGTGGGGGTGAGGGTCAGGGGGACAGGACTACCATACAGGGGGACAGGCAAAGATAGGTAGTGGAAGGTAAAGTTTTGTGAATAGTTAATTGGCCAGTTTGACTGGAATATGAATACATGACGGTCAATAAGAAGAACTAAGGCTGGAAACATAATTGGTCGCCAGATGGCGGAAGGATTCAGTTCACTTAAATAAGTGTTAAGCCCTTATCATGTGCGTGTGTAAGGTGCTGGGATACAAAAGCATAATCGAAACAGTCTTTACCTTCAAGGAACTTATGTTCAATTGAGAGAACACAGTGTGTACAAGTTAAAAGGATGCTAGATTGGATGTCATCCTACCTAGGTTCAAATCTCAATTCTTAAAATAAATAAAAACATATATATATATGTATATATGTATATACACACACATACACAGAGTAAGATCTATATCTATCTGTAAGTATTTATTAACTCCCCCTCCTACCTCCACCCCAGTTGAACACTTTTTTTGAAAAGGATAAAAAAAATAAAACCCTCAGAACAGATATGCATGGTTTAGTAAAACACATCCCCACATTGGCCATGTCCAAAATTTATGCCTCATTCTGCATTTTAAATCCCATCTTTCTGGCAAGAGACAGATGGAGTGTTTTATCTTCAGTCCTCTAGACTTGTAGTTTATCATTGCGTTGATAAGAATTCTGAAGTCTTTCAAAGTTGTTTTTCTGTATTATGCTATTATTATATAAATTCTTCTAGTTCCATTCACTTTACTCTGCATCAGTTCACAAAGAGCTTTTTTTTTTCTTTTCTTTTTTGGTGAGGCAATTGGCGTTAAGTGACTTGCCCAGGGTCACACAGCTAGTAAATGTCAAGTGTCTGAGTTTGAATTTGAACTCAGGTCCTCCTGACTCTAAGGCTAGAGCTCTATCCACTGCGCCTCCTAGCTGCCCTAGCTTTTTTTTTTTCCCCTTTCTTCCTTCTTAAGCTTTTATAAAGGGATATTTACTTTAAAGGTATAGGAAAAAAACACATAAACATTTTCTTTCTTAGTACCTCAGGAGTATATCCAGCTGACCCCACCTTGATCTCTGGGGAGAAGAGATTCAACTTAGCTCAGTTACTATCTAGTACTGACCCTACTGTGCTGTTGTCCAGATGTAGCATGATTGCCAGTGGGTTGGGTCTAGAAGGCCACTGCTGAAGGTCCCTCCTTGCTCCTCAGGGCATCTGGGTTGGCTGCAAACTCAAACTTTGGAACATCAGGATGCTGAAACGTTTACATATAAAATTAGAGGCTTCATTCCCTTCATCTGAAATGGAAATGAACAAATGCAAAGATCAAGGACCTGTTTCTTGGGATGACATGCCTTTGGAGGGGAGAAGGCCCCATAGTCTCTCCCCTTAGATCATGGCCTTTCCCTGGACTCAATGAACAAAGGAATTCCCCAATGAAGGAGAGAGAGAGAAAGGGAGAGAGTTCATAGAAGTTTTTCAGTTTCCTCTCTGACTGTTCAATTTGTCATTTCTTATGGCACAATAATATTCTGTGGAATTCATATGCTATTACATTTATAATATTCTGTTACATTCATAATTTCTTTATGGTTTTTTCGGCGGTTTTTCAGTTAGTACTAAAGGAACTGTTAAAAATTTTTTTGTGTGGATAGGTCCCTTTCTTCTTTCTTTGATCTCTTCACGGTATAGGCCTAGAAGGGGTATAGCTTGGTTCAGAAGTTGCTTTTCAGAAATGTTGGAGGGACAGTTAAGAGGCACATTGGATAGAACACCAGCCCTGGATTCAGGAGGACCTGAGTTCAAATACAGCCCCAGACCATAACAGTTACTAGCTGTGTGACCCTGGGCAAGTCAGTTAACCCCATTGCCTAGCCAAAAAAAAAAAAAAATTTGGACCAACCACTAGCTCCAGCCATCTCACAAGCATGCCTATTAAGTCTCAGTTCTCCTATTTATTACTCTGTTTGATGTTGAGCAAGTCATTTCCCTTCTCTGGGCCTCAGTCTCCTCATTTGTAAAGTTCACTAGTAAAGTTGTACTAGATGATTTCCAGGGACTTTTCTAGCTTGTGATGTCATCCTGGGGGTGGAGAAAGGATCAGGAAAGATTTCACAGAGGAGGTTGTGGCATTTGAGATGAGCCTGCTCTGAAGGCAATGAACAAGGTGCACGGCTCAGTTGTCAGAATACGTTTGTTGTGTGTGTCACTAAGATAACTGAATCTCTTAATACTTTTGGTCTATGGAATTAAATTATTACAAAAGGAATGAGTGACTAGGAAGAGATGGAGATGGGCTCCAAATTGAAATGGAAATCTCCTGAAATATTATCTGGGTAGTCTGAATGGTAGTTGAGGTAGAGAGTGCCATGCAACCCCTTGTTGGCCACATGAAATGAATTTATCCCAGGACTGTCAGAAATGAACACTTAAGTACCCAAGGCCTGATGCAAGGGAGTACCAAGATAAATGTGTCACAGACCACAGTAAGAAGGTGGAAAGACCTCCACAAACTATTAGAATAGTGAGATACATACAGCAGAGTGAGATGAGAAAAATTGAAAGATCCAGGCAAAGTGCTACAAAATATTTGAGAATCACCCAGTGGAGGGAAGGAGAAAGAAGAAAAATAGATAAAGCACATATTAAGTGCTCATTATGTGCTAGGCGCTGTGATAAACACTGGGAAGAAAACTAGATGGTCCCTCAAGGAGCTTACATTCTAATGGGGGAACACAACATAAACAGGGGAGATGGAAAGCATGAAAAGGGGTACCCATGTCAGGGCAAAACAGTTATGACTGGGATTTCTGATGATATGGCAGTTCTAGGCAAGGACCCCAATTATTGAGATTGCTTTTGGGTGAAATCATCTTCAGTTGCCTAAGACAGCTGGTGTGGAGAGCAAGCTATGGAAAATGGAAGGAGTTTGCAAAAAGGTTTCATAGAATAAGTGACACCAGAAATTGGCCTTGAAGAAAGGGAGAGACTTCAGTTGACAGAGATGGAGGATATGGGGGACCATGTGAGCAGTAGTTTAGAGATAAGAGATACTGAGATACAAATGGATGTGTAGTGTAGTCTAGTTTGACCAGTACATATATTATTTTAATATAATTGTATATCTTATAATGTTAAAAATAATTTTATGATAATATAATAGTACATTGGAAACACATTGCAGAATGCCTTGAATGACAGGCCTAGGAGTTGATACTTTATTTGGCAAGCACTGGGGAGCCATTGTGAAGGGTTATGAATAGGGGGATGATGTGATCAGAGTTGTATATTAGGAAGATTGCTCAAGTAGCCTTATAAAGGAAAGATCCCTCATAATCATATAATGGAGTTAGGAAGACCAGTCTTGATTGAAAGATGAAGGACTAAACAGGTGCAGTGGAATTGAAGAGAGGCAACTATAGCATGGATAGTAACTTGCAAGTTAATTTGATGGAGGTGAGATGAGGGTGCTATCCATTCAGCAAGTGCCAGTAACTTTCTTTCTTTCTTTTTTGGCAATCAGGGTTAAGTGACCTGCCCAGGGTCACACAGCTAGTAAATGTCAAATGTCTGAGGTTGTATTTGAACTCAAGTCATCCTGACTCCAGAGCCGGTGCTGTATCCTTTGCGCCACCTAGCTGACCTGTAACATCTTTCTTCAGAGAACTATTCATCCCTATCCTTTGACCACATCCATTAAAGAATGGATGTTAGTTTTATTTGGTTATCAGACCCTTACCAAAGATATTTGGTGCAAAGATTCTCCCAATCAACAGCTTCCCTTCTTGTCCTTGTTGCATTAGTTTTGTTTGTGTAAAGGCTTTTCAACTTCATGTATTCCAAATTATTTTATATTTTGTGTGGTGATCTTTCTTCCTGCAATATTTTCCCTCCTGCTATTTTTGGTTATCTCAACTTTAATCATCGTGTAGTTGGGAACATTTTCTTTAAACTGTGTTCTTTGAAACCCTGGTATTGCCAAAGATGTGATTTAGGGGTTCTGTGAAAGTATTTTGGTGTTACCACTAGTTATCTGGGAATAAAGATCTTTTCTCCTAGGGTGTGAGGAGATTCTTTGCATTTTATGCTTCTTCCAAAGGTTATTTATTATATCATTGGATGTTGAACTTAAAGGCAGAAGCAACCTTAATGCTCATCCAGTCCAATCCACTCACTCTCTAAATGAGACTTAAATGGAGTAGTGACTTATCCAAGGTCACATAGGTCATCAAAGTAAGAGCTAGGATTTGAACCCAGATCATCCAGCTACAGATCTAGCATTCTTTCTACTCCTGCCCAATCTTATTCCTTTATGGCAGTGGTTCACGAAAAGTTGCTTAAGCCCTTTAAGGATTTTAGACTTAGCTTCATAAAAAGCACAGTTGTCAATCCAGAAGTGCTTTAAATTAGCTTTTAAATATGCCCTGAGTACCAAGAAATGATTTTTGACCTTGACCTCATAGTGAAATGGATTGTCTTCACTGTTGAACTGGTGGGCAGATGGTCAGTGGATACAGATTGGAAAGATCTGATGAAGCAAAAAGAGAGGGAGAGTTAATTATGAGACTTTCCTAGGAAGAGAATCATAGGCTCTCCTCCTAAACGGGACAGAACTAGAAAGTTGTGGTGATGTTCGAGGCTGTGATCTCACTACTTCCTTCTTAACAGACTCTCCCTGGTTGCTGCCGGTACTCTTGCCTGCCCAAGTCCAACACCATCCTGAGCTTAGAAAGCACGTGGTACACCATTGCACCAGATGAACAAGAATGATGCAGTGTGATTTTTGCATATTTTGCTAGAATAAGAAAATGAAATGGATGTCAGATTATTTTCATTTGCCCTTTGATTGCACGTAGCATTTCTGGGGAGAAGAGGAAGCATATATGCTGAAAAATTTCTTTTCATGTGTCCTTCAGAAAAGAGCTTGTAGTTTAAACTCTGCACCACCTAACGTACCATACATTTTGATTGAGATTAATTTTTAAAGAGATTTAAAGAGATAGTGAATCAAATCCTGTTTCTTCTATTTACTGACTCTGGAACTGATAGGTAACCTCAACAGTCTCCAAATAATTCTTTAAACATTGTCAATTATAGTTTAGTAGTCAGAGTGGAGGGAGTTTCCTACACTCATGAACTCTCAGATCAGACCACAAAAAATATTTACAGAGGGAAGGAAATTAGAGCCCAGAAATTCCTGGCTCCTTCTCCCATGCTTATTAATACCTAGTAACAGATGATGATAAAATCCAGGGCATAAGGCACAATATGTTTGAGAAATATAGTTCTTGACTAGGTGTTAAAGCCATATTAGTGATTCATCATGTATGTATGTATGTATGTATGTATGTATGTATGTAGAGTGGTAAAGCAGCCTCTAATGCGAGTAATTTTTTCTGTTATAGGGAATATAATAATAATAATCTTGTTCTGTCATTTGAGTTGTGTCCAACTCTTCAAGACCCCATTTGGGGTTTTCTTGGCAAAGACAATGGAGTGGTTTGCCATTTCCTTCTCCAGCCCATTCTGTAGATGAGGAAATTGAGGCAAATAGGGTTAAGTGCCTTGCCCAGGGTCACACAGCTAGGAAGTAGCTGAGGCCAGATTTGAACTCCGGAATAGGGGTCTTCCTGACTCCGAGCTGGGCACTTGATCCACTGCACCACCCAACTGCCCTATTAAGAATAATAGCTCCCATTTAGAGATTGCTCAGTGTTTGCAAAGTACTTTCCTCAGCATAATCCTAAAAGGTATGGGGTGCAAGTAACTGTTATCCTCATCTTATAGATAGGAAACCAACTTGGAGGATCAGTGAGTTGCCTTTAAAAAGGCTGCAGGCAATAAATGTGTTAAGGGTGGGATTTGAACCTAGTTCTCTCATATTCTACTCAGCACCCTCAGCTGTACTGGACTGCCTCTCTCTCTAAGTAAATGTTTTGCAACAGTTTTGTTTTTGTTTTTAACTCTTATTAATGTCTTTAGTTTTTAGATCACCTTCATTGCCAATAGATATCTCTCCTTCTAGTCACAGAGCCATTCCTTACCTTAAAGAGCCGTATACATATGAGCTGCTGCCATGTGCAAATGCTCCCCACTACTCCCCACCAAGACCCAAAGAAGAAGGGAGGAGGCTACATCGTCTCATTGCGACTTTGAGGCTAAGCTTGATCATGATGATTACAGAGTTCAGTTTTCAGTCTTTTGTTCCTCCCACTTTTTCCACTGTATTCTGTATATTATTTTCCTGTTCTTTTTACTTGCCTCTCTACCAGTTCATGCAGCACTGATTCATTTTAAAATGAGAAAGCATTTGGATACTTGAAAATTCCAGATAGCAAGTCTTCACTATTCCATAACTAGGAAGAAAGAAGTTCCTAGATGTAGAGAGCAGTAAGGGACCTTGGTTTAACCTCTCCCATTTTACAGATGAGAAAACTGAGGCCCATAAAAGTAAAGAGACTTGCTCAAGGTCATACCATTGATTGTAGAATCATGATTTGAACCCAAGACCTCTGATGCTAGATTCTGTAGTCTTTCAACATACTAAAAATTCAGTTGGCCAATCTCCTGATATTTTGTTTCTTATGTACACTTGATTAAAGTCATTCTATTTAATATACTTTAAACTCCTATTTGATATTTTTGTGAAAAATAAACATCCAGGAATACCTTTTGTTTTGTTAAAAAACCTTATGCACTACCATATGTCTTGAACTGTTGGACATTAGAGTATAGTGTATTCTCTACCCGAAGTAACTTATAGTCTAGTTGGAAATGTTACATAGAATGAATGGCGGGTGAGGCATGGTTGGATCTTACATAGGATCCACATATTGTAAGAAGACAGTGGAAGAGTAGGCATGTATTGACTGTCTCCTTTGTCTCAGCCATTGAGAATGCAGAAATTACCAGTACCCTCGATTCTCTGATGAAGCGAGGGATTGCTTGACCTGGCATGTACAGAAAAGATCAGAGTCATGGAATGTCAGAGCTGGAAGGCAGTCAATAAACATTTCTTAAATGCCTACTATGTGCCAACTATTGGGGATACAAATACAAATTAAAAAAAAAAAGATAGTCCCTGCAACCAAGGAGCTTGCAGCCTAACAGGGGAAGACAACCAACCTAAAGACCACCTAACCTAGCCCTTTCATTTTTGAGATGAGGTCTCTGTGGTTCGGAGATGTCAAGGGATTAGTACAAAGTCACATTGCTTGTAAGGGGCAGAACAGAGACTTGAATAGCAGCTCTCCTCCCCTGCAATCCACCGTTTTCCATTATTTCATGTCTGGTGATTTAGTGAGGTGCTACCCCAAATCTTTGGCATATATCCAGCTATATTCGTACTCCATTTTCTGCAGCCGATTATATATCTCAATAGAAAGCCTTCTCTCTGTTCTTGTCCACATGTTTATCATAGGGACCGTTTTGTTCTTCAGTAACTCTGTTGATATTTCATCTCCAGCTTTTCTTCCAGGTAGTCCGAGTTATCTTGGCCTACTGGTCTATCCAACAATATTGGTTCTGTTGTTATTTTGCTAAAATCCTCAATGCATCAGTCTCTGTAGCTTTTGTTTAAACTCATTCACATTGTGCATGCCAATGTCTTAGATCACCATCTGTCTAGTCACCCACATTCTCAACCATAGAGTCATCCTTGATTCTTAACGCTCCCTCACCCCCATATTAAATCAGTTGCTCAGCTTTGCAATTCTGCAGCCACGTCACTCACATCCATACCCTTCTTTACCCTCACGCAATCACCAACAAAGTTCAGGCCCTTACCCCGCACCTCTCACTCAAACCTCTTTTTTGCAATCTTTGTTTTTTTTTTTTTTATCACCCATATTTCCAAATATCCTGTATCTTGCAAGTATATTGTTGTTTGCATTTCAAATCCCCACTGGAATGTGATCTCTTTCAGGGCAAAGACTGTTTTTGCCTTTCTTTTTATTCTGAGAGCTTAGCACAGTGCCTGGCATGTACTAAGCACTTACATATTTGCTGAATTTACTTGTTAACTCTCATCTGGGGAGGATTATAGGAAGATATAGGTGAGCTAAAATTTATACATTTATACAGTGCTTTAAGATTTGTGAACAATTTTACAATTATCTCCTTTGAGCCTTACAACAGTTCTGTGAGGAAGGTGATGGCATTATCTCCATTTTACAAATGAGGAAACTGAGGCTGAGAGAGGTTAAATGAGAATTTATCATTCTGCATTGATAGAATGAGTACTAAAAACCTTGGAGCTATTAAAATAAGGCCTTCCTAAGGACCGTTCTCCCACCTAAAAAAAAAAAACCAACAACTCTTGAAATATTTTTAAAAGAGAAATAAGCATTTTGAAGAAATTTATATTTTAAAAGGTACTGTCAAACAGATGACAATATTAATATGCATTATTACTATTAAGATTGCGCTTAGAATAGTACCTGGCACATAGTTGGTACTTAATAATTGCTTGTTGATTGACTGAATAATATTTATAATTTAATAATGTTAGTTTAATGGCAAACTACACTTTCTGAAGTTTGCGGTTTCCTATCCTTTATGAGCTTGTCTATCTGGTTTGAGAGAGAAAGCTAATGAAATGATGCAATAGCAAGCTTTAAAAGAAAGAAGACAATTAGTTATTAAATTGTTCGGCATAGATTAAAAAGTTTTCTGTCCTGTAGGTCAAAAGAACTGGGTTCTAGCTCTGGCTGTGTTCCACAGCCAAGTTTCTCTTGAATCTGCTACTTATAAGTTACTTAGTTTCGTCCTCTATAAAGTGAGGGGTCTGGGTTGGAGTGGATGACCTCCAAGTACAGCCCTCAGATTCTATGATCTGATTCTATGATTCCGAGTGCCACAGCACATGGTGGGACTCTCAGTGAGGGCTGGCATATAGAGTTGTCATCTTCCTCTGTCTTTAAGGTACAGCTTGTAGGGCTAGTAGTGTCAAACCCAAATAGAAACAGCTCCCTTGCAGGCTACATATTGACTTAGAAAACCACAAATGAACATTATCCGTGTTTTATTGTGCTTTTATTTATTTTATTAAACATTTCCCAGTTACATTTTGATCTGCTTGTGGGAGTACTTGGGTGTGTTGTGGGCAGCCCACAGCCTCAGTGTTTGACACCTCCTGGCTCCACAGATGACCTTAAATTCTAACTTTGATTATTATATTCGACACTAGTTAGCTAAAAAGTCCATGGGCCTGGACAAGGGAAACAGACTCTAGAAGTGAGAAATTTTCCAAGAGGGTTAGAAGACATTCTGGGTTGCCCTGGCTTTCCAGAGCTAGCTGATGGTCATGGGAGAGACATGAGTTGATCAAATTAAACATATACATTTCAGTTCCATAAAAATAACCAAAAACTGCTCCTTAGATTTTGCATTTAATGTTCAGAGAGAAAAAGTCTCCAGAGAGAGGTGGTGGGTGGCAAATTGATCTCTCCAGTACCTTTGAACTTTTTTTTTTTTTGGTATTTTGCTAGGCGATGGGGTTAAGTGACTTGCCCAGGGTGACACAGCTAGTGAGTGTCAAGGGTCTAAGGTCAGATTTGAACTCAGGTCCTCCTGACTCCAGGGCCAGTGCTGTATCCACTGCACCACCTAGCTGCCCCACCCTTGCACTCTTAAAGCACTAGGGAGAAATGCTTCTCTTTAAGCCCTAGACAAGAGTGTAAGCCCTTGAATACCTATTACAGCGTTGTTGTTGAGTTGTTTCAGTCATTTCTTACTCTTCATGTCCCCATTTGGGGATTTCTTGGCAAAGGCACTGGAGTGGTTTGCCATTTCCTTCTCCAGCTCATTTTACAGATGAGGAAATTGAGGCAAACAGAGTTGGCACACAGCCACGATCCTGGCCTTTGGTCACTTAACTGCTATACTTGTTGTGATCTGGGAAATATGGTGGCCAGTCATCTAGAAACCTGCAGATTTTTGCTTATTTGGCCAAGTTTGTTTTTTCTCTTCCCCCATACAAAAGGTACTCAAATAATTAGAGATACCATTTTGTTCAGTGACACAGGTACTTTTATTTGGATTTCTCTGTGCCTCCAGACAAATCCTAATGGTCAGTTTCAATGTAATTGTACAAGTTTCTAACCAATGTTGGTAATAGCATCAGGGAAAGGAATAAGCCATTCTTTTTCCCGTTATGGTCTTTTTTTTTTTCCCATCGTTTTTGACATGGGAAATTCCAGTCGGTGTTTTCCCCCCAGCTATTCCGCTTGTCCCTCTTGTATTGACCATGGTTTGCTGGCATTCTTGTCATAACCATAGTGTTAGGGTAATCCAGTTCTAAGCTCCCCAAACTTGCAGGGAATGTGCAGGAAAGTTGTAAATGTGCACTTTTAGTGATTAAATGTACAGGGTGATGATTCTGTTTCATATTAGCCATTACGTAGTGCCTTGGTTTACAGCACAGGGTCACTGGCAAAGCCATTTCTATTCATGGGCTGATCTAACTCAAAGTGCCCCATTTGAGAAATGTTTGATTACTCATAGGATTTCTGTAGCTTGTAAAAGTCATATTTTATTATAAACCTCTGGTTTTTCCTAAGGTTTATGATTGCTGAATGTGGGTTTTATTTTCAATCAAGACTAATAATAATAGCTTATATTTACAAAAGTTTTAAGGCTTTCAAAGTTCTTTGCACACACTTTCTCATTTGATGCTTACAGCAGCCCTCTGTTGAGCACTGAGGGATTGTTATTTCCACGTTAACAAATAAAAATTGATCCCCGGAGAGGTTAAGTGACTTGCCTATAGTCACACAGCTAGTAAATGTTGAAAGTGGGGTTCTAGCCCAGGGCTCTCCTGACTTCAAATGCAACGTTAAATCACATTGCCTCTCAAAGTTAGACACGTTTTACTTGTGCAAACTGATCAATTTATCTTACATCTTTAGAGAGTAGAATTTGAATTTTTAAAAATCCTAGGGGAGCAGTTAAAATATCTACTATTCTAAAGCATTTCCCCTTTAAAGGATTTTCTCTGTTATTTGTTGCCAGTGATATATAACCCAGCTTTTTGAGTGAACAAACAAGCCTCTGTTGATGTTGCTTCCAAAAGAATTGAAAAATTCATTTCTCTATAGAAAAAAAAATATTTAAATGCTGTTTTGATGTCCTTCAAATAGTCCTATTAGTACTTTAATTTAGGAAAACATGTTTGGGGTGTGTGTGTGTGTGTGTGTGTGTGTGTGTGTGTGTGTGTGTGTGTGTATGTAGTGCAGGGGTGGAGAACCTGCAGCCTCAAGGTCACACATGGCCTTCTAGGTCCTCAAGTGCGGCCCTTTGACTGAATCCAAACTTTACAGAACAAATCCCCTTAAAAAAGGATTTGTTCTGTAAAACTTGGACTCAGTCAAAAGGCTGCACCCGAGGACCTACAAGGCCACATGTGGCCTCGAGGCCGCAGGTTCTGCACCCCTGGTGTAGCACATGGTAGATATAAAGTCAGCCTTGGCATCTGGGTGCAAGTCCTTCCTTTTAGTAACTTGAAATTCAAACCTCAAACTCCTTTTCAGTGACTTTTGTTAAGTCCCTTAAATTCTCAGTCCCATAGACAACTTCCTAAGACTTGTAGCACAGTGCCTGGTAGGTACTGACAGTGGATGTTTCCTCACTGGGAATTTGCCTCCTCCAGGGAAAAGTTATATGATGTCCTTACTATGAGACAGAGTACTTTTCAAGTTCTAATAGGTATGATAATAATAATAATAATGATAGTTGCTTTATTATATTTTTAATATTTACAGTGCTTTAAGGTTTGTAAGGTGTTTTATGAACATTATTTCATTTGATCCTCCCAATAAGCTAATGAGAGAGATACTGCAGTTATTACAACTGACACATGCCTGTTTGTATGCTTCCTTAGACCTGCCAGTATTTGGATCATAGAATCGTAAATGGAGAGCTGGAGGGCCATCTGGTACAACTTTCTCATTTTACAGATGAGAAAACTGAGACCCCAAGAGGTCCAGTAACCTGCTCAAAGTCAAACTAATAGTCATTGGCAGAATCAGCATTTGGTCCTAGGTTTTCAGCCTCCAAATTCTGGGCCCTTTTCCTCTGTACCAGGCTTCTAGGTTCTGTATTATTTACATGTCATTGCATTATAGCTGGGGAAATCAAACTACTCAGAAAACAAGAGGACAATGAATTGAATCATCCAGATGGTTATGACTCTAGTAAGTAGGCCAGAAAGACTAATATAGGGAATGGTGATTTTCTTGTCTTTGGGAACAGGGACATTCCTCTTTTGCATTTGCTTATTTAAAGTACCAGTCATAGAGTAGCCTGTCCTTGGAACAATGCTGACATAACCCAGAGGTAAAGTTAGATCTCTTTTTTGAAAATTGAAATTATTGATATTTTTTGTTATTATATCACCTCCTTTTTTCCAGTATATCCCTTCTCTACCCCCTCTTGTAGAACCTACATTTAGTTTTAAAAAAATAAAAAAGAGGGGAAAAAACTCAGGTCATTCAAGCTAAACAACACATATCCTACATAAATGTGTACTTTTGGGTGGGTGCCTGTAGGGTTAGGAATTCCCCTGCACAGGGATGTTCGTGGTCCACTGTCTCCCCACCCCCAACCCTCGACAGTGGGGCAAGTTCGATACCAAAGAAAGAGGCTGGGAGCTCCAGTATGATTATAAGAGTTTACTTAATCATATGGGTTACTTCCATTAAGGGCAGAATGATGGATCCCTGCCAGGAGTTTAACAATCTCCTGTCTGGGGCAGCAGCCAGGTGATTCAATGGATCCCCACAAAGACCCCAGAAAAGGCCCCCTGATAATTATAGAAATCAAACAAAAAGAGGAGGAACCACAGAGCATCGTTACGTATGTCATCGAGGTTTAGCTAATGTTTTGATTTATTGATTAGTACCGGGCTTTAGTCCAGAACCCCAGGCATCAAGGCCAGTGCTGTTGGGTAGATGTCCAGACATACAAGGCCTTATATTGGTCACTATGGCCTTCTTATGGCTTTTAGCAGTCAAGACCCACAGTGCCCATAGTCCCCATCTTTGAAAAGAAGGGAAGGAGGCACAATCTCACATTTCCTCTTTGGGGTCAAGTTTGGCAACTAGGTGGCACAGTAGATAGTGCTAGGCCTGGAGGCAGGAAGACCTGATTTCAAATCTGACCTCAGATGCTTACTAGCTGTGTGACCTTGGGCAAGTCACTTAACCTTCTTTGCCCCAGTTTCTTCATCTGTAAAATAAGCTTCAGAAGGAGATGGCAAATCACTACAGTATCTTTGCCAAGAAAAACTCCGAAGGGGTCAGGAAGAGTCTGACACAACTGAAAAATGATGAAACAACAATGCCATTATACTTTCCCAGTCCTTGCTTTTTTTTGTAGTTGTTGCTACAGTTATAAAACACTTTTTCGATTGACTTAACGTGACAAAGAATTTTCTAAGCTTCCACCATCCACTTTGAGTATGATCAAATGAGAAAATATATTAAAAGAAGTTGTTATTAAAATATCTATACCTGGCCATCAGCTCTCCGAAGGAAGGAAAGTTTCACCAGGGATTTTCCCTTGGAAGCTATCAGAGCAGACAACATTCTGATATGGGACAGTCCAGGCCCTTCACTGCTTCCTTTTCTTTCCTTGCAAGTTCACTCTTCCCACCCTCTCCCCCTAATTCCAACCTAGTTTCTTGTTTTCTCTGTTTTAGTTCTACACATCTGCACTCGGCCTGTGTGGAATTGAGGC
Source organism: Vombatus ursinus (assembly GCF_900497805.2). Lineage (NCBI taxonomy): Eukaryota > Metazoa > Chordata > Mammalia > Diprotodontia > Vombatidae > Vombatus > Vombatus ursinus. The sequence continues at coordinate 5,018,367 of NW_020954599.1, read as the reverse complement.
AGTAAGAGTGCTATCACCTGGCCAGGAAGTGGAACACTTAGATTCTATTTCCAGATTTTCCATTAACTCACTATGGGGCCTCTCTGGGTCCCAGTTTCTTCATTTCTACCACTTATCTCTCAAGGTTGTTATTAGTAATGTGGTTGAAGAAGAATAAGACTGCATACTGTATAATTATAGTGACCAAGGTTAGCCCCAGAGAAGAGATGAAAAAATGAAGCATGGTAACTGGACTTGGGATCAGAAAGAGCCAATTTCAAATCTTGCCTCAGATTACCTGTGTGACTGTGGGCAAATCATTTCACCTCTGTGTTTTGTTTCCATACCTGTAAAATATTGGACTTAATGACCCTTCAGGGACCTTCTAGATCTAAATCTCTGATCCAGTGATGACCTCCTTCCCTTTTAAGAGGTGAGGATTATTTTGCATATGGGGCAGAGAGGTGATAGAGTGGACAGAGCATTGGGCCTGGAGTCAGAAAGTCTCATTTTCATGATTTCAAATCTGACCTTAGATACTTAATAGCTCTGGACCCCGAGCAAGTCATTTAACCTTGTTTGCCTCAGTTTCTTCATCTGTAAAATGAGCCAGAGAAGGAAATGGCAAACCACTCAAGTATCTTTGCTAAGAAAACTGCAAATAGGGTCACAAAGAGTCGGACGTGACTGAAAAACAACTGAACAACAAATATTGCATCTATTTTCAGACTTAGTGAATATATTGGTTATTTCTGCTGAATTTTTGTTTTCTCTTCCTCTTTTTATTCTTTGGTTTTTCTGGGCAGGGAAGGGTTGAGCAAGGTATTTTTGGAAATAAAGTAAATGTGAAAACAAAAGATATAAATAATTTTAAAAATAGAGGTTCTTAGGACTAAATGATTTCTCAGATCCCAGTTCCCATCCTAAGATCCCATAATATTTACAAAATAATATGATTCTGAGAAATACCACTTAAATGCATATGATGGATTGATGAGATTTTAGTATTGATTCTAATGAAATCTCTGAGGGATTGCTAAACTTCTTGAAACTGATTTATGTCATTCATATTTTTGATTAAAAAAAACTATTGTGTCTGTTTTACAGGTGAGATTTTGAAGTCTTTTGTGTGTAGGCAGGCTGAAGAAGAAAGTTAACATTAGAAATGATGACCCCCAACAGCTGCTGGTTCATGAACTCTTGCTGTCTTTGTAGATGAGTTACAGCCTCTGTCCAGTGGGGTTTTTTTAGAAGCTCAGATCTAAGTAGTGCAATATTTTTGGACATTAATACTTCACTTGTTATTTTACAAAGGGGTACAGTCAGTTTTCCTTCTAGCTTTCAGAGTTGTAAGGAACTGACTCGGAGTCTTTCAACAGCAAACTTATATGGAGGGTCAGCATATATGCACAATTTAATGTTGCAATCAAATAGACTAAAAATAGTAATAATGATAATAGCTAGCACTTATGTAGTACTTACTATGTGCCTGACACTGTGCTAAGTGCTTTAAAAATATTATCTCATGTTGATTCCCACAACAGCCCTGGGATATGGAGTATTATCCTCATTTTATAGTTGAGGAAACTGAGGCAGACAGAGGCTAAGTGACTTGACTAATAAGTGTCTGAGGCCAAATTTGAGTACAGATCTTCCTGACTCCGGTCCCAGTGTTCTATCCACTGCCCACCTAACTGCCTCTAAAAATAAAAAAAAATTTCATTTATAAGGTTAATATGATATCTATTTGATGGAGGGCATAATCATTGTGTACTTTGTTATTATCAGGCAAATATTATAAAGTTAGGAAAGAGGGATAGTGTAGGATAAGAATGAGGAGTGGACCCATTATTTCACTGGCAGCAGGAGTTCGTTGATGATTGACCCCTTCAATAATAATTACTAATAACATTAATAATAACTAGCATGTACATAACACTTTAAGGTGTGCAGAAGATTTTCATAGATTCTATTTGATCCTCACAACAGCCCTATGAAGTTATTATTATCTCCATTTTACAGGTGAGGAAACTGAGGCTGAGAGAGGTAAAGGGTCTTTTCCACGATTGCACAGCCAGTATGTGACTAGGGCAATGCAGATGTGCACCTTCTCTACCTTCCTTGGGGTTACTTGGGACACTGAGAGATTCAGGGACTTGTCCAAGGTTCTACATGAGTTGGAGGCCAGTTCTAGATCTTCCTGGCTGCCGTAGCTCTCTATCCACTGTGCCATGGTGCCTTCACATATATGACCATACTGTTAATTAGTATAACTAATTTCTTATTAAAGTTATTCACTTATCAATACACAAGCATTTATTAAGCACTTAGCCTATGTGGTGGAGATACTAGAGACATAAAAACAAAGATAAAACAATCACTGTCCTCATTGGAGCTTATGGTCTCTGGGTAGACAACATGTACCATGTAGGTCTATGTAAAGTAAATGCAAGGGTAATTTGGATAGGAGAAGGCATTCGCATCTTGAGATCAGGAAAGCCCTTCTGTAGAAGATGACATCTGAACTGAATTTTGAAAGAAAATAGGGATTCTAAGGGGGCAGCTAGGTGGCTCAGTGGATAGAGCCTCAGGCCTGGAATCAAGAAGACTCATCTTCCTGGGTTCAAATCTGGCCTCAGACACTTGGCTGGCCATGTGATCCTGGGTGAGTCACTTAACCATGTTTGCCTCAGTTTCCTCATCTGTAAAATAAGCTGGAGAAGGAAATAGCAAACTACTCCAGTATCTTTGCCAGGAAAACCTCAAATGAGGTCACGAGGAGTCTGAAACTACTGAGCAACATCAAAAAAAATTCTAAGAGGCGGAGATGGAGAGAGGGTATTCCAGAGACAGAGGCCAATGGGCAGAAGATGGAATATTTTGGGTGAGAAAGAGAAATAAAGCCAGCTTCACTGGTCCGAGAGTTTTCTAGTCTCTATAATCAGTGTGGTATGGTAAGTTATCTATCTATCTGTCTATCCATCCACACGCACGCACACACACACACACGCACACACTCACGCATCTTCATTATAAATAATCTTTATTACATATCTTCATTGCATATACACACCTTCACATGTTGAGACAAAAATTCCCCACTGGTCTGTTTGCTCCTTTTCCTCTCTTGAGTGAGAATTTCTGGGCTTCTCTTCATACTCTCTCATCCTTGACAGTCATCTCCCCCTGCTCCCATCTTACCCATCCTCACCTGAAGTTCTTGACATGCTGAATTCCTCTCGCCACTCCTGACTCCAGGTATGGTAATAATTCCAGACTATTGTGTGTTTGTGCTTATGGGACAACAGTAAAAGTTCATATTGTGGTAATGACATTGGGGAGAACTAGATTTGGCTAGAGGGTTTAAATGTAGATATCTTAGAGGTGAAATTGGTGTGAATTAGGTTCAATTGATTTATAAATGACTGAAATCATATTCTTTGTGCACAGTGCCCTGTACATAGCAAGTGCTTAATAAATGCTTGTTGCCTTGCCTTTGTTTTTTTTTAGATAACACAGGGACGTTTTGCTCAAAGACGACATGGGTTATGTGAAGGGGAAGAGTTTCATGGGGGGGGCGGGGTGTGAAGGGTATAACAAATGGAAATTAGGGGCAAATTCACTGTAGAGATAAATTATGCCAAATTCCCTACTTGTCTGGGGGGCCCCTGTTGATGTCCTACTGTGTGCCAAGAAGTAGAAACTGTGCATAAGGGTATTTTAAGTCATGGGTGGTTGTATATACATGTAGCTTAGAGAGAAGATTGAATATAGTAACTTGTGTTTTTTTTTAAAAAGTACCACTGTATTTGATTCAGTGGAAAGCTGGCGTACAGTGTTAGGAGGGAAAGAGAGAAGCATTTATGTTAGTAATTAGCATGATTTATGCTCAGCTTGACCCAGTAGCCTCCTTGTACAGCTGCTTTCCTACGTATTTTGCATTTGTAAAATATATGCACAATTACTGGGTGCCATATAATATGTATTGGACATATTGATGACAGAAAATTGTGGCTACTTCAAACAAATGCATTCTATTCAAACTTGCAAATCTAAGTAAAAAATGAGCTCTGCAAATAAATGGTGACCTCACTGTCTTTCCTAAACTGTGAAGAATTTATATTCTGTCTAGTACCCGATTAGGAAAATAGAAACGAATTTTTCTTTCTGTGCTCCAATGGTTGTATGAGGAGACTCTTCCTGTGGGTAAATGGAGCCAATAGTAATATTTGTGAGATTCTTTATGTTTTCTTTTTTAAAAAAAAAAATTTAAAATTTTGAGATTTTTTTTTGAGACTGGAGATACTTCCCAATAAATATCCAGACAAATCCCTCACCAGGTATGTTTATGGATTATATTAACAGAAAGGAGGTAGGTGTCCTTGAACTTGATTGTCTAGCAGCAGCACCAATAATTTCTTACATTTTTAGGAAGCGCATCATGTTTTTTTCTGTGGACACAGCAGGTCCCACTATAAATATATATATATTAGTATTGTTGGTCCAAGGTTTTATTAGAGTCCAATATTATATGCTTCAGTTTTTTTGTGGCAAGTGGAAAACTTTGTGTATGGAGAAATGGAAATGATTAAAGTGTTGGGAAATACTTCATATGAAGAAAAGCTAAAAATAGTTCAGTAACAGCAGGTTGAGGGGAATCTAAATGCCAGGCTTGTTTCCATTTTTGCCAAGGATGCAAAAAGTGAGCACTTAATTGATTCAGGAGGCATCTTGATTAGATATAGTTAAAGAACTTTCCCTAACAAGTTTTTGAAACATTAGAATAGATTACTGAGTGGGCTTGGGTCATCTTTTTGAGAGAGATATTCCTTTTTCTTTTTCTTTTTACTTTAAAAAATTTTTATTTTCAATTCTAAATTCTCTCCCTCCAATCCCTCCCTAACCAGTTGAGAAAGTAAGCAGTATGATACCCATTATATATGAAGTCATGCAAAATACATTTCCACATTAGCCATGTTGCCCCCTCCAAAAAAAAAAGTCAAGAAAAAATAAAGGGAAAAAAATATATGCCTCAATCTGTACTCAAGAGTCTATTAGTTTTCTCTCTGAAGGTAGATAGTATTTTTTTTCATCATGAGTCCTTTGAAATGGATAGGAGTCATTGTATTAATCAGAGTTGCCAAGTCTTTTACAGTTGATCATCGTTACAATATTGCAATTCTTGTGTGCTTGGTTCTCCTAGTTCTGCTCACTTCATTTTGCATCAGTTCATATAAGTCTTCCCAGGTTTTTCTTGAGAACACCCCTTCATTATTTCATACAGCACATAGCATTCCATGACAATTATATACCATAAATTGTTCAACCATTTCCTAATTGACTTACTGGAGGTACTGGAGATGCAAAAACAAAACTAAAACAATCACTGTCCTCATAGAGCTTATCTCTCTGGGTAGAAAACATGTACCTAGGTAGGTCTATGTAAAAGAAATACATGGGTAATTTGGATAAGGGAAGGCAATCACATCTTGGGGGATCAGGAAAGTCCTTCTGTAGCAGGTGGCATTTGAACTGAACTTTGAAAGAAACTCGGGATTCTCATAGGCAGAATTGAGGAGATAGGGCATTCCAGGCATGAAAGACAGAGAGTAAGAGACAATGTTTTATGTGAGGTATAGCAAGAAGACCAGCTTCACTGGACAATAGAGTTTTCTGGTATCTATAATCAGTGTGATGTGTCATACAATACCATGTGGAGCTTAATCTTCTTCACGTATATACACACCTTCACACGTCCACTTTCCAATTCCTTACTACCACAAAAAGAGCTGCTATAAATATTTTTATACGTATGGATTCCTTCCTTTTCCTTTGATCTTCTTGAGGTATAGCCCTAGTAGCAATATTGCTGGGTCAAAGAATGTGCATAGTTTTATAGCCCTCTGGACATAGTTCCAAATTGTTCTCCAGAATGGCTAGACTAGTTCACAGCTCCACCAGCAGCATATTAGTGTTATGTAGTATTATAGTGGGTTATAGTAATACATGAACAATTCATTACTGCACCCCCTCGTGCATTTTTTTTTATTTTCCTTTTCTGTTGTGTTGTCCAATCTGATGGGTGTGAATGATACCTCAGAGTTGTTTTAATTTGTATTTCTCCAGTTATTAGTGATTTAGAGCATTTTTTCATATGACTATTGATGGATTTGATTTCTTCCTGTGAAAACTGCTGGTTTTTGTCCTTTGACCATTTTTCAATTGAGGAGTGGATCTTATTTTTATAAATTTGGCTCAGTTCCCTTTATATTTGAGAAGTGAGGCTTTTCTCAGAAACTTGCTGTGAAATGTTTTCTCCAGTTTCTTGCTTTGTTTCTAATTTTGGCTGCCTTGGTGCTTATGCAAAACTTTTGAAATTTAATATAATCAGAATTATCCATTTTACCTCCTATGATCCCCTGTATCTCTTGTTTATTCATGAACTCTTCCTCTGTCTGTAGATCTGACAGGTAATTGTTTTGTGCTCCCCAGAGACAGAGATTACATAAGGGTAAAAAATATATATGTATATGTAAGTGTGTGTGTGTGTGTGTGTGTGTGTGTGTGTGTGTTCATGTGCATACACATCCATCCATCCATCCATCCATCCCATCTATCTGTCTATCTGTCTATCTATCTATCTATCTATCTATCTATCTATCTATCTATCTATCTGTCTGTCTGTCTATCTACCTGCCTACCTATATCCTTCTGAAATGGTTTTAGGATAGGCCTATTAGAAACAAGATGCTTTTGTCTAGGCCTAACCAAGGATGTTTCCCTGGTAGTTTAGGTCTGATATTGGAATGAAATGAGGCACCCATACATAGGTCATTTAGTATTCACCAAAAGGAAGTTTACTTAGCCATATCATAGAAAGGATACTCTAAGGAAAATTCAGTAGACACAACTGTTACCCCTCCTCTTTTTTCTCACCTCCACAGGGAAACCTATCTGGTCAGTAGGGCAGGGTGTGATGGACTTGACATCTCTTGCCTCCATAATCAAATACAAAATGCCTTGTTTGGCATTCAGACCCTGTAGGACTATCTATAGTGTGTTCTGGAAACCTCGTTCTTGAGTACTTTTTCTGCCTGGAAAACCTTGCTCATGTTTTGGGGGAGTCCTGATGGGTCCTATCCTTTCATCCTATGGGATACAGGAGAATCTGTGCTCAGGCTAAGCATTCACTTCTTAACCCTGGGCATCTGGCCTTCAGCATGAGAAATACCCTAAGGCAGAATGAGTTGAAAATTTGTAGTATGGTCGTTTGTCCTCCATGAAGCCGTAGGTACTAGTTACATCAGTCACTTAGAGCTTGGCCTGGTTGTAGCCTCAATGGTAGATAAGATTACAGTCTCGTACATTGTATTAGAATTCTTTACTGACTGCCAGGCCATGACTTGAACCCTTATCCCCTTCATAAGGGTGTGTACCCTTCCTTATTAGGTTCACCCTTTTCTCTCTGAGACTTTACTTTCAGGTAGGGGATACTTTTTGAGGTCCCTTTTGCCTAAAGTGTCCCTACAGATGACATCCCATTTTCAGTATTACTTCCTCACATCTTCTAAAGATCTTCCAGGTAAGGAACAAGGTTAGTCCTGCCCTTATTCCTGGGAATAGGAGAGTTGGCTTAGGGAAACCAAGAGCTGTGACTGGCATCAGGGATGGATGGTCAAAACATGGGTAGAGGTCTTTGCTGTACCAGATAAAAGGCAGGAGCTGATATAACTTAGATTGCCAATAAAAATTCCAAGGCACACTGACCTGGGCTTCCCTAGTGGAAGGCTTAGGTGCTCCAGGCTTTGCTCGTTGTAAGATAGGTTGAATGTGGGATGAAAGTAATTCCTAAAGTGCCCAATCATTTGGAGTCAGGAACTCATGGAGACCCAGGGTCGTAATGGTAAAGGTAGAAGACAGAATAGGACCATCAGAATGAAGCTTGTTATGGGCTCGTCCCCCCAAATGCAAGCAAACCCAAGCCACATAAAGTACCAGAGTTGCTTCCAAGAAGTAGCATGTGCATTTCTCTGTACCTCACCTTCTTTCCCTGAATCCTAGCATAGTGGGCCAGAGGTCAAAGACATAAGGGAAGGTTGAGGATAAGCATAGAGCATGACTCACTTATCACACTGTCAGCCCCTGTAAGGGAGTCCTATTCAAACTCTGTTTGTCTAACTGTACATGCTTTCCAACATTCCTAACTCACCATCCCATTTATCCTAATTCCCATCTTTGTTTCTTAGAATACCTAACCCTCCTGTTGTGATCCTTGGCTGGGCTATTTCCAGCTTCTTTAATACATCACTAGGCTGGCCTGGGTGACATTGTACCCCTCCTGCTCCCCACCGTGGTGCCCAAGGTTTCTCTCACTTGTTTTGCCCATTTTAATAAAGTGTGTACGTATTTTTTAAAAGAAGAAAATAATTTGAATATTCATTATTGAATGTGGTAATATCTATGTCATCTACAAGTCAAGTCAACAAGCATTTGTTAAGTGCATTCCTTTTGCATCACCTACCTTGTGCAGGACCCTACCATAAATGCTTAATGACAAAAGACTTAAAGACATTGGCTTTGCCTTCAAGAAGCTTTCATTTAGATGGGCAAATAGGACACAGATAAAATGATAAATAGCAATACAAGAAGTTTGTGATGAATGTCAAAGTTCTGTAGGAGTTTAAAGATGGGAGAGCCCACTGTGAGAGGAGATACTTCAAGTAGTCAGAGAATTCTTGGTGGGACTTGAACTATTGTTGAAAGAAAATGCAAGCTTCCGCTTTCCATAGAGGAGATAGGGAAGGCATGCCAACCAAATGTGAGATGGCAAGGGACATGGTATGTTTGGGGAACAGCTGGTAGAAGAAGAGCTTTGCTAGAGTCTACAGAATTGTGTAAGAGAGTAATAAGGAAATATTACACACAGAGAGAGTAGGGCCAGATTGTAGCAGGCTTTGAATGCTTTCCAAAAGAATCTGAATATGTTCCCTGCTAACCATGTCCAGCACCTTCTGACTGTTTTTGGAAGAAAGTATTTTTTTTTTGGGCTAGGCAATGGGGTTAAGTGACTTGCCCAGGGTCACACAGCTCGTAAGTGTTATGTGTCTGAGGCTGGATTTGAACTCAAGTCCTCCTGAATCCAGGGCCGGTGCTCTATCCACTGCGCCACTTAGCTGCCCTGGAAGAAAGTATTCATGACATCGTTAGGCTCCTGAATTTTTAATTTCTTAAACCTGAATCATATTTATCTTAGAATTTATTTTGTAGCCTTGAGGAGCTGTTGACAGTTCTTGAGCAAGTCTTGATTTGATCTGATGCTGATTTGAAAGGCAGGAGAGTTGGTGACCTTGGTTTCAGGGTGTGACCCAAGGCCACACGGAACATTCGGTACAACACTTGGACATCTGACCTTGCTGGTGTTCAAGACAAGCATAAGCGAAAGGAGCATAATGGAGGGAATCCAGCATCTGAACTGACATCTCCAAAGGAATAAGAAATAGAGAAGTTTTTAAGAGCCTGAAACCCAAGATATTCCAACAAGATATTTTGCTACAAAGGTTTGCAGAGGGGAGAATGACACAAAAAATTATAAACTATTTAGAATCCTTGCATTTATATCACATGAATACTTGGTTCCAAAAACATTTCTCTCTCTCTCTCTCTCTCTGTCTCTGTCTCTGTCTGTCTGTCTGTCTGTCTGTCTCTCTCTCTCTCTCTCACAGACACAGATACACACACCCACACCCCCCCACACACACACACTACATCTTAAGATAGGAAATTATTTGAGGGGATCATATAAGAATCAATTCTGTGTGCGTTTAGACCACCATCTGGTTAGAGCAGATGTAAAAATTAAACATCAAATTAGAACAAAGATTATTGATGGAAAGAAGATGCCGGATGGTTATAACACCTCTAACTTGAACTATTCACATAAGCCATTGATGTTCAAAAAATCAGAAACTGGAAAAAAGAAATAGATATTGAGCTTAATTTTTATTTCCTACTGAAGTTTTACCAACATACAACAGTTGTGACAAAAAGGAGACCAGAAGAGTCCAGAATACTATCTTAGCCAGTCAACATTTTATCTCCTTGCCAAGAGGAGAGAATGAACAGCCAAAGGCAGCTCCATTTTAGAATACAAGTTCATTTGTAAAATGCTACAGAGTGGAATTTCTGAAGATATGAACAGTATCACTTTATAAATTATAATTCTGTAATGGAATTATAAAATATATATGTATATATAAGATATATAATAGAAATATAAAAGAGCAGAAAGCAGTGGAGACAAAAACAAGTCTGTGGACGTTTGACTTAAGATTCTACTAAGAATATTCACAAATGAAACTTGCTGGCAGGACGACAGTAAATAGAAGTTCAGCCATGCTCTTGCTTTCAAGCAGCATCTGTTATAAGCTGAGGTCTCTTCCCATATCTAGCTGGAAATTTCTCTTGAGACCAACTCTCTTGAGCTTGCTTAGCACTACTCTCCTGCTCCAAAGCAGTTTCGTGGGTGAGATGACTTATCTCCGTTTCATGGTGACAAACCAAGAGCCACATTTATAGCATGTACACCATACCTTAGCAATATACGTTTGCTGAATAGACAGCGAATAATTCTAGGAATTGGGGTTCCCATTTATTACTTTCAAAGTACCCATGTCTGTCTTGTGCAAATCAGGTACTAGGAAACAAGTGGAACCCTTTGGCCATCTCTAGCCGTACTCTAAAGTCTGGAGATCTACTCAAGAGGATTGAGTCAAGTTAGAGATTCAGTCCATGAACAAGCTTGATGACATCTTTGTTCTTTGTTTTGCTCTGAAGTCCCTTGTGAGCTAATGGCTACCTGTGTGATGGATTCCCTAGGTCTGGGAAATAGATAAGTGTTTCACAGGGTTAGCCAAGAACTGACCCCTATATGTATGAGAACAAGTTCTGAAAGTTCATAAGGTCAACCAAGGAGTAAACCAGATGCTAATCACCTCCACCACCCCTTTCCCCCTTTCTTTCCTCTCTTCTTCATTCCCTTAACCACTTAATGATGGTCAGAGATTACAAAGTGTAGATCTGGGAGAGGAGATAACTAGTAACACCTTGCTTCTCTACCCAGTCACTGCCCTAGAATTCTGGGAAATGAAACTGACGAAACATCCTTGACTTGTGACCTTTGCTATATAAAAAGTAGAGCTGGGAAGCTATCTCTCTTGCTCCATCCACATGAACTGGTCTTATACTGCAAGCAGTAGCTCAGACAGCTAGTGCAGGCCTACCCTGAGCTGCAGATAGGAAGACTTTCATTATCCCCAGAGGTCCTAGAATTCTGTAAAGAATAACCTTCCATAAATCTCGTTTTGATATGTAAGTTTTGTGCATGGGTTCTCTTCCTCTTCCTAAATGGTATAAATCACTGACTGAGAACTGTCTACTAAACAGTAGAAAATAAAATGAGTAGAAGAGATTAATCAACTCATCTTCTCATGTATGTCTACAGATGTGAACTAGTTAGATTTGCCAAACCAAGTACACACTGAAAGAATTTATAGTTGTGGTGAGACAATCTTAAAAGTTATCAAGGGATGATTTCACAAAATATTTCAGAGAAGGGAAGATGACTCTAAATAAATTCTAATTCTAGAAGAATTGTAATTCTAAATTACAATTTAAATTAAATCTAAATTCTAAATTCCAATTCTAAAAGAAGTGGAAAAAATCCCAGACAATGTACTTCCTGCCCCGCCCAAAAAAGGAACCCATCAGGTCAGCAATAAACCTACTTTCACATCTTTACAAAATCTTTGAGAATAATTTGCCAATACTTCAAAAAAATTGTAACAAAAATGTGAGAAAAGGACAGGCAGGCTTTTGTAAATTATTTTCTATAGCAGATAGCATTTTTATGGTTACAAAAATGAAAAGTGAGGAAAGTACAAAGCTCCACTTTGTACACTGATGATATCACCACCATTTTACACTTGGGAAAATGGAGGCAGATAAAGGTTAAGTGACTTGCCCAGACTAGCATAACTAGGCAGTGTCTGAGGCTGAACTTGAACTTGGGTCTTCCTGACTTCAAGTCCAGAGCCCTATCCTTTGTGCCACCTAGCTGCCTCATTATAGCTTTCATCCTTGACTGAGGGCATATTTGGAGTGATGGAGGCTAAGAGTTAAGAGTTACTAACACTCTTGGCTGAGGTAGGGCACAGCTGCCTGGGAGTTCACTGTAGATTTTGTTTATTCTGGAGAATTCCTCTCCTTCCTTAATCTCTCTGCTAAGGCTTGGCATCAGGCTCCTGAACATTACAAAACTAGTTCTGTGAGTGATTATAAAAAATAGATCAGCCCAGCAATCCATACTGGGAAGCTAAGTGGATGAAAAATGCCTGATATTCAGTCAGTGGCATGCATTTGGAAGACCAGTTTATTAACTTGGTACTTGAAATGAATGAATGAATGAAAAAGCATTTATTAAATGTAAAATCACCATAATTGATCTCCTTGTTTCCAGATCTTCCTCTCTGTAATCTAATTTCCACATATTTGCCAAATTGATGTTCCTGAAGCATAAATCTGACTGTCACTTTCCAGCTGAAGAAGTTTCAGAGACTCTCTATGACATATAAAATAAAAAATAAAATAAAAATTCCTTAGCGCGGCCTTCACACACTGCCAACATCTATGCTATATATCTGGGATAGGCACTGAAAGTAGACAAGGAGTTGATCCCATATTGAATATGACAACATGAATTGGATTAAATTTGGGAAATTTCCTAGTACTCATAATGGTCTCAAATGGTCCCTGATTTAGAAAAAACAAACATCTTTAACCAGAAACACACACACACACACGTCTGTGCGTGTGCACCATTGATGTGCTATAGATGTAAATATTAGATCACTCCAACCTCCAGAGAATCATTCTGGGTGACTTCAGGGGCAGTTGAGAGAAGCATTATGAGTGTAAGTAGACCGTACTATGTTTGTAAGAATCACCTACGTGGAAGAAGGCATGTAAAGGAGATCAGTAAATAAATGTATAACCAGAAAAGGAGAAGAGGAGATGGTGTGGATGCAGTGAGAGCAAAGGATTTGGATAGTTCAGAGGGATATGTTGGTATCTTCCAAATGTAAAAAGACCTAGAAGAAGCCCTTCATCCACAAGCATTTAGTATGCATCCTACTGTGTGTAAGAGTTTAGATACAAAGACACAAACAATACCTTCCTTGCCTTCAGAATTTACATTCTGCTAAAAGAATACAACATATTCACAAATAAGATGTTTTGGTCTGGATATAATTTCTTTTTTTAAAAAATTAATTTATTTTGAATTATCAACAATCACTTCTATAAGCTTTTCAGTTTTAAATTTTTCTCCCCCTTCCTCCCCACCCCTGTCCCCAAGATGGTGAGCAATCTGATATAGGCTATACATATACATTCCTATTAAACATATTTTCACATTAGTGATGTTGTAAGTAAGAATTAGAACCAATAGGAAGAACTACCACAAAGAGGAAACAAAAAACAACAGAAGAAAAAAAAAAAGCAAATAGTATGCTTCCATCTGCATTCAAACTCCATAGTTCTTTCTTCTTTGTGGATAGCATTTCTGGATATAATTTCTTGATGAGTAGGGTAATTTTTTTATTGAATGAAACTGATTGGCATTTTTCTTTGAACCAAAAATCATTAAATAATCATACTTTTTGTAAAATATTATAATCATTAATTTTAGAATATTGATACAATATTAGTGTGTTATTTCTTCATGACTTCTTCCTAAACCAATTAGTTATTTATTGGGACTTCTTAATGTGTATTAAATGTTGAAACTGTCTTTTTTTTTATCAGAAGAGTTTCTCTTGCCTCACATGTCTTTCATGTCTCAATATTTCTTCGTGAAAGTTACATTGTTTTTCACGCTCCTCATTTGGATATTACTTTTGTTCACTTCCTTTGGCACAGGGAAATAGTAAAATGGAAGCAGATCAAACTAAACAGTATGAACACAAGGGAAATTTTATTGGGCAAGGAAAGAAGGGTTTGAGAATTAAGGACCTGTGATGCCCAGTAAATGTCTGGCAGTCGTCACAAACAGTTTCCTTCCCGTCCTGCTGAGAGATCCTGGAACAGGAAGCGCTCAACATCAAAAATGAAAGTCAAGTTTCCCAAGCAATGGGAAAAAACTCCTTTTAACATGGTGAAGCAGAATTGTGATTATCAACATAAATTATGCTAGCATTCTTTCAAGATGTTATTCTTTGAATTCAGATAAATAGACAAGTGTTTGAAACAGGAGTTTTTAACCTTTTTGTTATGGGTCACTTTGGCTGCCTGGAAGCCCTTTTCAAAAGTGTTTTTAAGTGTATAAAATATAATATATAGGATTATAAAGGATTATTTTGGAATTATATGGAAATAGTTTTCAAAATAATAACAATGAAAAATAAGCTCACAGAGCCCAGACTAGGAATCAGTGGTTTAAAGAAGTATTTTTCATTATTTATATAAGAGCATGAAAAAAAATCTCCCTTATGATTCTTTTTTCTTCTGCTAAAATCAGAATTTTCCATATAAATTTCTATTTCTATTTCACTATCTTTTATTATGTAGCAGACTAAGGCATCTTTTCTCTGAAAAGTTTTTATGATTATTAAATGTGATATGACTCCCATACTGACGGGTTAAGGTATAATTAATTGTCCTAGGTTTGTTTATTGTTGCTGATGCTTTTGTTTTCTGCTGGGGTGTTAGAGGATGGTAATTTACCCTACTTTTCATTAAATCATGTAAACATAATTTCTTACCTCTTTAGGCTATTCTTTGTTTGTGAACTATGATACTCCTGCCTAATGTGTTGCAATGTGTTTATTCCAGCTAAAGGATGGTGGTAAAGCATCTCAAGCCCATGTGAAAATAGGAGATGTGGTTCTCAGCATTGATGGGATAAGTGCTCACGGAATGACGCATCTTGAAGCCCAGAACAAGATTAAGGCTTGTACAGACACTTTGAACATGACTCTGCAAAGGTAAGTTACAGTTTCATTCTCAAGAAGATGAAAAAAAAACCCAGTTACTATTTCATTCTAAAGAGAAAAAAAACAAACAAACAGAGCAATTTGTGTTTGCATGTCTTTTTATGGTTGGTGTCTGTAGCGCTAAAAAGAACTGATAGTGTAGATTGTTAAAAATCCTAAGTTAAAATGATTATTTTTGTTAATAGGATTCTTTATCCCCCAGGGGAAATTTTGGGGACAAAAGGGAAGACTTAACTGTCTTTGCACATTTGAGGTGTCATTGGGGGATTTGTTTAAATAATAGATGATAATGGATTGTTTCTCACATTCTAAAATCGAAAGTTTGTGTTGGGTTTAAGCTCTTTTCCTTGGCTATGTATCATGTCTTCATACCTGCCTGTTTGTTTTCACATCATGCCCCTTGTTTTACTACTCAATATCTTATTTTCCAGTTAAAACACTTCTCTGGTTCCCATGAGAACAGATGAAAACCAGATGTTGCTCTTTTTGGATGAATTTCCCAACTTAAGTAATTTGGTACTGACGCTAATAAAGAATCCTTTAGGCTACTGAAACACTGAAAATTAGCAAACTCTTGTTTTCTGGACTTGAGGGAAATATTTAACCTTGTCCCCATGCTCCTGGCCTTTGATACTTAAAAGACTGAAAATGTAGAAGCTTTTAGCGTCCACAGCTATTTAATGTAATCAGAATTAATCACAATCCCTTTTTCTAAGCAATGTTAGGTTGGTACCAATATTAAACTCATTTAAGGGAATTTGAGGATAAAGAAATTCAAGGGAATTTGCTAATAGTAGTATTAACCAAGAAAGTTGAAGAATCATCTTATCAATCAATTTATCAACTGGCTATTATTAATATTATTATTCTCCTGATATATTCTAAGCACCGGGGCTGGGATATTATATGTAACATATTATATTTATTATTATTATTATTAAACTCCTGAAGTATTCCAAGCACTTGTGCTAGGATAAAAATACAAAAAATGAAGCAGTTCCTACCATTTATATTTTATCAAGAAACAACATGTATGTGTTGTTGTTCCATCATTTCAGTCATGTCTGACTCTTTGTGACCCCATTTGGGGTTTTCTTGGCAGAGATGCTGGAGTGGTTTGCCATTTCCTTCTCCAGCTCATTTTATAGATGAGGAACTAAGGTAAACAGGGTTAAGTGACTTGTCCAGGGTCACACAGCTAGTGTCTGCAGCCAGATTTGAACACAGAGAAATGAGTCTTCTTAACTCCAAGCCCAGCCAACGCTCTATCCACTGCACTACCTAGCTGCCCCAAGTACATGTACACACACAAATACAAAATAGAAAGTAAATACAAAGTAACCTCATGGATAGTATGGTTGGAAAAATCAGAAAAAGCCTCATGTAGGAGCTCTCTTTTTTTTGGCGGGGGGGGGCAGCTAGGCAATGCAGTTAAGTGACTTGCCCAGGGTCACACAGATAGTAAGTGTTATGTGTCTGAGGCCGGATTTGAACTCTGGTCCTCCTGAATCCAGGGACGGTGCTCTATCCACTGCACCACAGGAGTTCTCTTTGAGCAGGGATTTGAAGGGGTTCTGAAAGGATAGAAGTGAGGAAGAGGAAAGCATTCCTGGCAAAGGATATAACCTGTCCAAATTCAGAGATGGTAGACCAAATGTGGAATGTTGCTTGTAAGGAACAGCAAATAAGTTACTTTGGCTTAAGTGTAGAGTGCATGAAGGGAAATAATGCTTAAGAAGTCTGGATAGGTAGGTCTGAGCCAAACTGTGAAGGGCTTTAAATGCCAAAGAGAGGAAATTGTATTTGATCCTAGAAGTAATAAAAAGCCTTTGGAGCTTTTTCAATGGGGGAGTGATTTGGTCAGACTTGTGCTTTAGAAATGTCATTTTTTCAGCTGTGTGGAGGAGGGGTCAGAGAGACAGAGACTGGGTTCAGGGAGACCATCAGGGAAACTCTGGCAGTCAAAGATAATAAGATCTTGAACTAGAGAGAAGGGGATGGATGGACGGATGGATGGATAAATGGATGGATGCAAGAGAGTAAATCAACAAGACTTGGCAACTGATAAAATATATAGGGGAGAGGGAAGAGTTAGGATGGCTCTGAGGTCGTGAACCTCGTTTGGTGCTTACGAGAGAATGAGGAAGTTAGGGAAAGCAGTAGGTTTGGTGATAAAAATACTAAATTCTCTTTTTGATATGTTAAATTTGAGATGCCTACAGCAAATCTTGGTGATATAGGAGTAACGCTCAGAACAATTAGGGTCAGCAGAATAGATCTGGGAGGCATTTCTATAAAGATAAGAAGCCACAGGAGCTGATAAGTTCTAAGTTCTTTTTTTCCCCTTCAATGTATATTTTAGATATGAGCATTCCTCTCATTCCTCTCAACTTCAGTCTAGGCCCCCTTCATCTACGTTAGTACCTGGATGATAGCAGGTGGTCTTCTTGATTTCAGTACTTGCCCACTCAGAGTGGAATTTCCCATTTGTTTTTGGCCTCCTTTCGGGTATACATGCCCAATAGTGGTATCACCGGGTCAGACAGAAATCTACTCTGTTTTAGGCTTGAGCCAGCTGGAAACAATTCTCATCATTTAATATTAATCTAATCCAAACATTTCTGTATAAAGAGAAAGGAATGGCCAAAGATAGGCAGAATTACCCTATGGCTTTGAAAATCTCTCTGACAAACCAGTTTTGGTTACAATTTATGACATTCTTAAACAATAAATAAAATTGCTGAATGAGATAAAATAGAACTCCAGATAAAAGTTCAGTTAACATTTTGATTCATCAAACAACAACAGTCAATTAACTTTTGGCGCTTTCTTGGAGAATAATTTTAGTAAAAGCATTCAATCCCCTCTCTGACCATTCCCTTTAAGGATTCTCTCTTCTTTGTGTTCAGAGGTGAACTGGAGACTTTTCTATTAATTAAAGTAATCAGACTTCTTTTTCATAGTAGGATCATTATCCTAATCTGATCAAAGCTTAAGGAAATGGCATGGTGTCAGGTAGATCAATCCAGGGCTTCTTGTCTTTGGCCTCTATCACCATCTTAATTATTAATTACTTCTGGGAGAAGTTCTTGATCAGAAGCAAGGGGAGCTGGGAATTGTTTGAGGATTTATAACTAAAGACTGATAAGTTTTCTCCTTTAATTCTTACAAGTTTTTCTAAGTGTCCTTGAATTCTACATATTCATCATTTCTTATGGTAGAGTAATAATCCATTACATTCATATACCTCAATTTGTTCATTCTTTCCCCAGTTGATAGACACTCACTTTGTTTCCAGTTCTTCTGCTATCACATAGAATGGTGATTATAAATATTCTTGTACATATGGATTTTTCCCCTCTGTTTTTGATCTCCTTAAGGTTATACCCTTAGACTCAGTGATTATGTACAATGTAGTAATTCTTCTAGTACAATGACATATTATAAGACAACACTTTCATCATATTGTTTCCTTCTCATTGCTAAGTATATAAAGTCAAATTTCTTCTTGGCTTTTATCACCTCTCATAATCTAGTCCATGCAGGCTAGTCTTCTCTAACTTTACCCTCCTCCACTCTGGAGGAGTGAGGCTAACAACTTAACATAGCTCTCCCTCACTTAAGTCCAATCCACACGCAAGTCACGACATCACCTTCATGCAGTCGTTGGTCTTCGAGAAGGAAGAATGATCAACACCACCTTCCCCCTGCCATGTTTGTTCTTACCTCTATGGCTTCTTGAATGTTACTCGCTTTCACTTAGAATATTCTTGCTGTATTTCCCTGCTGATCCTAAGTCCACCCAACCCTAAAAGTGAAGAGGGAGATAACTGGAATGAGAGACTGTCCCTTTCTTCATCCATTGTAGAACAAGCATGATGATTCTGATGCTTCCCATTGCTAATAATAATACTTTGGAGGTGCCCCAAGCCACCAGAGCCTGCGGCTACTCCCACAATTCTTATTTCATGCCTGGACTCCCAGGGAGTATAATTTTGTGCAATTTATTTTGTTAATTCTTCTTTTTAAGTTCTTAAAAATCATAACTATATTTCTTTCTCTTTTTTTTCTTCCTTTTTAAATAGATAACTACCTCCACTTTAGGGTTAGCATTACAAAGTCTCAGCATCCAAATTAGAATTGTAAGGAGAAAATGTTGGGAGCCTTTAAATTAGAGTAAAAGATAATGTTTGATTAAAAAAGTCATTCTAGAACCATTACGCTTTTCTTAAAACTGTAACTTGCAAGAGATGTGAATCGCAAATATGCTGTTCTTCAGTAACATTTTCCCAAATAATGAAACTCTTGAATTACTATATCAGGGATGGGGAACTTGCGGCCTCGAGGCTACATGTGGTCCTTTAGGTCCTCAGGTGTGGCCTTTCGACTGAATCTAAACTTCACAGAACTTGAGGATTTGTTCTGTGAAGTTTAGATTCAATCAAAGAGCCGCACTTGAGGACCTAGAGGGCCACATATGGCTTTAAGGCCACAGGTTCCCCCACTCCTGTGCTATACTACTTCTTTGTAGGAAATTAAGAATAGATATTACTATTGTTGTGTTTGTTCCCTTCTTGGAAAGGAATGATGAACATTTTTTTCTTCCTTTTCAGCAGTTAGAATTGATTCTAAGGTTATATCCAACTGGACAGTGAGAAAAGTTTGTATTTTGGATTATTTTTCTAATTGGGGAAAATAATATGAAAGAGATGTAGAGTCACCAATCTGCCCAATAGTAGGATAAGAATTTTTTCATTCTAACTATATTCTGCCTATCACACTGACCTGGATGGAAATGAATCAGTTCCAAATGAATATCAAATTTCTACTCAGTTTCAGATCTCTTCTTCTAATAATACTTTCTATCTATTTGCATCTTGCCTATACCTCTCCATCCCTCCCTCTCTCAGTTAAAATGTTAGTTTATTCATCTCTAGGGCTGGTTTTTTGTTTGATTTGTTTTGTTTTGGTATCCCTAGGGCTTAGTACTGTGCCTTGCACATAGTAAGCACTTAATAAATGCTTCTTGACTTATTCACTTACTGGTGACCTTAATTGGAAACTTACTTATTTCAATAATATCTTGTGTTTAGTAGAAGACAGTCAAGTTTAAAAAATAAGGTATTACCAGTCTTTCAGCTGTAGACTCCCAGGAGTTTGTATTTAGTTGAAGCTCATTTTGCCTATTATAACGAAGAAGGCCAGGAAACTGAACTCTCTTCCTTAAAATTATCTTAGTCTTTGCCAATTTAGCAATATGACTCTTATTTTAGGATGAAGAGGTAAGTCAGTGGGGTATATTTTACCCAATTTTTTATTTAAAAATAGATATCTCATTTCACAACTTTAAATGAAACTTCTGTGCTTCCCTAAGGGTGCATAGAAGCTATATAGCTTTCTTAATATTTTTTTTTTTACGTTATCATGAATGGCATGTCTGTTTTTTTTTTTTGGCCCCCACCATCTTTTAATTAAAAAAAAACATGTTATGGTGAAAATGGAAGTCTTGAAAGGCTTAAGCTTTGTGAAATATTATTTTCTCTAGCCTTCCCCTTGCAAAGAGTGTCAAGAGTGCAGTGATTGCTAAATTTCAATGACATATTTGATGAATTTTATAAGTACTTTGACTGGAAGAGAAAAGGAAAACTAGCTATCAGAAGAGTGAAACTGTCATGTTTCAGTCTGATAGATTGCTTATTTGGGCTATATAAGTCTCGTGCTACTATGCTTTAGCATAAAGATTACTTTTAAATAAGTGAATACAAGAATTCAGCTAGAAATGTTTTTCTGACAAATTTAAGTTTATTAAATTTTAATTATTAAAAATTTCAGTTACTATCTGCTTAGTAATTGAAAAGTTTAACAACTTACATATATTAAATTTTTAAAAATTAAATTCAGTTAATGCAGCTGATATTAATGGAATATTTCTCATGTCTGTTCCCCCTCCTCTCTATTCCCAGTACCACCATTGGATTTTCATTATTAGTACCAGGTCTTCATCACCATTTTCCTGGACTGTTGCAATGGTCTCCTATTTCTTCTCCTCCAATTCAGTCTTCATATGATTTCCATACTAACCTTCCTCATGCATAAGTCTGGCCATGTAACTCTGCTTAGAAATCTTCATTGTTGCCTGCTGAGTAGAGTTTGAGCTCTTTTTCCTCCCAATTGCCTTTCCAGGCTTATCTCAAACTCTCTATATGTTCTAGGCCCCAGTTAAACTGTATTTTCTATACAAAAGACAGAGATAGAGAAGTAGCTAGGTGGATATATGAGTCTAAGAAGTGAGAAATGGATACAAGTTAGATTTCTACTTAGGACCTCGGATAATAGCTGATGACAACTTCTCTAAGAGCTATCATAGGAACTAGGTAATTACAATCAGTCAACAAAAAGCATTTATTAAACAGCTACTGTGTGCCAGGTACTGTGCTGAGGGCCATAGTGGGCCCTGAGCAGGATTAAAGGTGATGACACTTGCTTTAAATGAAGTCTTCATGAGCCTTCAGCCTGGCCACAAGAAATAGCAACCTGCAATTAGCCATGAGGTAGCTACAAAAGCTACCACCAAGAATGAGTCAACTGAGGGTGTTTTTCTAGCAGACTTGGACGACAAATTTTGCAGCAACATGGAGGGAATTGCTGTGTTTATTTTTCTGACAATGCTAAGTAATGGTTTATATAGGATACAAGTTGGGTCTTCCTACTAGAGAAGAGGGTCCAAGGGCTGGAGGAAGACCCCCCCACCATGCTCTAGTTTTTTGGGACAATTAAGTGTTCCTTAGAATAGAAAGAATAGCAGAAGTACTTTGAAGGGGAAAAGAACCGGAAGGTATGGAGAGGCATCCTAACTTGTGTCTGACTTCAAGGAGTTTACATTCTTCTGTGCTTAAACAGTTAAATGGGTTGAGGGAGATGTGGCTGGACATTAGTTTATGGTGAAAAAGATCATGGGGTTTTAGTGGATTGCAAACTCAATATAAATCAATAGTGTGCCAGGGCAGTGAAAAAACTTAATAACATCATAAAGCTACATTACTAGAAGCATAATATCCAGAATGAGAGAAATGAAGGTCCTGTTGTAGTCCGTCTTGTTTAGGCCTTATCAAGAGGTTAGTTCTTAGGACTCAATTTGGTACTGGTATTGAATAATGGAGCTTTTTTCAGGAGAGGAGACTGTGATGGGAAAGGGTTTAGAAAAGATGCCTTATCCTGGTAAAGGGAGGATTTAAGGGAGTTCTGATAGTTCCCTCCAGGTATTTGAAGAATTATCTGGGTCTCAATCTGTGCTGAGGTCACAGGTGTATTGAAGTTATATCCCCATTCGATTATAAACTCTAAGGAGAGGGATTGTGCTATATCCAACTCCCACTCTGTGCA
This sequence comes from Vombatus ursinus, assembly GCF_900497805.2. Classification (NCBI taxonomy): domain Eukaryota; kingdom Metazoa; phylum Chordata; class Mammalia; order Diprotodontia; family Vombatidae; genus Vombatus; species Vombatus ursinus. The sequence goes on along the minus strand of NW_020954599.1, from coordinate 4,995,958 downwards.
TGGCATTGTACATAGTAGACACTTAATGTTCCTTATTCTGCATTAATGATTAGGAGACATATATATGAGGTTAGGATGCAGAATAGCCATGAAAGTGTTATCACAAAATCATACGTGTTTACATGCTCAAGAATTCTACAAGTAGTAAGTGATATGAAATGTTATTAGTAGAGGTATTATGATTTGAATTTGTCAACAAAGTTCTCATTTAGGAGGTGAAAATGGACCCAGGCCTTGAAGGATAGGTAGGAGCTAGATTACTCTGGAGTTAATTTTTGACAAAGAATCACAGAATCACAGAAAACAAAAACCAACCACCAACAAAAACAACTTTGTCCCTATATGGTTTGGAGTAAGACAATGGGGGCAAGTCAAGTCAAATCAGCAAGCATTTTTAAACCACATATTACGTGCCTTGAACTGGAGATACAAAGAAAGGCAAAAGACAGTCCCTGCTCTCAAGGAGCTTACGGTCTAAGGCGAGGGGGACAACATGCAAACAACTATGTACAATCAAGATACATACAGGGTCAAGTGGAGATAATCTTAGATGGGATAGAAGAGTAAGACAGACCCTTCTTATATGGCCAGAATGGAAGAATTAAATGTATTACTTAAAATTATCAAAAGACATTGTTTTAAGCTCCTGGGTATTTTCTCTTGTTCTTCATTATCTTCTAACAGCCCCGTCTTCCTGCCTCACCTGTTAGTTACCTGTCGTGGGGTGACTGTAGACTTAACTGTCTTTACTTCCTCTTGTATGATTTATTTATCATCTATGGTCACATAGATAGAAAAGATAAAAGTATTTTCAAATTTAAGTAATCTATTCACCATGGTCTGTTCTTACTAAATTTAATTGTTTAGTAAAGAGCACAGAAGTCTGAAATGACGGGTCCTGGATTTGAATCCTGCCTTTGATTCTTACGGCTTGTGTGACCTGGGGCAAGTCACTTTACGTCCTGGGCCTCAGTTCTTTTCACAAATGAAGAGGTTAGATGAGGGGTGTCCCCCCAGCTGTAGATCTGTGATCCTGTGATCCCAGTGGGGTGACACCAGCTATGTAGCTAACTAGAGAAACCTCTGGCAGGAAGATGGGATGACATCTATCCTCAAAGACTTTTCCTCTGTCCTCGCCATTCCTTCCAAGTTCAAACCCTATAGTTTCAGAAGCATGAGAAGGAAATGAGAAATTTTAAAACTACAACTATAAAATAGTTGGAGGAACCACAGGACTGAGGGGTTTGGCCACCAGAGGAATCTCTTTGATTTCGATGACTTCTAGGTGCTATTGATCACAGCAGCTGGTCAGAAAAATCGCATGACTGTTTTCCTTCCATTTTCGGAAGCTTTTTGCCTCCCTTGGCTAGCGCATTTCCATGTTCGAGTTTGAAAATTTAGTAGGGGCTTTTTGAAGTAAGTTGCTCCATTTTCTTACATAAATCACTGATTTTCAGGGAGTTTTTTGTTTGTTTTTAGGGAATAACATTTGAGATTTTCAGTGCAATGTACCTTGGTCCCTCTACGAAAGCCATACTCTAATGCCTCATTTTGGTGGGCAAGTTCTTTATTGTTATTCTAGCAAAGTGCAAGCCCTGGCAGGGCCTGCCAGGCTGTTAGGGGTTCCAAGTATAGACCTGGTGACAGACTGTTCTCCGAAGACCAGCCTCACAGAATTTGGAACAAAATCTTGATCTACTAGCATGGAAGAGTTGTGGTCTGCCCTAAGGGGAGGGAGAACCCACAAGAAGAAAGTCACAGATCTTTGAAGTATTGAAATATACTGTGGTTCAGCTGAACAGTCTGTAACAGTACTTAATATACTGTGAGGCAAAAGCCTTGTTGCACATGTCTAGCTTAATTTTAGAAGAGTAGAGACAGAAATAAATTTTAAGGATAACCACACTACCTGTTTGAACTTGGGCAAATCACTTATGGAGCCTGATTTTAATCATCTGTAAAATAAGGATGTTGAACTAGTTACAGAGGTTCTTAACTTTTTTTGAGTCATGGACCCCTTTGGCAATTGGTAGCCTATGGTGAATAATGTTTTTAAATGGATAAAATAAAAGCTCACAAAGAAAACTTATATTGATGTATAGTTATTATTATTATTATTATTATTTTAATTTCACAGATCCTAAGTTAAGAGCCCTTGGACAAGTTGACCTTCTAACTCTGATTCCCATGAACTTGCTCAGTCATGCTTAAATATTCCACAGCATTTGTACATTAATTGTACATCCTTAAGGCAAGTCCCTTAGTTTCTGTATTTGTCTCAGACAACTCCCTAGGACTTATCTACTAAATCATAGACAGAATCCCATTTCTTTTGGTGGAGCAAGTTCCCACATGGATTCAGGTGAACTGAAGCCTTAAAAATAAGTACTGGATCCACGTGCTTTTACGTGACACTGGCATACATCAGTTGGCCCAGTTCCGAGGTTATATTTTGGAAATGAGTGCATAATCTGATTTATAATATTCATTTTGAAGTTCTTTAGATAATTTTTGTCTTCTGAAAAACTGGACAGAATGATACTTAGCCCTGCTGTGCCATTGAGAAAAGTTATTCTAGGGAATGGAAGTAAAAGAATAGTTGTTAGATTTAGAAGGTTAACAATAAGGGCTTTTCTGGTCTATTAATATATTATATATGTTTTTGGTGTCTGTAGGTTTTATAAAAAAAGAAAAGTCAGTGGAATATAAACAAGGGAGAAGAAAAACTAAATAGATGGTATTTAATTAATAGATTATTATTAATTTGATGCCCACAATAAAATATCTTCCATCTAGGGGGATTTAACTATATTATACTTTTCAGTGAAATAGGGATGGAAGGGAAAAGTGGAAGAAATTGACTGTGAATGTCTGGAGGTTAGAAAAGATGTTGTTCAAGTGGAGAGCATGTGTGCATGAGTTTGATCACCTCAGAAAAAGTTTCTAGAGTTAAATGAATATGAATTTATTACCAACTAACTGCTGCCTGTTGGCTTGGTTGAAAATGATTCTCTTACCAATAATATATGGCCTATCTGGCAGCAAAAACAGTGGTAGCAAAGTAAAGCTAACAAAAACTTAGGTCTGTTTATTCTGCTAATCCTTTCGAGATTTCACTGGAGAAGAAATACGACCATAATTCTGTGTTACTGTGCGGAAAGCCAGAAAGATAAATAAAGAATTTTCTTCTCATCCTCCCCAATCCAATTTAGTTTAAATGTCATGTTTGACAAGCAGATTCTTAACTTCAAATAGAGTAACTAATGTGTATTATGAAATTTTATGTGGTTTTGTTAAAAAGGATTTTCTGTTTTATAACCCCTTATCAACACCAACAATCAGAACTATAGCTATGTTTTTTAAAAAAAAAAAGTTCACTATCTTTTTCTATGGAAGTCGAAAAAACACATAGACTTTTCAGTTTTATTGCTCTAGAATGAATAAGTCTTCATATAGGAGACTTCCCAGTGCTGGCAGAAGCGTGGGAATTGAGTTTTTAAAATATTTTAAAATAACATCCAAGTCCATAAGTAGACACAGGACAGGGAAAATATTAATCATCTAAGTGGGAAATAGACTATATAATCTTTCCCCCATGGGCTTTAAGAAACAATAAAGATCTAATTTTTTGTACATTTACCAAAACACATTCCCTCAAAACGAACGATACTGATAATAATAGCTAGCATTCGTTTAGCACTTTAAGGTTTGCAAAGTATTTATGTATCTTATTGAAATTGAAGTGTTATGATTTATCCTGAAACCAAAAGAGGTTAAGTGACTTGTTCAAGGTCATAAGCTAGTAAATGTCTGAGGCAGAATTTGAACCCCAGTTTTCCTGCCGCCAAACTTTATCCTCTTTGCCACCCCGCTCCCTCTAGAAACAAATAAGACAAACAACAAATCTGTGTACCCTTCAGTAATTCAATCTCTGAATCACAGAATATAAAAGTTGGAAGGAAGCTGGACAACCACCTAATTGAACCTATGGGCGACAAGCCCCTTCTCTACCACACTGGACAGATGAGCATGCAGTTTTATTGAAGAGCTTCAGTGAAAGGGAAATGCTACCCAGGCAACTATTGCTATGCCTTGGAATGCCCTCCCGAGAACCAAGGAAATAGAAGTCCATAATTATTCATTCCAGCTGGTCTTGACATTTTTCTTTGGTTAATATTTTATTTTATTTTCCCACATGCCACACTAAACAGCAGCTTGCAAAAAACCTAAGCAAATTAGAAAAATAGGGCTCTGCCCTGTTTAGCCTACTTTTTATTTTAAAACCAAAGTATACTAGATAATTTTCAGTGTGGTTAGTGACAAGGTTTAAAAAGATGAGGCATGGTATAAGAAGGCTTGTTTGAAAATAGAATATATAGAAATATATGTATGTATTCTATATGGAAATATACAACATAATCACATATATGTAATATGTGTATATATAGAAATATATGTATATATTCTATATGGAAATATATAACATAATCACATATGTGTAATATATGTATATATATGAATATATGTATATAGAAATAGAGGCTTTTAAAGATTTGAAGAAAATTATTTGAAGTTAGAATCCAAAAAGGTTTTGCTAGGCTAGAACATTGGGCTGAATCTAATAAGATGAAATTCAGAAGGGATAGTTTAGTTTGTTTGTTGGTTTGTTTTTTGGGGGGGAGGCAATCAGGGTTAAGTGACTCACCCAGGATCACACAGCTAGTAAATGTCTGAGGTCACATTTGCACTCAGGTCCTCCTGACTCCAGGACTCTTATCCACGGCGCCACCTAGCTGCCTCAAAGGGGATAAATGTACAGTCTTATACTAGGGATCCAGACAATCAACTTTATAAATACATGATGAGGCAGGCATTGTTAGCAGTTTATCTGAAAAAGATTTGGGGGTCTTAGTGAATTGAAAAGGTAGTAGGAGTCTTCAGAGTGATGCAGCACATAAGCCTCCTTAGAAAGGGATTCCTGAGCTGCCTTAAGCAAAACTTCCAGGAATAAGGAAGTAAGAGTTCTTCTGTCTTCTGCCCTAGTCAGACCACACCTAGAGTATGGTGTTCAGTTCTGGATGCTACATGTTAGGAAGGACATTAATAAACTGGAGTGACCCGAGGAGGGCAACCAAGATGGTGAAGAGCTTTGAGTCAACCCAAGTATAATTTGAAGGAACCAGGAGTGTTTAACCTGAACAAGGGAAAACGGGTATGGGTGTGGCAGTGGTACAGAGGGAGTGAGCTGACAAGGTGTCATAGCTGTCTTCAATTATTTGAATATTTGTCATGTAGAAGAGGGGTTAGGTTTTATTCGATTTGTCCCCAGAGGATAGAATCAGGAGCAAGGGGTAGAAGATGCAAAGTAAGAAATTTAGATTTCATGTCAGAAAAAAAAGCTCTTCTTAATAATTTTAGCCATCCCTAAGTGAAATGGTTCTGCCTTGGGTTGTAGAGAGCTCTTCCTTATTCCCCTCTCCCCACTGGAACTCTTCAGGAAGAGTTTAGGTCTTGTATGCTGTAGTGGGCATTCCTTTAGGGACTAGGTTCCAACTCTAAAATTCTGTGATCCTTTCATTTTGTGAAATTACTTTGTGGAGGCAAATAACAGAGAATTTTATTCTTTGAGGGAACATTTGAGCAGCTAGAACATACTTGATATGTCAGCCGATCAGTTTTAGATGTGCACCTTAGAGCTAGGCATTATGGGGGTTACAACAGAATTATAATCTAGTCAGAGAGAGGAAACCAGTATAAACAAGATAATTGATGAAGTATAATATGAATTTTTGTGCTACTAAATAGAAATATAATGAGAAATCTGAAAAGAGAGAACTTGTGGTTTGTAGTGGTCAGTGTAGGCTTCATGGCATCGTTGATATTCTCTTGCCTCTATCACTGCACATATCAAAACTTAATATATTCACCCATCCTGTCTGCCTTTCCTGGTATCAAAAGATCTAGGAGTCTTCCTCCCTTCTAGACCCAATTTCTCTGTTTATTCCTTTGATCCAATTTCCTCCAGCCTTCTTCTCCAGAGATTGGCACTTTCCTTCCTTTGCATATCTAGCCTCTTCTCCACTAGCTCCTTTCTATAGGTGTATATACTTGCTTTGGTTGATCCTGTTAAAACACAGCAAACCCCTTTCTCTTACCTCACAGCCCACACTCACTGATGTTCTATCTCTTCCTTTCCCTGCCAACCTCTTTCTGTATTCATTGACTGTTCATTCTCACCACCCACTTCTTACTCATGTCTTTGCAATCTGGCTTCCATCCTCACTCTTCTGCTGAAGCTACTCTCTTGAAGTTGAACAGTGACCTCCTAATCAGTTGGTCCAGTGGGAGTTTCTATGAAGACATAACTGCTAGACAAATAAAATACTTTAAGCCACAAAGCAGAAATCCACTCTGGAACCCAGAAGCTTTGGACTGATGAAAGTTTTCCATCTTTAGCCCAATCCAGACCTAGTAACTTGCTCTCTGCTACATTTGTATCTTCCCAGAGCTTTCCTTTAGCTCTGGGAACAAAAATCAAATCAAGACTGCCATTTCTGGAAATGAAAAACAAGGCAATACATACAACTTACTAGTTGTTTGACTTTAGACATATCACTTAATCTCTGACTGCCTCAATTTCCTCAACTATAAATGGGGACAATAATAGCACCTACTTCACAGGGTTGTCATGATAATCAAATGATATAATATTTATAAAGTGCTTAAGCACAGTGCCTGGCACATAGTAAGTACTTAATACATGCTTACTCCCTTTCTTTCCCCATATTCATAGTGGTTATTACTTAGAAGCCATATAACTATATCTTTATTTTCAAAGAATCTTGAGTTAAGAGGAATAAAAGTTAGTAAGGAAAAATGTTCTTGATTCTTACTCCACAGTAGCAATTTTAAAAGTGATGTATATTAAATGAAAAAACTTCTTGTCTTATATATACTTAACCCAAACTCTTCTTGGTAAAATGAAATTTTGACTGAAATTGGTGACTAATCTTAAAAGGAAGGAATGCCAGTCACTCTTAAATAATATTTTATTTTCCCCCCAATTACATGTAAAAACAATTTTTAACATTAAAAAATGTTTTGAGATCCAAATTCTATTCCTCTCTCCTCTAGGCCCTCTCTGAAATGGTAAGCAATCAGTTATAGGTTATACACGGGCAATCACGTGTAAAACATTTCCATATTAGTAATTTTGTGCAAGAAGACTTGAACAAAAAGAAATAAAGGGAAAAACTGTTTGCTTCAGTCTGTATTCAGACAACATCATTTCTTTCTGTGGAGGTGGATAGTATTTTTCATCATGAGTCCTTTGGGATTGTTTTGGACCACTGTATTGCTGAGAATAACTAAGTCATTCACAGTTGTTCATTGTACAATATTGCTGTTACTGTGTACTGTGTCCTGGTTCTGCTCACTTCTTTTTGTATCAGTTCATGTAAGTCTTTCCAGGTTTTTCTGAAATCATCCTACTTGTTATTTATTATAGCACAATAATATTCCATTACATTCATATACCACAACTTGTTCAGTCATTCCCCAATTAATGGACATCGCTTGAATTTCCAATTTTTTGCTACCCCAAAAAGAGCTGCTATAAATATTTGTATACATATGGGTCCTTTTACTTTTTGTTTTTTATCTCCTTGGGACACAGACCTAGTAGTGATATTGTTGGGTCAAAGGGTATGCATGGTTTTAGCCTTTCAGCTAACTGCTTCCATTTTATGGGTGAGTTCATTCCATTCACATTTATAGTTATGATAACTGTGTATTTCCCTTCATCCTATTTTCCCCCTGTTTATCCTTCTCTCTCTCTCTCTCTGTCTGTCTCTCTCTCTCTTTCTCTTTCTCTCTCTTCCCTTTCATCCTGTCCCTCCTCACAAGTGTTTTACTTTTGATCACCTTTCTCCTTTCTATCAGCCCCCCACCCATCCCTTTTCCTTTTCACTTCCCTACAGGATAAGATAGATTTCTATATACAACTGAATGTGTATGTTACTCTCTTTTTGAGCTAATACTGATGAGAGTAAGATTCAAGCTTTCCCTGCCACTTTCCCTCTTCCCCTTTTTATAATAGATTAGCTCTTTCATGCCTCTTTTGTGTGAGATAATTTACCTCATTCTATCTCCCCCCTTCTTCTCCCAGTGCAATCTTCTTTCACACCCCTTAATTTTTTGGGGAGGAGGAGGATATATCACCCCATCATAGTCATTTCACACCTACACCTTCTGTCAATGTATACTCCTTCTAATTGCCCTTATTAGTAGTAAAGTTCTAAAGAATTACAAATATTATCTTGCCATTTAGAAATATTAACAAAAATATTTTTAAATGACTTGTTATGTTATACCCCCCAAATAAGCAAAGAGCTTGTGTTCTTCAAAGTATCTTATTTAGGCTTTAAACTTCTGCAGAGGTATACAAGTGCTTTTAGCAGCATTATCTCGTTAATTCCTCCAGTAACCCTAATGTACACAATCTCTGTTTTATAGATGAAAATCTTGAGACAAAACAAGGTTGGATAATTTTGCCAGAGACATTCATTGTTACTGAAAAAGAAGTCATTGTCCTACCCTCTGTAGCTGGAGCATATGGAAGGACTCAGCATTTTAAAGCCTTTACCTAGTCCAATATTTTCTTTCCTTTTCTAGATGAGGAAAATAAAGTCTCAGTAACTTGCCTAACATTATGCAACTAACTAGTAGAGTCAAGTGGAAGAGAACCAGACTCAGGATGAAATACTCCTCCTTGTCTAGAATTACTCATCTGCCTGATCCTTCCTCCAAGACCTTGTTACATTTAAGCCTCTTTTTCTCATGTCCCTTTCCTTCTGTTTACTCCTGTTTCTTATCCTAAGAAAACCCCTTGACCCTGATACCATCAGTGACCAGAGGCCCATCAGTCTCCTTTACCTTTCTATATGACCTTGGGTAAGTTTGCTTGATCTCTCTGAGATGTTTCCTTGTCTGCAGAGTAAGCTTCAACGCTCCCTTCCAGCTCTGGACCTCTAATAGTACGAAGTCCTGCCTTGGATACACACATTAGCTTTGTGAGCCCAAGCAGGTCCTTGATATCTCAATGTCCCAGGCAACTCTCTATCAACAGAAAGTTCTCCATATTCATGAAATCATAGGTCGAAGCCCCTGCTACTCCAATCCAAATAAAGTCTACCATTTTCTTCAAAATGGAAGAATATTTCAAAGGAGATATTTGTAAGGCACTTAACACAATGCCTGCACACAGTCAGTACTGTACAGATGGTTTTTTCCCCCCATCTCCTTCTTATTTGTAGATAGAGGTCATCGGACTAAAGCAGGAGTGGGGAACCTGCAGCCTCGAGGCCATATGTGGCCCTTTAGGTCCTCAAGTGTGGTCCTTTGACTGAATCCAAACTTCACAGAACAAAATCCCTTAATAAAAGGATTTGTTCTGTAAAACTTGGACTCAGTTAAAAGGCCGCACCCAAGGACCTGGAAGGGCACATGTGGCCTCAAGGCCGCAGGTTCCCCACCCCTGGTTAGGGGATACTTATAGTTCATTTAAACTCTAAATTTATTATCCTTTGGAAATCTCTTTAATCTTAGTGGGCTTCTATTCCCCAGTAGCTACATTAAAGGTCTTTAGGAAACTTTCTTTTCAAGGATTGTTCAGCTAAACATTGTTAGTGCCTTGTACCTTTAAACTGTTCTGATGAAAGCTTTGGAAGCTCTATGTGTCATTGTTTTTTCACTAAACATGTACATATATGGTATGGGCTTAAACATGTATTATTTGATTTGTCACCATGTGGTATCTGCCTCAACATACGTTGGTTTGATTGTGTGGGTGTTTAAATGAATCATAAGCATTACCCAGTTCCTGACACACATACCAAAAGAGAACAGCTTCCCAGAAAGAATGCTGCCCGGGATCATCGTAGAATTGTTCAACTTTTGACATCTGGTCCCAAGAAGATAATCTCGTTAAGTTTTGAGGTCATTGCTCCCCTTTAGGAGCATTGTGTTCTAATTCTGTTTGATATTTCTCAGACAGGAAACAGAGCTAGCTTTTATTTATATTGTCATTCTATTCAGTGCTTGGGTGCTGAACAAAACAAACAGTTCCTGTCTAGTGGGTTTGAATTTATTTGTTCTTATTCCTGTTAGCTAAGTTCAAGTAAGTCATTCATTAAAAATCACGTTGTGATGAAGAAACTTGAGCTGTGTTTATTTAAATTTTTAACATACATTTTAATATGAAATATAAATAGTCATTCTTAATGTTCTGAAAGTTAGGAACTGTTTTCAAATTTTTAAAAATCAGTACTTTGGGGCATTTTTTGCTCCATAGCAAAATGTTGATCATTTAACTTGGTCTAAAGTTAATTTCTTCGTCCATCTTCATTGAGATTGTGAATGATGAAGTACCGTTTCCTTACTGTGTTATGTTGAAGAATACTGAAGAAGCTGAAAGTGTCAGTTTCCTTTTTGTCCATATTTCCTCCATTTGCCACGTAATTTAAGTGGCAAATACGGAATTCATCTGAATATCAGCATCAGAGCTAAGCCTGTCTCATTGAGTTAAATAAGAACAAAAACTCCTGGGAAAGCTGGGAAATACAGAAGCAGTCATAGGAAACAGAGCCAACTAGAATAATGGCTAGTAGAGAAAAGGGAAGCAGCAGATGCCAAGAATAAGGGAAATGAGAAATTATTTTAGGTGAAAGTGATGTATCCTGTGTTGTTCTTGTTCAGTCATTCAGTCACGTCTGACTCTTTGTGACCCCGTGGACGCCAGGCCCTTCTATCCTCCACTGCTTCATTGCCTTTATAATGCCATCTGCCTTCTCTGGAATACACTGCCTCTTAGTATTCCTTGCTTCCTTCAGGGCCTTTGGGAGGCTTTCCTCATCTCAGTTGTTTTCACTCTCTCCCTCTTAAAATTACTTGGTAGATAAATATATGGTATATATTTGGTATATATATACTTGGTATATAAATATATATATAGGTCTATAAACATATGTGTGTATAAATACATATATAGAAGCGTGTATATATGTACACACATATATTTACATGTGTATATATATGTATACACACATACATATACCCACACTTCATATTCACTTAGTTGTGCTTGTATTACCAGGGATGGGGAACCTGCCCTATCTAGCATGGTGCCATGCTATGTGGACACTTAATTAAAGTTTGTTTAATCAATTCATTTGGTTTCACTTAAGTTTGTATTTTATAGTACGGAGCCTCATAAGATTTTTCAGCAAAGTCATGACAAGATTTGTGTTGTAGGAAGATGATTTTGGCAGTTGTATGGTAGATGGATTGGAGAGGGTAAAAACAATAATAATAATAATGATAATAGTTTTTTTTTACAGTTTTTTTTTTAGGTTTGCAAAGCACTTTACCAAGATTATGTCATTTCCCCCCTCACAACAACCCTGTGAGCTAGAAGCTAATGGTTATCCCCATTTTACAAATGAGGAAACTGAGGCAGACTATGGTTAAGTGACTTGTGCAGCATCACATAGTGAGTCACTATCTGAGGCTGGATTTAAACTCAGGGCTTCCTGACTCCAGGTCCAGTGCTCTGTCCGCTGCACCACCTAGCTGCTATTTCAACAATTCAGATAAGAAAGCTTGAGCTGGTTTGACAGTGCAAGGGTGGGGAGCCTACAGGCCTTTCCCCACCCCCGATTTAGTGAGTGGAGGGAAGGGCCAGAGTGGAGAGATGCTTTGGAGGCAAAATGAATAGGATTTGGTATCTATTTGGGTGTGAGGGACAAGGGATCGTGAAGAGTTTATGATGCTTCTGAGATTTAAAACCTCCAGAAGTAGAAGAAATATCAGTGCCCAGACTTTATAGTTTCCACATGGAGACAAAATAGTAAAATTTCATTTCTTATCTTCTTAATCCTCATCATCTTCCTTTTTCCAGGCCGTTTTAAACTGCTCCCTCTGCCCAATCAAACATCTCTTCACATTTATAATCTGCAAAGCCACCTTGTATTTCTTCCTTTTAGAGTAAGCTTTGTTATTAGGAGGTTGCTTCAAACTGTCACTTTGTATTCATATTTCACCAAGTTTCTTTTGCCACATACTCAATGGATCAGCCAGATTTGTGGAGTTGGTCTTGGAAAAGAATTCCAAACAGAACAAAAAGAATCCCACTGGGGTAGGGAACCTGCGGCCTCGAGGCCACATGTGGCCCTTGAGGTCCTCAAGTGCAGCCCTTTGAATCAATTCAGTCAGTGACCATTTGGGGCAAGACTGGGCCTTACAATCCAATCACTCAATCCATTCAGTCTTTTAACTTTTATACCATCATAGCATTGGCATCAGTGGTTCTCTCTATCTTTTTTTTTTACATCACTTTTCTTGACATCTTTTGCTGTTCCACAGTCTTTCATTTATTTATCACATCATGCCTTGTTGGCCTTTACCATGTCATGAAACTGAAATTTTTCTTTTCCCTATCTTAGGCCTTCATCTCTTAGAACACCCAGAAAGCCTCACGAATGTGACAAAATCCTCTAAATTCTTCTTTTGTTCTTTGGCTGTACATAAAAAGAGGTACACAGATATCTTGCTCTTGGATTTCTTAGGGTCACCTTTAACTGTGTTGACCTGTGTATTGATCACTAATCTTGCCTTTTGATTGCTTTCTAATGTGGAAAGATGATGGAAATCAATAAAGATGGAACTGATTCATTAGTAAGCCCGTTACCCTGTGCCATTATCCCTGGGAATTTATTTTCAGCTCAGTCTTTTGTCCATGTAGGGAAGGACATAAGGAAACAATGTGCCTTTGGCTAGTGTTTATCTCAGTTTCTCAGAATAACTTGGTGCATTATCTACAGTGATGTTGACACCCTTAAAATATCCAGCAGAGATAGCACAGATTTACTTAAGCTTTGGCACCTTGGATAATTTTGGAATGCCTAATTTTGGAACTACTGAGGAGATATATATATATATATATATATATATATATATATATATATATATATA
>NW_020954599.1:4944005-4982919 GCF_900497805.2 Vombatus ursinus | reverse complement strand
ATATATATATATATATATATATATATATATATATATATATATATATACACATACATACACACATACATATATGAAAGTAAATTTAAAATAATTCTCCATATTTACATTTTTAATGGTTGTTGTTTTGCTTGTACTCAGAGATACTGAAGTTGTCAAGATAGGAACCTTCCTTAAAAAACATACTTAGAATTAATGATGATTCAGTATGTTTTATTTTCAAATTATTCATCAAAGTTGTTTGAGATTAGAAATGAGCTTCCTGAGTCTTACTTCACAGACTTATTTGCTGTGTGACTCTGGGGTAAATCACTACAGTTGGATTCAACCCAGCAATCATTTATTAGGTTCTAATACATTAAGTGCCTAATACATACCTCTTTCCATTTCAGTTTCTGCATCCATAAAATGAGGATAGTAAAGCTCATATTACCATCCATTTGGGTTGTTGTGAATATGCCATAATTTATTATTATTGATTAAAATAGTTTATAGAAAGCTCTTTTACAAACCTTAAAATGTTATATACACGCAAGTTATTATTTGCACGAGGATGCATAAAAGAGCATGGAAAATGAACTGCCTTCTTCATATGTATTACCTGGAATAAAAAATTAATGTGGGTTATCGTAGAAAAGGGGGGAAATAAAAGAATAGCAGGGAAAAAACAATAAATATATGTATACTGGTTAAATAGGAACTCTAAAAGAGAGTGAACATAGTTTCCTGGCTTAAAATAATTCAGAAAAATAGTATAATTTCACTGGGAAAAGGCACGTGGGGATTAAGGACAAAGTAATCCTGTATAGTAAACACAACTCATTGACAAAGTTGTATTAAATGTCTATATGGACTTATGATTTCATTACTGTAGGGAAGTTTTAATGAGGATTCTCCCTCTACTATTTAGCCACCAAAGTGATATCACTCCCCTACCCAATAAACTCCAGTGACTCCCTCACCTCCAGGATCAAATACAAAATGCTCTGTTTGACATTCAAAGCCCTTTGAAACATAGCCCCCTCCTACCTTTTCAGTCTTCAGTCTTTTTTAGTCTTACCCACATACTTTTCAGTCTAGTAATACTTGCCTCCTGGCTATTCCACCAACAAGATACTCTATCTCTCATTATCTAGGCATTTTCTCTATCTCCCATGTCTGGAATGCTTTTCCTCCTCAATTGCACCTATTGACTTCCCTGGCTGCCATTAAATCCCAACTAAAATCCCATTTTTTGTAGGAAGTCTTTCCCAATTAATTAATTCTAATGTCTTCCCTCTGTTAATCATTTCCTAATAATCCTATATATAGCTTGATTTATATATATATATATCTGTTTGCATATTGTCTCCTCCATTAGACTGCAGGGTAGGGACTGTCTTTTGCCTCTTTTTGTATCTTTAGTGCTAAGCACAGTGCCTAGCAATATAGTAGGTGCTTAATAAGCATTTATTGATTATTGGTTAATTACCAATACAGATCAGCACCTGCTCTGAAACAATCTTATAGAGTTGCTTGAGCTATGGAGGTGTTAAGTGAATTGCCTGTAGTCATACATCTGGTGTTTATCAGAGATGGGTCCCGGAACCCAGGTCTTCCTGACTGTGAGGGCAACTTTCTATCCACTAGGCTATACTGCCTCCCTTTTATATCGTTCTCTTATGTAAATGGCCATACAAGTTGGCCTGTTTTCTAAGTTATGTCCACTGGACCCAGGGGGCTGTGGAGGAGAAAGTGAGGCTGGTGACTACCCAGTCCTCCCTCACTTAAATCCAGTTCACTTGCATGCCATTGTATCACCTCCCCGATGTTATAGTCCCCTTCGAGAATGACGGACAAACAGCAAATCATGTCATTTTTATAAAGGATTTTTTAGGGATAGGGACTTGAATCTATGATTTCATTAATAAAGAGAAATTCCCCATGAAGAAATTCCCTTTTCATTTATCTTTTTTTCTGGGAACAAGATTAGCCCTTACAGTCCAAGAATTCAGAGACCAGTTTCAATTTTGTTGTGGTTTGTTTATAAATGGTTCTCTTTCCTTACATCATTTCTGTCGGTTCATAGAAATTTTCCCATATTTCTTTATTTTCCTCACATTTCTCATTTCTCAATTCTCAATATTATTACATTATACTCACAAAAAATATTCCCCAGATATAGGAATGTACTTTGATTTCCAGTTCTTTTGCTACCACAAAAAATAGAGCTATGAATGTTTTGGTATCAGTATTCCGAGATAGTTATGTGGCATTACAAAGCATACTGTGGAGTCAGAAGCACTTGAATTCAAATTCAGCTTTACATACTTACTAACTGTGAGAATCTGGGCAAGTCACTTAACTTCTATTTGCTTCAGATTCCTCATCTGTAAAATGAGATAATAATAGCTATGTCTTAGGGTTGTTGAGCGGATCAAATGACATAATATTTCTAAAGGGCTTTGCCACCCTTGAAGTGCTATAGAAATCATCTTCATCATCAGTAGTAGTGTATGACTGGATTATACTGTCTTCTTATCTTTGTCTCATAGAATCCCTTTCTTCCTTTGAGATGAAGCTCAAGCACCACCTTGCACATGAAGCCCTAATACTCTTCCTTCCTACTTTATATTTATTTTATATTTATTCTGTGTATATGCATTTATATATAGTCTCCCTCATTAAAATGTAAGTTTCTCAAGTGTAGGGATTGTCTCATTTCTTTGCATTTTTTATTTCCAAATGCCTACTACACAGTAAGTACTTACTACGTATTTGTTGATTTATTGAGATATACAGAACTTTTCTTTCTTCCTTTGACGTTCTTAGGATTTATTTCCTATAGAGGGATTGTAAGTTTTTCTCAGATAATGTCAGATTCTTTCCCAAATGGTTGTACCAATTCATAGCTTCTCCAATAATTTGCCAGTCTTTACCAGATCCCTCCCAACACAGATTATTTCCATCTTTGGAAATAAGTGCTCCTAACATTGATTTTTTTTTTTAATTTTGCGGTCTTTGACATTTGCTGGGTATGAGGTGAAATCTTACAGTTGTTTTATTTTAATTTCCCTTATTATTAGTGATATGGATTACTTAAAGATAAGATTTGCATTTTAAAAAAAAACTGTAGGTAACTTGACCATTTGCCTATCAGGAAGTAACTCCTAGTGTGTTAATTCCCTTATATGTCTTGGATGCTAGATTTGTATCAGATATTTGATGCAAAAAATTACCCCCATTCATTTGTTTCTGTTTAGCCTCATTGATTTTGTTCATGCCAAAACTTAACATTTTATGTAATTAAATTTTTCTATGTTGTCTTTTGTGACCTTTTCTCCCTCTTATTTTAAGAATCTTCTCCGTAGTCATAGTTTTGAAATTATGAAATCTCCTTCCATTCTCTAATTGTTTAAATTATGCGACCTCTTAAATTTCATATCCGCTTGGCACTTCTTGTAGAAATTAGGTTTATAGCTTAGGTCAGCTCCTCTAGAACACAGTCCCAGTTCTGACTTGAAAACATCCCTTGAGGTAGAGTCTCAGGTACCCTGACTTTCTTAGGGCCTTCATGCCAGACTGCCTGGCTTCGCCACCCTGCCTAAAATCCTGGCACCAAGGTTGTTGCAGCTTGGGCTACTGGTCCTGTAACGATCACCTAGGAAATGTTGAATGCTTCATGTTCGGCAAAAGGGTTATAGTCAGAAGGCCTCTCAACGGTGTTCCCATGTTAGGAGAACCGGGCATGTCCAGAGAAGCCCTGGTTATACATTTCCTCCTTTTGGAAAATTGCTATCCCTAGCAAATAGGCAGGGGTGCATTTATTTATTTATTTATTTATTCATTCATTCATTCATTCACGCATGCATGCATGTATTCATTCATTTATTTATGTATTTATTTATTTATAGCACAGTCCTGGTCCCAAATTCAGAACAGCTCTCTATGGCCTCTGAGGAGGCATAAGCAATGTCTTTTCAATTGCTTCCCCAGTGCCATACTGCAGTCTCAAAACAGTCAATGTTACATTATCATATACAGTCCCAGATGTACAGATGAAAATCACAATTATCTCCAAATACAAAGTTTTACAAATTCATAGAATAGGGAACAATATACATAGTTCCCCAAATAAGCCAACAAAAGAAGAAGTATTTTATAAATTTACAAATATGTGTATACTTACTTAGCCTTACAAGGCTTTTCTTAATCCACAAGCAAAAGACAGAGCAAAGACAAATAACACTGGCTTCTGTCTCAAGCAGAAACCTGGGCCCTCCTGAGCTTTCCAAACTACATGAAGCTCTCCCCACAGCAATTTGGTTCCAGAAGTCAACTTGGTATTACCTCTTCCTTAAATGAGAAAACTGTCCTTCGTGGAAACTCTTCCCATGACTGCCTCAGGGCATTAAAGCCATCCAAAGGGGGTCTGCCCCCAAAATGTCCCTTTTCACAGAGGCACATTAATATTATCTAGGGGTTCCTGTAGCATAGGCAGTTCCCATGGGGGTTCAGGCATTTTCCTCTGAGTCCCATATCCCAAAAGGCACACAAAATTCTAATCAAGCAGAACTGAAAAGCACCCATCAGGACAGGAAGAAAAATGTCTCAGAGAAGCAGCAAAGGATGAGCTGCCTATGGATTTAAAACATCAGCATTCTTGCTCTATGAAGTTGTAAGACATTTTGCTTTCATAAAAGGCAAGAAATATGACTTTGTTTAAATGTAAAAGAACAGCATGAACATTTCTTCTAGATAGTAGCAATCTAGTGATTCCAAATTTCTCACAGCAAACTTAGTATCAGTACTTATACAGGACTCAGTAATATAAACATATCAGTATATCAAACCTTATTCAGAATTCAATAATACAAAAAGTATCAGTTAGACAGTCACCAAATAAAGTTTGTAAAACTATACCAATGGAACTGACTTGTGAGGGAACACTCACCAGAAAAAAAAATGTATATTTACTGCCCACAGATCCAACCCACCCCTCTCCCCCCAAATTCTCTAAGATCTCCCAGTTTAGGGTGTCTAGAACTCACAAGTCCTGGACAGAGAAGCTTTCCCCTCTAAGGTTCGTAGGTGCCCTTAAGGGGATTGTGGGAGGTGGGGTGGATGATAGTGTAGAGGGTGTTGGGTCCCCCTAAACTCCAGTTCCATTTAACAACTGATAATTGAATCAGCTTTTACACAGAAATATTTACTTCAAAAGGTATGGTCACAAATATACATACTTGTTCCCCTTCCCCATCCCCCCATGGGAGGCACAATCCTACCCCTCAACTTCCTTACTCTGTGGGGAAGGGAAGGTAATGAGTTTCATGGCTTAGCCTGGTTCCCATAGAGCACAGTTCCAGTTTCCAGTCCAACATGCCAAGCACCCAGCCCCAGGCACCTTGGCTTCTCAGGGCTTCTATGCCAGGCTATTGGCTGCACCAACCCACCTGCAGTCCTGGCTTCAAGGTAGCCATGCCTCAGATTCCCAGATCCCATGAGTATCATCTCTGGCATCAGAAACTGAGGAAGACCAACAGTACAGAATAGAAACAAACATTCCCAGGACCATTTCTAGAAGGGGGTTAAAGAGAGAAGGAAAGAAGGGGAAATAAAGACTTTTTCACACACTGGTTCAGTTCTTGGCATCCTCACTGGTGGTGACCTGGGATCTTCACCCTCTAGACTCAGTCAATAAAAGAGCAGCAGTCTGCCAGTTTTAAAGACACAGGCAACCAGTCAAAGAAGGCTACCCCCATTGTTGTGGTAGGGGACACAGGCCTCCATGTTAGGCCATCAGGGCATGGCTAGAAATGCCCTGGTTACATGTTTTGTGTAAAAAAAAATTTTTTTTCTGAACTGCTCTCTAGTTTCCAGTGCAGTTACTATTGAATAAGGAACTCTTCCCCTAAGTAGTTGACGTTCTTGGGTTTCTCAAACACTGGAGTACCACATTAAATTGCTTCTACTATTCAGTATTTAAAAATCATTACCAAATAGTTTTGATGATTACTGCTTTATGATATAGTTTGGCATCTAGTAATGCTTGGATCTTTACATTCCTAATCTTTTTCATTATTTCTCTTTCGTTTCTGACCTTTGTTCCTTCAAATGAATTTTTTCAATTGTTTTCTCTAATTCTGTATAAAAATAGACCCCCTTGTTACTTTGATTGTTATGGGGTTTTAAAAATTATATTGGCACGGCCCAGTTCCTTTTTATTATTATTACTTTTTAGCTGTCATTTATAACTTTAAAATTTGCTCAGTAATTTTTTTCATTTAAAAAAATCTGTTGAATACAATTTCTTTAGCAAAGTCTCTTGTGCAGACTTCCTTCTGTAACAAGTCTAAATGCAACAGCTGTAGCATTCCCAATGAAACAAAGAAACAAAATAAAAAAAAACATTCTGTCTTCATATCTAATTGATTTGTACCTTGTTTGTAGCATTTGTGCTATTTAATGTATTTGCTATACATTATATATGAAAGTCAGAATTTTGGATTTTAAGCTTGTCTGTTGCTATAGCTATGTATTCTTAGAGGTTTGTTAATAGGGCTTATATGCTTAAATTTTTTTTGATGCCTTTATTTTTCAGGCATTCATTTCTGATTATCACCCTCCTCTCAAAAAAAAATAACCCTTGTTACAAAAAACACTTTAAATAGAAAATAAGTTTTTTATGACATAATAATAGTTTCCATTTTCAATATATACTATTTTAGTTACTGTCTGACTTCACAAAATTATTGAAATTTATTTTTTTTAATTATAACAGTTTTACATTTTAATTTTTAGGCATACTTTTTAGGCAACTTTAAAACTATATTTTAAATGTCCATTATAAATTGGTTTCCCTCCTAGGGAATCATTACTGAGTCATGTTTTTAATGGTTTCAAACTATTTATTAAGAGCACATCTAGTTTTATTTAACAACCTCTTAACCTACATTGTAATAACCAAAATAGCTTTCTAATTACATATGAACCTTTGTGTTACTGTGAGTGGTAGCATTTGTTTAAAACACAATATAGAAGTAATAAGGGCTTTTGAGTCTATAAAATTATTTAAGACTTTAAATCAAGATGGAAAGTTGGTTGTATATAAGTATATAAAGAAAATGACATATAAATAACCTCATAATAAATTTCCTATATGTTAGAAAAATTATCTACACAGATTTTGAAATTTTATTACATATATACATATATATATTTATAAAATCTGTGTCTGCTAAATAAATTATATTTAATTTTATGTGTAGAGGAGCGGGCCCCATTTGAGTTGAGAGGCCCTTGGATGGTGAGGGCTTTTTATTGTGTGGCTCGAAGGGAGGCAGTATAGACATCTCTAACTTCTTTTCCCTCCCTTTCTCCAAGGGAGACTTTCATTCCTAGAGGGAGGGAAAGCAGGAAGTTGGAGTCAGGGCTAGTTACTCCTCTCTCCTCAAAAGAAAAGGAGTTACCAAGCTAGAATTATATTTGTTTGTTCACCTCAATATTGTTAGTCTAGGGGATATAATTGGGTTCCATCTAACTTTTGATTGCTCTCTCATATCTGGGGGAAGGGGACCCCAGGCTCTATATCCAAGGCTTGACCCCTCTCCCACCAAATACCAGTTCCACAATGAACACACATAGTGAATAGCAAAGAAACTCATTTATCCAAATCAAAGCAAAACAGAAATCAGAGAATGTTTACCAGATAATACAGAATGGAGGAGTTCTGCCATTGGAAGTCAAATAATTCATCTCAACCAAGGGAAAAGGTCCTAGATCTCACCTAAGGGGAAACTCCCCAAAATTTCTAGTATAGCAAGCTGGGAATAAGGTCACCAGGTCACGATGAAGCATCAAGATAGGACTTGATTGGAGGAAGCAGATACTAGGGAAACAAAAACGGAAATGAAAGTTTGTGCCCTCAGGTAGCTCACATAGTTTTTCGCGTCTGTATAATAATAGGATAGAGACTGGGCCTGTGATTTCATTGGCATAGGTGAGGCAGCATCCTCTGCCAATACATGCTCTGTAACTTACTATCTTAGAGAGTTGTCTAGAGCCTTGAGAAGTTAAGTGACTTGTCCAAGGTCACCCAGCCAAAAGTGATTAGAAGTGGAACTTGAACCTAAGTCTTTATGAATTCAAGATGTGTTCTTTATCTGCTATGTTAATGCTGGTTTTATGTTGCAGCATATGTGTTTATTATTAGCCTAAGACATTGCTAATTAAATATCAAATTAACTTCATCTGTGAAGGAGTGTTAGAGTCCTGCAGAACTGGATTCAAAACCTGCCTTGACACCTGCTAGTTATTTTACCTTAGGCAAGTCATATGACCTCCTGAGCCTTTGGGCAATTCTGGAAGCATGTAAACTGAAGGCAGTTCCCACTCTAATTAAATTAAATTAAATTTAATTAAATCACAGCACTTTAATGTGTTGACATTCACGTACACATATACGATCTTAATATTTCCACCCTGTATTTCTCTTTTAAATTAGACTTTTTTAGGCATGCTCTCAAAGGAATAGTTGGGATTATTATGAATAATATGGGAATGAAAGACTGGGAAGAAATGGGGATACACAGATTTTAAAGAATTCATGATGACAGATCCAGAAGAGATATGAGGCATTTCTGCCCTTTTAATTGTCACTTAAGGAGAATGTTTTTGTCAGTTGCCAAAATAACTCTGTGTTCAAGGAATCTAGTTTTCAGAGTTTTCAATAATTAATTCTTACTGTGACTCATTACTTAATTTGTTAATGTCTCAGATTTCTCCATTGACTTTATATGTAGCCTGCAGTAATTCTCATGAAACAAAGTAGGGGATTATGTACCTACCTACTTACCCAGCCACCATGACTTGAAGTGGGAGAAGACCGTGCTTTCCATTGCTAATTGGATAGAGGGACGGGGATTTTCCTGTCCTTCTGCTGTGGGGAAATATGCTTTTCCATCCCCACCCAAATTGGAACGTTAGGTACATTCTTGTTAAATTGACTTTTATGGGCTGGCCTGGGAGCCTAACTACCTTATATAATACTGTTTATGTGAGAGGATCTGTTACTCAGTCCTGAAAAGGTATTATGGATTCATTAGCTAGATAAATGACTGCATTGCTGGAAGAACACTTACAGATAAAGCTTATCACAGAGTTTTGCTAATGAGGAAAATGAAGTGACTTTATCAGTCACACATTTGTAACTGGAATTAATGTGAGGAAGCAAATATAATATTATAAGATTAATATATTAATTAATATAATAATTAATATAAGATATTATAAAATGAGACTCAGGAATAAAAAATGGTACCAAAAGAGAATACTTTGTCCCCCTATCAACCCCCCACCCCCAACAACAACAACTGAATGACTGCTAGCTAAGAGGTGACAGAGTGGCAATGAATGTGACCACCTGCATAAATACATACCTATGAGAAGAGAACCAGGGTGGAAAGGATTTGGATGGGAATAAAAGGACAGAGAAACAAATCATATTGTTTTGGGAATATATTGGGACCACCTAGGTGGCACAGTGGAGAGAGGGCTGGGCCTACAGTGAGACCTGAGTTCAAATCCAACCTAAGATACTTTTTAGCTGTGTGACCCTGGGCAAGTCACTTAAGTGCTGTCTGCCTCGGTTCCTCATCTGTCAAATGGCCTTAATAATACCTACCTTGTTGGTAGGATTAAATGAGATAATATTTGTCAAACATTTTGCAAATCGTCCTACAGGACATCTTCACGTAGATATCCTACTGACATCTGAAACTCAACATATTCTTAAAGAAAGAAAGAAAGAAAGAAATACATAATGCTAGTTGTTATCATCATCATTGTTGCTACCATCTGGCTAGATCAAGCAATCGGATGATGATTTCCTGCCGTAAGATTAAAAAATTGGCTTGAGGTCAAGGTAGAGTACTGATGGACACTTCATCTTTCTGCCTAATTCTTATAAACAAGTTGGATTTGGCTGGTGAAGAAGGGACCAAAATCTTGGAGGTAAAGGGACCATGGCAGCTTAGGTTTTGTGATCGCCAAGGAAGAGAATGCTGGGTGTAGTCAGATAATGGATACCCTGCCTAGACTTCAGGAGAGCCTATTTTCAAGGTCATCAGGCCACGACAAAGCATCAGGATAGGACTTGTTTGGAGGAAGTAGATTGTATGAGCATAATTTAACTCAAGCAAGAACAGCTGGCCTTGAGTGGAAGTTATAGCTTGAAATTAGGAAGAATTTTCTTGCAATTAGAGATATCTGAAAAATAAAATGTCCTCTGCTTCCTGAAGTATGGAGAGCAAAAAGGTATATGAAAAAAAGTCTTCAAGTAGAACCTGGAAGACTGATCGTTAATAGGGAGATTATAAAGGGCATTTATTCATGTATAGATAGACTTGATTCCCTCATAGGTCCTTTCCAACTCTGTTTCTTTGATTCTCTGTCTTACAAATATAATTTTGAAGCACAACCCTTTTGTAGGGTAGTGATTGCTGCATCTGTATCCAGATAGAGATATATTTCCATATGTATTTTTAGACACAGTCTTGCTTATTCAGAATAAGATTTAAACTATTCAGAATCTCAGGTGAAACAAGCCCCTCTGATTAGCCAAATTTTTCTAATAGTAAATGGTGTTTATATAGCACTTTAAGGTTTTGTAAAGCACTTTATACTAATTATCTTATTTAATCCTCATGCCAGGCCTGTGAATTACAATTGCAAT
Source organism: Vombatus ursinus (assembly GCF_900497805.2). Taxonomy (NCBI): domain Eukaryota; kingdom Metazoa; phylum Chordata; class Mammalia; order Diprotodontia; family Vombatidae; genus Vombatus; species Vombatus ursinus. Next base: position 4,972,211 of record NW_020954599.1, on the reverse strand, counting down.
GGCAATGGTTTCAAAAACCTGGCTTTGCTGCTTATTATGTGTATCACCTGAGGCAAGTCACTTTTATTGCCTTTTATTTTATACATATAGAATGTGGTTTCAGTGCTCTAATTTCAGAAAATATATCAACTAATCCTTCTGTGAAGAATCTGAATGGCTGCTCCTTTGGAATTCTGTTTTGACTTAAACTTGATAAAGATTGGAATCTACATAATAAAGTTTCTAGGGCATATTTCACTTTGTGATATTATTTTTGTATAAACTGTTATCTAAGCATTACTGCAGCTTACATAATAAATGGGGCCATTCTTTTCCACCCCAACCTGCACCAAGATTCCTGTTTCGGGTGCCCTCATCCTAACAAAGTGATGGAGAGATGGTGGTACCAGATTTGAGGACCTAGAATGTCAGGGTATAGAGCTTGAATTCTGTTTTGTCAGCACTAGGCAAATAGTAAAAAGTTTTTAAGAGGAGTAGTGTGACCAGATCTCAGAATAAATGTGTTCGACAGTGATATCTAGGATAGATGGAAGACAGGAAAAGAGCAAAGATGTGAAAACTTATTTGGAAACTACTGTAGTGTATTGGGAAGGTGATGATGAAGGTCTTATTACAATGATGGCATGAAAAAGAAGGAATTCATAGTATAGATACTGTAAAGGTAGAATCGAAAGGATTTGAAAACCAATTGAACATTCAGGTTCAGGAAGAGGGAAAGGTCAAAAGCAATGCCGTAGTTCAGAACATGGACGCCTGAGTGAATATTGTTCCCACTGACAGAAATAATGGTACCAAGAGGAGGAGCAGGTTTTTGGAAAGATAATGAGTTTCATTAAGAATATGTTGAGTTTTAGACATCAGTAGGATATCTACGTGAAGATGTCCTGTAGGAGTTAATTAAGATGTAGATGTGGAATTCAGGAGGGAGGTGAGGATTGGTGTTAAATATTTCAGAGTCATCTGCATAGAGCTGATAGTTGAAGCCATGGCAATTAAGAAAATTGTGTAGAAAGAGAGTATTTAGAGAGAAGAGAGCCAAGAACAGAATCTTAGGAAATCTTTAGAGGTCAAGAAGAGGAGGCAGTAAAGAAGAGAGAAAGGAATATATACCTGGCCTCAAAAGACGAAGAATCAAGATCGTAACATACCTGAAACCAAAGAAAAGAGAATATATTGAAGGGGAGAGATTAGTCTACTATTTCAAGTGCTTTAAAAAGGCCTGTGGTGATTAATTCTGAAGAGAATTTGGTGATGAGTAATACCTTTGGGATTGTTGAAAGAACAGTTTTAACTGGTGGCTAGAATATAAATCAAGATTGCAAGGAGTTGAGATGAAAGTAAGAGATATTGGGTATAATCAATCAATAAACAAATATTTTTGTCCTTGTGCAGTCATTTTAGTTATGTCTTACTCTTTGTGACCCCAACTGGAGGTTTCTTGGCAAAGATACTGGAGAGGTTTGCCATTTCCTTCTTCTGCTCATTTTATAGATGAGGAAACTGAGGCAAATAGCAGAGTTTAGTGACTTGCCCACGGTGACACAGCTAATAAGTGTCTAAGGCCAGATTTGAACTCAAGAAGATGAGTCTTTCTAACTTCAGGCCTGGCACTCTATCCACTGTGCCACTATGTAGCGGTAAACAATTATTTATTGAGTGCCTCATATATGGTAGGCACTGGAGATACAAGAATGAAACAAACCCTATTCACAAGGAGCTTACATTCAAATGAAGAATATAAAAAGTACTCTACACAGGTACTCTATACACATGTGTGTATAATTATATATGAATATAATGATTATTTTAATTACATCTATTATAATTATAGTAATATAAATATGTACAAATAAGTTAAATACTAGATAGTTTAGGAAGAAGGGCAAATGCCAGTAGCTGGGGAAATCTGGAAAGGTCCCGTACAGAAGATGTTTCTTGAGCTATGTCCTAAAGGAAGAGAGAAATGAAGGGAGGGAAAGAGTACATTCCAGTTATGTGGAATCACTAGACCTTGGTGTGCCGGGAACCCAAAGGGGTTAACCTAGCTGGATCTCAGTATGCACAGGAGGGAGGCAATGTCCAACAAGACTGGAAAGATAGTATGGGACCTTATTTTGAAGGGCTCCAGACACCAAACCAGAGTCCACAATTCATCCCAGAGACAGTGGGAGCCGCTGAAGTTGACTGTGTGATCTGACCCTTTTCTGAATGCACTGTAGATAATTGTTATTAATTTTGTATGAATTTCACACCCATCTCCCCTAAGCTGCTGGTACTCTCATCCTTGGAAATCCGTGTAAATTTTTTTGGCCCTCCTTTTGTACCAGAGAAGAAGACTAAATTGTTTATTTTTCTTTTATGGGGGTGTTTACAGTACCTTATTGTCGAATTTGAGTTAAGTATTTGGCTCTGTGTTGTCTGCAGCTTCCGCAAAACTCCCCCCCCCCCCCCAAATTCCTAGTCTTGTGCTGACTGGCAATATATTGAACCCTTGATGGGGAAAGTCGCAATGTGGAAGGGCTGCTAGCTGTATATTTCATTTAGGCAAACATCTTCATGTCTTCCCTATTTAGAATGTATGCTCCTCAAGGCTGGAGCTGTGTTACTTTTGTTTTTGCATCCTCAGGGCCGAACAGTTCCTGGATCTTAGCAGGCTAAGCTTATCAAAGGCTTGATGATTGACAAGGGCACGCACTATGTTTTATATATCTCCCCTCTGTATGGAAGAGGTCATGGTCAGAGAGACAGATTTAATCTTAATGTTAGGAAAAACTTTCTAACCATCAGAGCTGCTCAAAAGTGGAATGTGAAAAAAAAAGAAAAAAATAGGGGCAGCTAGGTGGAACAGTGGATAGAGCACTGACCCTGGAGTCAGGAGGACCCGAATTCAAATCCAGACTCAGACACTTGACACTTACTAGCTGTGTGACCCTGGGCAAGTCACTTAACCCCGATTGCCTCACCAAAAAGAAAAAAAAAAAGATTGTTCATGAAAGGGTGGAGGTAGGTGGATAATCATTTCCAATACACCAGGGGAAGTCATGACTTATAGAGGCATCCTATGTTGAATCCTTCTGTGATAAAGAGTCCTTTTATATAGCCAATGGTCTCACTGTAACTTGTTCATTTTCTAAGCTCGAATTTTCATACAAATGGAACATAACAGGAAAAATGTTTGAGTCTGTGAAATTATAGGTATTTTATATTTTTAATTCATTAGCCGAGAAATGCAATATTAATTGGATTCATTTGTTGGAAAACCTAAAAAAAAAAATTGCCCTCCTACTTCTTTCCATCTTTCTACTTTTATGAAATAATTTTTGGTGAACTACCCAGCTTAAGCAGCTCGAAAAAGTGAAAGCAAACCACCTTTCAAGGGCATGTTATAGCAATTGTGCCAACCTTGGGAAAATTACATAACCTTGTTTACTCACAGTTTTCTCATCTGTAAAATGAGGGGTTTGGAATAAATTATCTGTAGGACACTTTCCCACTCTAAAACTCTATGATTGTGAATTTTAATTAACCAAAATAAAATTTAAACCCATCTCATATAACCTTGTGTGGAATACAATGGTTCTCATGATTTATTTGGTAATTAAATTTAATTTTTCAAATATAGTCTCATTATGCTTCCTTTATGCTACTTCAAATTAGATTAGAGTTAATTTAATTTAGTTCATTATATAATCACTACCATGCTTAATAAATATTAATGCAGTGGTTTCTATAGATAGAAACTTAAAGGTCAGTATATGGCTGTGAATTAATTTTAATTATTTCCTATTCTTAACAGTCAGAATGAAATTGAAGGCGGGGGTTTGCTTTTGCTTGCATGATCTGATCTCAAGCAGAAAGCTTATGACGGTTATACAATTTCATTAGATTCACTTTGATGTAATACAGCCTATCCATTCTAACCTTACAAAAGTTCTAGACAGCATCAGTTTGGATTTTAATAGGAAAAGCAAAAGCCCAGTAAAACACTTTGCAGTCGTGGTATCCTGTGTTTGTTGGAAGGAAAATTAGAAATAAGGCTTCTCTATAATTTACTTACAAGTAATAGTTTCTTATCTTTTATCACTATTTTTTTCATTTCCCAAGTTTCTAGGAGGGGGGAGAAAAAAGGGAATAAAAGAAATTTACATGATAACTTTATTATATATTTAAAAGGAATAGCAAGTTGTACATAGCAGATTTATAGTTTCATGTGCAATCATCTTTTTTTTTAATTATACTATGCTATGGAAATACCTCTTTTATTCTGTAAATTGAACATTTTTAATGAAAATTTTTCATTAAAAATACACAGTCAAGGTTAATGCTTATATAGTAATAGCATTATGAAAAACTGTGCCATCAAAGCTTAAATTAATTGTGAAAAAATTAATTATATTGATTGGAGCATTAAAATGGCAATCAGGATTGGCAACTGTTGCATAGCTTTTTTACTCTAAACTCAAAGGGGGGGAAGGAGGGAAAGAGGGGGAGAGAGAAAGGGAGAGAGAGAAACATATGATGAACAAGTTTCACTCTTGTTTTCTGTTTCTGTCTGGTGGATATAACATGTGAGACCACTACATAGTATATATTTCTGTTGCCCTCTGTGTTTTCATAATATCTGTGTTAATAAACTTATTCTTTTTGGACTTTAGAGAGATGGTGACCTTTCCCAGATTACAAGAGAACATAAAGGAAAGCTTATATGTATATATGCATGAAGTCTTTTTTTTTTTTAATTAGACCGATTTACTGTGGTGCTAACTTGTGGACTTGGGGTTGTGTCTGGGTTTAAGTGTGAGCTCTGCTACTGAATACTGTAGAACCCTGGGTTTAGGATAATTCATCATGCTTTTCCAGGCCTCATTTAAAAATAAAACCAAACTATAATTTAATCTATTGCTGACATTATGGGATTGTGGGGAATATGCTTTGTAAAGTTTAAGCACTAGGTAAACATGAGTTACTATTTTTAATAGCCCAGGTCACCATGAGCAAAACACTTTTGCTCCAAGCATTTATAAAGTGCCCACTGTATGCCAGATATCATGCTAAGCACTTTACAAATATTATCTCATTTGATCCTCACAACAACCTTGGGAGGTAGTTTCTTAATCTTGTTCTCATTTTACAGTTGGAGAAACTGAGACAAGCAGCGCTTAAGTGGCTTTCCTAAGTTCACACAGCTAGTTAGTAAATAGAGATAAAATTTGTATTATTTAGCTCACAGAGGAGTTGGGTGGATCAAAGGCAATAATGTCTTCAGTACTTTGTAAACCAAAAGGCATTTGATAACCAAGTAGTGGTCATAATTATCATTACCATATTTAGCAAGACAGGGGACAAGTTCTGATATTTCATTAATGATAGCTAGCATTTACAAAGTACTTTAAGGTTTACAGAGAACTTTAGAAATGTTTCATTTTATCCTCACAATAACTCTTGAGAGATAGGTGCTCTGTTATTCCCATTTCACAGATGAGAAAAGTGAGGCAAAACAAACGTTAATTGACTTGCCCAGCATCACACAGCTAGTGAGTATCAGGATTTAAACTCCATTCTTCCTGACTTCAGGTCCAATGCCCTTTATTGCCTGGCAGTTCCGTGTGAGAAAATTCCCTTCACCAGTGCAAATCAGCAACCTATCAGCAAAGTATCTTAGAGAGGTGCTTTGGGCACTGCGAGGTTAGGTAATCTGCCCATGGTCACACAGCCAGAATTAGAAATTGAATTCTGGATTCCGGATTCCTTTGGCTTGATACATTTCATTGCTCTTAGCATGCTCCTATAGAGAATCCTTCTATATCCCTGTTGCTCATATATTCATACTTATAAACAAGCTCACATACTTAACCTCTTGTTCCATGCTTCAGGATACATGAAAGGCACATGCCCATAGAGAATAACAGTTTTCCTGGGAGCCCTCCAGTAATGTCTGTGTACTACCAATGTCGTTTTGTGGAACAGTTTCCCTAGAAAACAATAAATCAGGCATATACTAAATTCCAGCCTTACCTGAAAGACATCTGAAAACAGATGAAAACATCTGAAAAGCAGCTAGCTTTTGAGGCATGATGCATATTGAAACAGGAAAAAGACTTAAAATGAAAGTGTCATTTCCCTCCGAATACAAATTCCAATATTAATTGAGGTATGCGGCAAACCCACAGCTTGGGGTATGGACCACACTCACAGTTGTTGTTGTGCTAGGTAATAATTATGTTTGCATGCTATCTGTAACATATTGTTATAACCATTTGCATTTTAGGAGATAGAAGAAAATATATTATAGAGATAAGAACATTGTTAGCTTTGGGTGGGTTTTGCCTATGCTACTTTTTTTACACTGAACTCTTTTCTGTTCCCTCGTGTATAAGATGAGTATGACAAACTTGAATTATTATTGTTACAATTTTTCTTAATGTTAATTTAAAAAATAATGACCCATAGTTACCAGAAGTACTTTAGGAAGGAGATTGTTTTCTTGATGATCTCATGATTTAGCATGGGGACGGTAAGGCAGATCCAGTCACTTTTCAGCAGATGTACACTCCAGGGAAGGTCTGGTGCTTTGAATTAGATTCACTAGTTGTTTTGAAACAGACCAAAACATTTATCTGAGTTGGTCCTAAATCCTATCATGGTGGAGAACACAATATTCTCAAATTAGGCTGACTGCTTATGTGAATTGACAATCCTTCTGAGTTAAATTATTTTTTAAAACTTCTAAAAAAATGTTTTATTGTCTTTTCATTTTTTCCATCACCTACATTTTTCTATGTAACCCTTTTCCCCCTCGTAGAGAGCTGTCCATTACAACAAAGAATAACAAAGGGCAAAAATGTTCAGCAAAACTAAGCAATACATTGGAAAAGTCTGACATTCCCTACAATATTGTACATCCTCAGTCCCCACCTTTGTAAAGAAGGGAAAGAAAATTAATTTCTTATTGTTCTTGTATTTGTCTTATTGTTATATGCTAAGCTGTATATAATGTCTTTGAGACACCCAGCATTTGGTTCAAAAATGTTTTCTGGTACATTCAGGGGTCTTGTTACCAAGGATCAAATGTCACGCTGCTAATACAATAAATTCCTAAAGAAAATAACAAATTGACTCTTCAGTCATGGTCAAAGTTTCTTAATGAAAATAGGCCCCATATATATCATTACTCTTGAAAGATAACGTAGGAGCTCAATGTTTTAAAAAAAACAAGTGTTAAAAATTGTTTTTATGTGTAACTAGGGAAAAATAAAATACTAATAAAAGAGAAAGATAATGTGTTATTATGAAAGGGCAGTGGATTTGTAATCAGAGTTACCTTGGTTTTTGAATACTGGGGCCATCACTAACTTGTGATATTATATCAAGCAAATTGCTTAACCTCTCTGGGCCTCAGTTTTTCTCATGTGTAAAAAGAAAGAGTTGAATAAGTTGATTTCTAGTCCCTTAAAGCTCAAACTCTGAGATCCTGTGATTCATAGAATCTGAGTTGAAAATGGCCTAGAGGTACTTTAAATGAATAGTTGTGCAAGTTTTTAAGAGCCACATAAATGGCCATTTTTATCTGGGTAGGGTTGGGGCACAGATATCTATGAGAGGCCAAGATAAGTACATGAGTTGGTTGCTGGCCAAAGAGCTCACCAGCCAAAGGAACAAGCTAAAGATTAGGCAGTGAAAATACAGAAAGTGCAGACTTAGTTCAGATTGAAAGTGCTTTGGAGAAGCTTCAGTTGTTTTTATTCCATGCATCTATTCAGCCTGCACTTACTAAGTTCTTGTGAGGTTGAAGGCGCTCTGTGGATTTGGGATTCAAAGGCTAAAGGACGGCAGACTTACTCTTCCCAGCTCTTCCATTCTGCTGGGATAGGGGTAGGGATACAACATTTAAACAGATCAATTTAGCACAGTGTAAGGAAGGATAGAGCACTCAAAGCCATGAAAGTTAGAAAAGGTGAGATCTGAATTGATCCTTGAAAGAAACTTCCAGAAATACACATATTCTCTTTCTGCCCATGCGTTGTTTGGCCCTGGTGACAGTGTTTCCTGTTAATTCAGCCCCCTTACTCAGTTTCAAAGACATAAACATGGGCACAGCTGAAGCCTTATCTCAGCTGAATAAAAAGTTTATTATGTCATAAGTGTTTCCTTTGCAGAGAGGCGTTGTTAATATTTGAAAAGATTGGAGCAATAATTTTGTTTACAAAATTACTTCTTCACATGCTTCCCTGTTGGCTTATCCTGTTTCTTCATGAAGCAGACATGACTCGAGGTTGTATAGGGATCTAGTAATGGATTATATGTTTGGTATGTGAGGGCCAGCCTAGCCAACTTCTACGAAACTCATCATGAGAAGGTTGGCCGTTGGGTTAGAAATATTTTTGGCCATAGGAGCTCGTGATAATCACTCAAACTGTGGAGGGATTGCAATCTACATTTTAGAAGTATCCATACTAGCTAAATCATGGGTCATTTGCAGTTTTGCAGAATTTAATAAAAACACAAAGTTATTATTAGTCTGACTTTGACTTACTCTGCCTATGTGACCAGCAGGAGGATCATTGGGTCAAAAGGAAGAGATAGTTCAGTCACTTTACTTGTATATTTCTGAACGGAAATCCAAGGAAGGTGGGAGTCATGGGAGACAATGCATAGTTCTGTCAATAGAGAAGTATCTTTCTATAGCCCCCTAATATTGACTTCCCATCTCTTGTCATCTTTGCCAGTTTGCATAGTAGGTATAAGGTGAAACTTGAGACATGTTTTAGTGTGCATTTCTCTTCTCTTAGTGATTTGGAGCATATGGTCATTTGCAGTTGGAAATTTTTTGGAAAACTACTTTTGTTCTTTGACTGTTTACCTATTGGGATTAGGAGTTTGGTGTTAGGCCTCTGTCTCAAGAAAATTTGGGTTGTTTACAGAAACTTTGTAATTTCCCAAAGGAAATTCAGATTGCCTTCTATCTCCTGTTTAATCATGGACCCAGTTTTTTGTCCATTTATGGTCTCTTCTTATCTGTGCCTTCTAAGAGAAGCCTGTGTTTCTTTCAAAACTGCTCAAACACCACCTTCTACATGCGTCTTTTCCTGATCCTCTCAGCTGCTAGTGCCATCCTTCTCCTAAAATTTACCTTATATTTATTTTGTGTCCCCTAATATAGTGGGAGCATTTGTTAAGGGCTTATTATGTGCCCTCCTTGAGGGCAACACTTACTTCGCTTTCCTCTTCATATCTGCAATGCCTGGCACTGTGCCTGGCACATAATAAGCCCTTAATAAATACTCCATCTATCTTTGTTCAGAAGAAAATAAGATATTCAGAGGAAAACATATACAAAGGACCCATTTTTGGAAGTAGCATCTTAAATTTATTATACACTTAAAAAAAAGCAAAAATAAAAGTTGTAAACAGTGTTGCCACAATTTCGTAACAATCTTCTTTCAGTTCTTTGGCTATGAAAAGATAAAGTTTATCATGTTCAGAATGATGAAAAAAATAAGTAGAAAGTGTGATTGAATTCATAAATGCTCTTTGTCATCCTTCATTTTTCAGAATCATTAGATTCAAATAGTACAGCTCTATCATGTGTAGGTTCAGAAGGTATTGTTCATGAAATTTCTGGAAATGTATTGATTTTTTAAAATCAGATTATATCATCATAACTCTAGAGATGGAGGCAACCTTAAAGTCCATCTCATCCAGTCCCTCATTTTGCTGAAGAAACTGAGGCCCGAAGAGGTTAAATACTTGTCTACAGTCATCAAAATGAAAGCATCAACACATTTTTCATTTAAACATTGTCCTGGTAACTAGTGTTGGGATTGAGGAGGAGGGCAGATCTCCTGTTACTCATTTATAAAAAGAAAACACTCTTTAACAATTACCAGGCATTCTGTAAGTACCTAGGAGACATTTTGTAGTTGTTTCTGTTTAGACTCTAACATGGTAACTCATATTCACAGCCTTCCTTATTCAACGCGTACCTATGAGCTCTTGCACAAGGAAAGGGAAGAAATCCCTGTTTATTAAGTTGAATAAGTAAAGTGAATAAGTAAAGCTTTTTTTTTGTTTTTGTTTTAGTAAAGCTACAAATTATAATATTATTTATACTAGGAAGGAATCAACACCAAAGAGTCTCCCATGACTCCTACCTTCTTTGGTTTACAACTAAACTCTCCCTAATAACCAAGTTAGGCCTTCCATTCTCAACATTGATTTGTGTATCCTTCACGCTGTGTCCCACCATTTACTCCGTCCTTTTCTATGTGCCTGAGTATTTTTCAAGAGGAAGTTATCTCCTTTCTTTCTGGGCCAAAAGTTATCCCATTGGTATTTATATGTTTGAGGCATAGAGAAAAGTAGGTGGAGAGAGAAGAAGCCTATGACAGAAAATGAATGAGGATAGATAGAGAAACATAGGCCTTGCAGAATGCTTGCACATACTGTTTTACCCCCTTTTCCCTGAACCCAGCCTCCTTCAAAGTTTTCCCTGAAGCATGTGGGCCTTGAGCCTATGCTAGTTCATGGACCAGGACACAGCTCTGTAGAAACCTATGAGCCTCTTCATTCAAAGAGACATATCTGGAATAATGACCTTCATTTTAATAAATATTGCAATATGAATAAGAACCAGTGAGATTTTCATAGCAGGAAAGAGAACCAATAGAATGGAACAGAAATATATAACCAATATTGATTTCCCTCTTGTTTGCTCTCCCATAGCATAGTGGATCATGACATCTACCTCTTAATTATAGATCCTGTTCTATTTAAGGTTTTTGTTGTTGTTGTTGTTATTGTTATTGTTTAGCCTGAGGAAGAGAAAAAGAAAGAAGAAAACATTTATTAAGCACTTACTATGTGCCAGGGACTGAACTAAACATCACAAACATTGTCTCCTTTGGTCCTCACAACAACTCTGGGAATTAGGTACTATTATTGTACCCATTTTTACAGATGAGGGTGAGGTAGGTAGAGGTTAAATGACTTGCCCAATATCACACAACTCTTAAGTGTCTGAGGATAAATTTAAACTTGGGTCATCCTGACTCCAGGCCCAATGCTCTATCCCCCTGAACCACTTAGCTGGAAGAGAAGACCTTTTAAGAAAAATAATAAACAATGTTAGAGATGGGTCCCTCCCAAGTTGATGTTGTCACAGAAGGCCCAGAAGAAAATCACAATGTGTTAATAAAGTATTACACTGATGATAGACATGAGAATAGGCTCAGATCCTTTTGTGAAATATGTCAAAATTAGAAAGGTTTCCTTCCTTGGGGAGCTGGTGATTTTTTGGTCACTGGGTATTTTAAAATTCAACCTTCACCTTATCTGGGCTGTTGTAGAGGAATGTTGCTACTCAGGTATAAATTATAAGTGATTTCTGAGGTCCCTTCTAATCCATGATTCTAGGTTATGGCACAACTAACAAAACCAGATTTAGAAATATACCCGTGATTAATCTTTGTTAAGAAAAGATTTTTTTATTTAACATTAAGTGGAATGGAGCTTTCTTGATTCTTATTCTTCTGTGACTCTATTATATGTATTTTGAGTTCTATTTATCTTAGAGTTGACCTCTTTCTATATTTGTGCTTTTGGAATACTATCTGATTAAGTTCTGCTATAAAAGTTTTAGCTATCCAATGGACTGTTATAAATAAGACATTAAAATTTTCCCTTGTGTTGGAGTTTGGAAGATACATGTAATTTACTTGTAATTTTTCTTCCAAGTGACCTGTTTCCTTATGGATAAATTACATTTCCAACTTCTAGCACATTGTGCCAAGCACAGTAAACATTTGTTGAATGAAATTGACAAATTCAGATCAGGAAAGGCAAGAAAAAGGTCCTGCAGCAGCATGCTGAAATTCAACCACACACAATTCAACAGACCCAGATCTGGGTCAGAAACTTGAAGAGCTCAAACAAGGAGGGCAGTGAACAGATATCTCCCCAAAAATTTGTATTTCCCTAAACTGAGCCATGAAAACAGCAGGACATAAAAAGAGAAGTTCAGACCAGACATTCACCCTCTAGAAATGAGTTGAGCCCAATACTAACTTAAAGTCCAAAGTCAAGGAGTGGGTTGGAAGAATGAGCAAATATAAGAGCTAATATGGTGACCAGGGATGGGGGTGGGGGTGATTGGAATATGATATTTCTGAAAGTGAAGGATCTAGTATCATAGCCAAGAATAACCTTTCTAGCAAAACTGAGGATAAAAAAATGGATATTGAGTGAAAGAGAAGTTTTTTAAGCATTCCTGATCAAAAGACCAGAGCTGAATGGAAAATTTGACATTTAAACACATGATTCAGAAACATAAAAAGGTAACATGAGGGGAATTGTAAGGGACTAAACAAAGTTAAACTGTTTACATTCTTATATGGGTAGAGGACACATGTAAGCCCTCATTGATTCTTTAGGATTAGATTAGTTAGATTCCAATATCTTTAATCTATGTTCCAAAGGCTCTTTATTGAATGTAATTTTTATTGCATTATATCCCAAGAAAGGTACATTTAATATTTCTGCTTTTCTGCATTTGTTTGTGAGGTTTTTATGCTCTAATACATAGTTTTTTGGAAAATGTCACACACAGCTGAGAAACAGGTATGCTTCTTTCTATTCCCATTCAGCATTTTCCAGAGGTCTATCATCTCTAATTTTCCCATAATTCTATTCATCTCTTTAACTTCTTTCTTACTTATTTTATGGTTAGATTTATCTACGTCTGAGAGGCGTAAATTGAGCTTCCCCCACTAGTATAATTTTACTATCTATTTCCTCCTGTAATTCACGTAACTTTTCCTTCAAAAATTAGGATCCTATGCCATTTGGTACATACATGTTAGTACTGACAAAAAAAGACGATGATCCTGGGTGAGATTTCTCTTAGAATAAGAACATTGGATAGAAGATTAAACTATAGGTGAAAATTTTCAGTTAGTACAACCTGGATTATTTACAATAATTCAGATTGTATTCTGCCAACCTTAACAAGAAAAGTTGGTAAATTTTGTCCATATAAAACATTATAGATATCAAGGCTTATAATATGCAGAAAAACAACATGGTCCTACAGTGTTTTATTTTAAGATGAAATCTTATCCATGGACGTAAGGAGTTAAATCGTCTGAGTTATCTCTGTTTTAGTGGACCCATTCTCTCTTAAGGAAGATGGCAATACCAGTTCAGAGAGGGGATCTAGAGAAAATCTTTCTATTTCCTCACCCAAGATTCACCTTTTAGGCAAGGTTCCTAACTAGTTATCAAGGAGAATTGCTTCTTTTAAAAAAAAAATTAACCCTTTTTTCCCCCTGAATTTAAGCACCGAAAAAACACATTTCTGCGTGCACAGCAGAAGGTTGTATATAAAATGATTAATTTATATACAGCTTTAAAAAAATACAAATAAGTTCTACATATTACTTTCAGAACTGGCCTGCTTAGTCTATAGTCCCTTCTAATAACCTTCCTTCTTTTTTCTTCTTGGAATTAAGAATTGCTTCTCAGCCATCATTTCCCACCACATTCACATTTCCCAGGCCACACTCCTCCACCATGACTTCTTCATCATGCCACAGAAACCTTTTCATACTGGAAGGTCATGTCAGACCTAGAATTCATACCCTGGAAGTAGTCTGTGCCCCTGGGAGGCCTCTTTTTCTGTTTGGATGACTTCTCCCATAATTTCCATGTAAGAAAGATGCCCAGACCGGCCTTCTCTTCTATCAGTTCTCTATCATGCCTCCCTCAACCCCCTTTTAGCTTCCTTTTGTGTATTTATGAGTTGACTTCTCCATTAAAATGTTGGCCACTTTAAGGGCAGACTGTCTTTTTTTTTTCCCCATGTATTTATATTCCCAGCGCTTAGCACAGTGCCCAACACCTAGTAAGTACTTAATAAGTGCTTGTTGACTGACTGACTGCCCATCAGCCAATTGTGGTCATTAGAAAGGAACTTTCTATCACAGAATCATAGATTGAGAGCAGAAAACGAACTTTATAGTTCATCCAATTTAACCCCCTCATTTTACAGATGAGAAAATGGAGGTCTAGGGAGGATAAGTAACTTGCCCAAGGTTACGTAGATTGCTTCTGAGCCAAGATTTGAAGAAGATGCCAAGTTCCCACCCTCCCAGTTCAGCATCCTTTCCATTGCTCCATGTTCCAGGGGTGGGGAACCTGTGGCTTTGAGGCCGCATGTGGCCTTCTAGGTCCTTGGGTGCAGCCTTTTGACTGAGTCCAAGTTTTACAGAACAAATCTTTTTATTAAGGGATTTGTTCTGTGAAGTTTGGATTCAGCCAACGGGTCGCACTGGAATAGAGCAGCAGGCCCTAGGGTGCACCTGTCCTCCCTGTTTTAAGACTTTCCATAGGGAGAGGGACCCCTGCCCATGACGTAGAACAGAGTGAATCCTTTCTTCCCTATGGCCCCTTCTTCTCTATCCCCTCTTCTTCCATCAAAGATTTGTGCCAGTTAATTTTCTTCCTCATCACAGGCAGAAAAATTAGCCCCACTATTTCTTTCAGCAAGGAGTCTTTTAATAGTAACAGAGGAAACTTTTTGTCTATTAAAAGCAGCATATGATATTCATAAAATAATGCTTTACAGTTTATACTTTCCTCACATCAGCTTTGTCAGTTAACAATGCAAGTGTTACTATTGTCATTTTATCGTGGGCTCATAGATTTAGAGCTGGAAGGGATCTTAGAGGTCATTTAGCCCAACCCTCTCATTTTACAGATGAGAAAACTGAGGTGCTGATGGATTTATTGCCTTGCCTAAAGTCACATAGGTAGTTGTGTCAGGCCAGGATTCAAACTGAGGTCTTCTCACTCCAAGCCCAGCATACTAGGCATCAGGCCATCCTTCCTTCTGTTGTTTGTTAATATTACAAGGGCCTATCACTCTTTGGATTTTTAAATAACTGAAAACAAAGCAGTGTTTTTTTCCAAGGTGTAATTTATAAAGAAGAAATGTAGTTTATAATCAGTGCACATGTTCAATTATTTGAAATATAACATGCATACCACGTTTAACAATTTGATTAAGACAGATCTCGTGAAGATGCTTTACAACGAATCTCTCTGCTCTCTCTGGTTCTCTTTTATCCTCCCTCAGAGCTGCTTTATTGTTGCAAATTGACAACTTTGCAGTTAAAGTGATTAATGTTGTACCCTGGTGTTTATGGGGCCTGAAGTCATTAGTCCCAGAACTGGATGTTCTGTGGGAAACTGTAGTACGGAGCCCCTCTGCAGAGGGGAAGCCAGAGTCTTTAGGTTTTATGAATGATTGTTGACGTGTATTATAGGTGTGCATGAATGAGAGAATAAGCCACAATAGCTTTTATCATCCAATTAGTGCTTGAGGTTCTTATTTTGTTCTCTGGGGCCTGAGAATATTTATTAAATATCTGCTAAACTAAAGAAATTTCATTTGTGATAATATAGAATAGAGTATACTCTACTCTATTTCACTACTTAAAAAGTTTCACTACTTAAAAGCTCTATGTTAACATGAGCACTTCTTTTAATGATGCCAGATTGCAACTCCACTATTAAAAGATGGTATGTATTAGTTTTAAAGTGTGACAATTTGTCTCCAAATTACAAGAATTGAGGCATACTGCTCTTCAACATTTTTGTATCACATCCTTGTTACAGCGATTATGTGATTATTTTTCTAAAAATTGTACTCAAATCTGGAAAGATCATAGGCCACTGCAGATAAGATTTTTACTTCTGTTTCATGTTCTTTCACCTTTTACCCATGAATTCGCCCTCAAATTTCTATTCCTGTAAAAGAGGGTTTGTATTAGATTATTTTTAATCTTTTTAATTTCTAAAATTCTCTAATCTGTCTTTATAAGATGCATGATCTAATTAAGGCTACTTGGAAAGTACCGAGGATTTTTCTTTTGGCTCTCTCTCTTACAAAGTCTATCACCTTTCAGAATAACACATCCCAGTCACACAGACAGCTTTGTTCTTCTAATTATGTGTGCTTGGGATAGTATTGGACCAAGGCACTGAGTATCTCAACATGATGACTAGTGCAAGCCCACTAGTTTTACATGGAGGAAAAGGAGAACAATAAACAAATTGTTAAGCCCATGGCTCGGAGCCATTTCTAGGACGTTAGCTACTTTGAAATGCACACGCTGAAAAAAATTCCTTGTGAGAAAGAGCATAGTAGGAAGGGAGTTATATACCTTTCAGTTCTTCACTTGTATATAAATGCAATTTTACTTGGTTTTAAAAAATCAGTAGTGTCTTTTAATCTTTAAAATATCAGTGCCTTTCCATTTGATTTTCATAAAATAAAGTAACGTTCCTTGGACAAATGCCAAGCAAATCTTTTTTTTTCTTCAAAGAAATAGTTTTATTTTTCTTACATCTCTCATTTAACCTTTGATTCTTGGAAATGATCATTCTTTTCTGTTTGTATACTAGGGTATTCTCTTAGAGAGTAAAGTCATGAAATACTTATGCTTAGTAATAGTGTTGTGTTTATTCCTGTTTGGTTTTTAAAGCCCTTGATAATACAATGCTATACTCTGTCCATTCTTTTTGCAAATTAATCTTCATACGTCATACATTCCAGTTTTCTGCTCTTCATGCACACGTTTCATCTCCTATCTCCTGACTTTTGCACTGGCTGGCCCCCATGCCTGGAATGTACTTCCTCTTCACTTCCACCTATTAGAACCTCCAGCATTCTTTGAAGTCCAGCACAAATATTACTTCCCACAAGAAACCTCTGCTTATTCCCCCTATTGCTAGTGGCATCCCCCCAGAAACTACCTTGTATACATTTTATATTTAATTTTGCAAGGCATATTTTTTTTTTTGTCTCTGGGTCTGTTGTACCCTTCACATTTCCTGGCATATAGTAGACATTTCAAAAATTCTTCTTGATTGAGTGAGTGAAGGAAACAATAATAAATCAAAGAAAATACTTGTTAGGGGAGATTTCAAGAATTCTGTACTTTCTTCAATTCTGACCAACTCCAGACTTGATTATATAAACATTTTTTTAACTCCACCGAGGATCTCTTAAAATAAATATCCATTTTAACTGAATGAAGCATAATTAATCACTTATTTTATATTATGATTTTTATATCACTCTAAGTTTGATACAATAAATGGATAAAAAACATTTTGTAACTTTAAACCCTGGGGATTCAAATACAAAAGCGAGACAGTCTTTCCCCCCAAAGATCTTACCTTCTTGTAGGGAGAAACAACATATAAGTAGAAGTGAATGGTGACCAGAGAAGGGAAATTTGGTTTGGGATGTCACAGGGGTAGTGAATGAAGCCAAAAAGAGGAGGCAGCTGCTTCCAGAAGCAAGTCATATTGATTTGATTACTTCTTTTAAAGGAAGAGGTGAAAAATCAAGGTTAAATGAGGTGGGGTAAGGAATTGATTGTGAGATGGGATATGGATAATGATCTGGGTTCAGCTAGATAAGGTGGGACATGTGTGATTGTGCTGGCTGGCCTCACTCAATCAGGAGAAAATGGTCCCAAGGTCATAGTTCCAAAGCTAAGCTAAGAGTAATAGCAAGCACATCATGTGTACTGTAATGGTTCATGAGTCTCTAATATTGAGGGAAAGACTCGGTAAGAATGAAGATGTCATGAGTGTTTCTGTCTCTAAGACTTTCATCTTCTGAGGTATTAATAACTGATATTTAGCACTTTGAGTTTTATAAAGAGCTTTACCTACAGAATCTCGTTCAATCCTGACATTTGCAAGGTAGGTGCTATTACTATTTCCATGTAAGAGATGAAGAAACCAGTGTGGAAAGAGACAGAGAGAGGGAAAGAAAACTGAAGTCCATTACTCTGTGCAGTAAGTCACATTGCCTCTATATAGGAATACTGTCATTTACAGTGGGAGGTGAATTGGATTAAAGTGTTTGATAGGCTATCATTTGGAAGAGAGTTTATGATATTCTCTGTGTTTCCTGGAGTAAGAATTCGGACTACTAGGTGAATTCCAGTGTGGATGACTGTGGCTCAGTATAAGGAAGAACTTTTTATAATCAGTGTGGTTATGAACTGTTTTTGGAAATAGTCTGAGACCTGACTCCCTCAGGGATGGCACAGGGAGAATTTCTGTACAGAATAAGAGTTTGCTTTAGATTATTTCAATTTTTTAAAATTTAAGAGTCTGTGGATATCTTCAATAATCACATTTGAAACAAAAACATCATATCTGCTTTCACTTATTTAAAAATCTCTGTAAATGAAATGATTTTCATTTCCATTTACGTATTTAGTAGAATTTTTGTCTTTGTTCTGCAGGAGGATTACAGACAGGGCCATAAGATATACAGTAACTCTAGATGTGCCAGGGGCCTTCAAAGTACTAACTTTCAACCCCCTTATTACACAAAGAGTGAATAGTAATGCTCAATTTGAACTCAGGTCAAGGGACTCAAGTTCATCAGTTCTTCTACTGCAAAACCCTGCTTCTTTATATTTGTATTTATAATTCATTATTGCTGACTTGATTTTGCAGAAGGAACCCAATTTGGAGACTAAGATCTTCATATATATATGCCAGAGAGCCATTAAGTGTGTTGTGTGCAGATTTTTTTAGTTTGAGGATTTGGATAAAGGTTGAAAAATAAATTTGTTCTTACATTTTGCTAAATTGTTATATAGATATTCAAGTATCAATTTTAAAAGAGTTTATGATGTCTACTGTGGCATATTCTCAATCATCTCTTTGCTAGTTTCAATGAGTAGATGATTTTGCCATTACATCTTATTGTGAAATTTTACTGAAAGGAAGATTCCACTGTTCTCCACCTCAATTTGTTTCCTTTACTTATTGCAATGAACTCAGAAGGTTAAAAAAAAAAAAAGTTGGCCTTCGAATAGTAAACATGGAAAGTTACGCCATTTTACGGAGGGTGAGTTTGTATTGCAGTAACAGAATGTTAGTTTAACATCTATTATGGCCACTTTCGGCTTAGCCAACTGTTCACTTGGTGTCTGCCCTGCCCTAACCTGACTAATTAGTTGTCATTGAAAAATGTAAGTCCCTGCTGGAAATCTTTTAGAGTTCATTGTTCAGTGAAACTCTGAAAGACCCAAGTGAAAGGGCACATTAGGTTTGTTAGCCATCATGCATGTAAGATAGAATATCTCAGTCTCTTATTTGAAGCCACTGATCATTTAAAATTTAGTCATTCTGACATTTCTTAACTATGGCATGCAGTATCTTGCCTTCAATCTTTGTCAGATGCTAAGAGCATTCTCATTAGAACAGGACTTGCATCACATTTCCAACTAAAGTTGAGTAAATAATTTTTTAAGTGATTATAACCTATATAACATTTTAGTGGCTTCATTTGAAAAACATACATAACCAATAAGTAATCCACAGTAATGGAAGTGAGTTGCAGCAAATGATACTGACATAATTTCTCTTGGACTTTGGACATTGTATGGACTCTGGCCCTGTCTGCTAATGTACTCTCCTACTCTTATTTTTCTCGATTTCATATTAAAGTTAGCTTTTGTTTCCTGAACACAAACATTGTTTGACTGTATAGAGCAGCAGCTTGTCACATGGCTAGAAGGGGGGAATAAATGTGCCAGGCTTGAAAAATTCCTCTGAGGTAATCTTTAAGGTGGAAAACTTAGAAAGTGAATGTACACATTGGCTACTATCATCCAGTGATTAATTATAAAAAGTCAAAGTTAAATGAAAATTGATTGAAAATGTGATGAATGTGTTGCTAGGTTGAGGGTACAGCGATTAAGGGTGTAGCCAACATCTGAGTTTTCAAGGGAATACATTCTAAAATCCAGGCAAAATAGGGAACTGTGTAAACACTCAGCTTATCTGAGTTGGAGGAGAGCTGAAGATAAGGTGTTAGCAAGAGATATGAGTGCCTGGTGTTATTTCTTGATTGAATGAGTCAAAGATCAGAGCTAACACCTATTGCTGAGACCGATTAATGTCAATTCAATTAAGTAAACATTTCTTTTATTTTCAGTTTTTTATTGATGTTTTTTATTTTTACATTTTCTTCACTTCTGATCATATTTCTTCTCACAGTGAACTATCCCTTTGAACAAAGAATAAAAAAAAGGAGGGTGGGAGTAGCAGTTCAATAAAACTAAACCGAATGTCGCCTGAGTCTGACAGTATATGCAACGTTCTACACCCTATTCCCTTATCTTTGTAAGAGAGGGAGGGAGATATTCATAACCACAAATCAAATATTGTATTCTGAGATGTTTCTTCTAGGAAGAATTACAGTGGTTTGTGAAATCATTTTCTTCTTGTTTTTCTTCCAGGGCATCTACTACACCAAAGCCTGAACCTATTTCCGTTCAGAAGGTAAGTTTTTAATGAAAAAAGAGGAGTGTAACATTTAATGGTCTCTGCTGGGCAAGTCAGTTTTCAAATACTCTCTCAGTTAACCCATTGTCCAATTTGGTCTCTCGGTATCGTTTTCCTCATACTTCCTTTAGAGGAAGTTGTTAGAGGCTTTGTTGCTATTGTTGTTTTAAATATACACAGTTACCATCTCTTTAGTGTGATTGGCTTTTAAAGAATTCATGGCCTTATCCTCTTCAGAAAGTATATACAAGTAAAGATGACAATAATGAATGTACATCCAAAATAGGGACACAGACTCGTGAGGGAACCCTCAGAAGTCATTTGGTGGTAGCTTTTGTGTCCCCAAAATGATTTCCACGTAGGCGTAATTCAGAGACATCTATTCACTTACAAGACTTAACTTGTTACCTTTCTCCTGCATTCCTACATTATAATTTTATTAGTCTGAATATGAGTTACTCAATGCCCTTTTTTATCCTCTTGCTGTCAGGTTCAATCATGTGACATCATCTTTTATTCTTTTTTTCTTTATTTATTTTCTTAGGCAATTGGGGTTAAGTGACTTGCTCAGGGTCACACAGCTAGTAAGTGTCAAGTGTTTGGTCTGAGGCCGGATTTGAACCCAGGTCCTCCTGACTTAAGGTGCTCTATCCACTGCGCCACCTAGCTGCCCCCATCATCTTTTATTCTTTAAAAGAGCTATATTAGATATAGAAGCAGCATGGTGTAGCACTGACTCCACCTCTGTCGTATACTGGCTGACACCCTGCCAAGTCCCTTCACCTTTCAGTGGCCCCACGTCACTCCCTAAGACAGTAAGTTGCCAAGAGGGTGCCATTCTGGAGTGATGGAAGGAGTTTCCTTAATGATAATCCTATGCCAATGAGATCATTGGTTCAATTCCCCCTTCCCCCACAAAGTAATCTGTTGTTGTCAACAATTTTTCATCTTAGACTTACTTTAGAGAGTAAAATTTTTAAACAAGAATTTACCATGAAGGAAAACTAATTTTACTTTTGAAAAAATAGTTCCTTTCCCCACATGTTAAATATATGTTGATGTTATTTATTTTTAACTATATTGATATATTTTGTTTTTAGAAGCCCTTCATTTCTGAGTATATTTCTTTCTCCAGTGAGCTCTCACTTTGTAGGAAAGAATTTAAAAAAGGAGGGAAAATCAGTTTGGAAAAACTGTACAAAATATCACTGGAATTTAACAGCATGTTAATTTTTTTTTTATTTTGTAAAGAAAGGAAAGGAAAATACTTGATTCTGTCTCTAAGTATGACACAAACTAATTTTTTTTAGACAAGCGAAAAATATTAGAGTTCATATTGAAATGACAAAAGGCCACACCAAATATTGGAATTTTGATAAAAGTATGGAAACATTATGTTTTTGAAAGCAGATAATCTGTCATATAATTGTGGCATGTTAATAGTGGAGAAGTGGAAAAAGTGGCATGAACCATTTTAAAGATCTGTTTCTTAGCCTAATAGCTGTTTTGGTAATTCTTTGGTTAAGTCACTGGGCTTTGAAAATTTTAAAGTTAAACAGAAATAATGTGTTTTAAAATAAAGAATTAGAAATAATATATTTTAAAATAAGGAATTAGAAATAATATATTTTAAAATAAGGAATTAGAAATCATTAGGAATTAGAAATAATGTGTTTTAAAGTGAAGAATTAGAAATAATATGTTTTGAAATAAGGAATTAGAAATCATTAGGAATTAGAAATAATATGTTTTAAAATAAGGAATTAGAAATCATTAGGAATTAGAAATAATATGTTTTAAAATAAGGAATTAGAAATAATTAGGAATTAGAAGTAATATGTTTCAAAATAAGGAATTAGAAGTATGCAGTAGGAAATACTGCTGCTTGCTCTGGGCTAATAATGGCACTGTAGCACACAGTGGAATTTATTATAAGAACAAATAAAGTAGTAGATGGAATTGAATTTGAGAGCCTGGATTGTTGATATATGTGGTTTAAAAAAAACCCACTTTGTTGTCTGGGTAGGATTGGAATAGGAGTTTATTCATTTGCAACTTTGCATTGTATTTAAATTTGTTACATCATTTTGATGACTGTCTCGCTGAATAAGAGTTTTCCTGCTTAGTTGGCTAAATCCTCTACAAATGTCTTTAAACTGATTAAAATATATATGTATATATTTTTGTTTTGCATCTGCGTTATGCTTGTTAGGAGCCTTCATTATGCATGCTAAATTATATCCCCTGTTAATTTTTCACTAAGGCATACAAGTGATGATTTGGCTGCTAACGTGAATGTATCTTATTTTTAATATCAGCTGAATATTCTTTTCAATCGGTTATCTTTTGCATGTATTTGGTGTGTTCTCTGTGTATGTTTTATTTTTATTTTACATAGGGAGAACCCAAAGAAGTAGTTAAGCCTGTACCTATCACATCCTCTGCTGTGCCCAAAGTCACTTCCACATCCAACTTGGCCTACAATAAGGCACCACGGCCTTTTGGGGTTGTATCTTCTCCAAAAGTCACCTCCATCCCATCACCATCATCTGCCTTCACCCCAGCTCATGCGACCTCTTCATCACACGCTTCCCCTCCGCCAGTGACTGCTGTCACATCTCCCCCATTTGCTGCATCTGGACTGCATGCTAATGCCAAATCTAGCGCCGACCAGCCTTTACCTGCCTCGAGCTCTGTTAAAACTGCAGTTAATGTCCCATGGCAGCCCACAGCCACGAGCCCGTATGCCAGCGACACTGCCCAGGAGCTAGCTGAGGGGCAGAGAAGAGGATCCCAGGCTGACAGTAAACAGCAAAATGGGTAGGTGGCTAATGCGCGCTTTCCCCGCTCTTGTCTTCAGGAAATTTAAGAAAGCACAATAAACCCAAAACCAGAAAACACAGCTTCTTCTTTTTAGGGATGGAGAAGATTGAGATATGTGTTTGATTCGCTTTGTTAAAAAAAGAAGAATTTATGTGTATATAATATTCACTTCAATGGAAAAATACATAATTGTAATTATGTATCATAATGTGCTATCAACTTTCTGACATATGTATAATGTTGTTTTTTTTTCTTTTCCTCAGATACAAGCAGCTGGCACTTAAAATGCAAGGCAGGTCTGGGAAAGGTTCTTTTAATCCCCGCCTCCACTCCCCAATCCTTCTGCTTTCAGGTGATCACTAAGAAGGGATATTCAGTAGCTTTACAGTCACCATCTAGCTTGAGGGTATTCCTTAGTATTGAAGGAGGCATTTGTAATTTAAGCAAGAGTAGCAACCCGCCAAAGTCCATATTTGACAAGACTCTATATATGCGGTAGTTCAGGCAAAAACCTGGTATCACTATAGGACACTGAGGCTTAGCATTGACATATGTTTTTTCTTGTCCCAAATGATGCTTTTAAAAAAATACACACAAATGGGATCTCAGTGAAGATTTATTTTTTTACTGACATCTTTTATTCTTACATCCCCTTTATTTCCAAAAATATCTTGATTCTTCTCCATCTCCCTTATAACAAAGAATTATCAAAAAAGGAAGGAAAAAAAAATCAGCCCAGCAAATCTTAGCAACAGGTCAACCACATATGACATATTGAGCAACGTTCCATCCAGTGCATCCTTGTATCTCTTCCTCCAGTCCATGCTTGGTCATTATAATATCGTGGCATTGAGTCTGATTATCATTGTTCTTTCCATTTACATGGTTCTGGTCATTGTTTATATTGTTTTTCTGGCTCTGCATCATTCATTCTACATTACTTCATAAAAGCCTTCTCGTGGAGACATTTACAGATCAATTAGAAGTCTTAGGACTTCACAATTAAAAAGAAAACACATATTTGAAGATAATAGTCACAAACTCGTGGTGAATTTTCAATGCATAGAATACTTTTTTTGGGGATTGGCTAAAAGTGTTAAGTTATTTTTTACTACATCCTTAGCCTTCAAATTGTCTACCTCCTTTTCAGAAGTCTTTGTTGCTGGAGAAAGGTTGTTTTACTCTCCAGAGGTCAGAGAAATCCCCCTATACCAAAACAGACCTTGTAAATTCATTTTGATGAGATTCATTCCAGGAATGTGGAATTAAGTGGAGAAAGGGAGAAAGAAAAGAAGTGCACGTGATAGCTTTAAAAATGCCAATTTTAGAGACAGTACAATCAAAGCGATGCTAAAGCTCAGTTCTTTCTATTGAAATGATTTCTTCTGCATGCTAATTCACATAATGAAGATGCTTTGTTTCATATTGCACCGCTGTCATGACAACTTTTGGGCGCTGAAACAGAAGATGGCAAGATTCCATGCATCTTAGAAAAGGAAAAAAGCAGGCGGTCTAATTGACTTGCTACTGTGTATAGAGCTGGTTTTGTATGGTGCCTCTCTGTGTGTGTTTAATTTGATGACAGCTAGTGTCCTAAAAATGTGTTTTCATTTCATGCTTGAGATTATCTAAAACTGAGATTTAGAAAACAATTTAACCCAGTAACAACCAAAAAAAAATGTTCTGAAAAAAGTATTACAGAATTTCAGAATTGGAGGGGCTTTGGGAGCCATCTGGTCCAATGCATACCTAAAAGAGTTTCCTCTATAGCATACTTGAGAAGTAGTCATTCAGTTTTTGTTTGAAGTTCTTAAATTAAGGGACACTATTCCCCTACTTAAGCAGCTAGGTGGCACAATGGATAGAGCACCGAGCCGTGAATCAAGAAGACCTGAATTCAAATCTGGCCTCAGACACTTACTAGTAGTGTGACCCACGTCGAGTCACTTCACCCACTTTGCCTCAGTTTCTTCATCTGTAAAATGAGCTGGAAAAGGAAGAGTCGGACGTGACTGAAACAACTGAACAACAACAGCAAACTTCTGGAAGCAGTCCATTCCACTTTTGGATAGCTCTTATTATTAGGAACCTTCTTTCCTTACGTCAAGATTATATTTGCCTCCTTCCCACTTTGACCCATCGCTACTAGTTCCAACCTTGGGGCCAAATCGGGCAAGTTGAATCCCTCTTCTGTGGTCTAATCATCCCATTTCTTCAACCAGTTTTCACAAGGCCTTCCTTCATCATTCTGGTAGTTCTCTTCCATATTCTCTGGATTATCAGTTTCATCTTTGGCAATGCTACTTAGGTTTCTTCTGGAACTATCATGTTAGCCTCGGATTCACCAGAGTGGGTAGTCGTCATGTGTTTTGACATACCTTGGGAGGTTCTTTGGTCCATGTTGGATAAGTGTCTGGGAAGACGGTAGAGCAGACCTTTAGTTGATACCGGATTGACAAAGAGCTACCTCAGTAACCCCCAGCAGGGAGCTACCAGCTACTCTCACTTAGCTTTTCTTCTTACTCTTCCAAGCGATGTCCCACCTCCTGGTACATTTGGATCTTCTTTGTCCTTCCTTGGAGGACAAGCAGCTGCTTTTTTCATCAATCTCTTTTCTCTTAGGGAAGGGCCTAAATTTTGTTTCTTAGCGCCTAGTCTTTAGTAGTCCTTTATCTCTTCTTTCTCCTTTACCTTGGCAAGTCTTCAACGCTCTAGGCTTCCAGTGTAGGGAAGGAGGCAGCCATACCTCATCAGACCTCTTCTTGATTTTTCGTAAGGAAGCTGTGGATGTGTATGTTTAAGAAATGCTTAACTGCCTCTGATAAGTGGAGGGAGTATTCCACAAACTCCTTCCCTTTTGCTTTAAGAAGATCTGAGACCCCTCCTCCGGTCACCCCAAACTACTTGGCCACTCCTAGATCCCTCCCACAATCTTTCTGTATAGAAAGTCCATCTTGTCTCTATTAAGGGGCTCAGATTCTTAAAATCCAGCCTGCTTGCATTAGTGATACAGATGCTCAGATTCTTTAAGATTCTAGCCAAGGGCTCAGATTCTTAAAATCTAGCCAATGGCTGAGATTTACTCTAGCCCACTTGTCAATGAGTGTCACAAATGCTTAGATTCCTTAAGAGTCTGGCCAGTGTGGCGGATTCTTTAAGTCTCACCCAACCCTGATTGATGTTCTAATACACCTTGTCTTTCGCTGGGAAAGAAAAGAAATAAGATCTGTCTACATTTAGAGCATAGGTAGCAGTCACATACCTTGCTACTGAGTAGTCACTGCAAAAAATTTCCTGCTCTCCATTTTATCTGGAAGTGAGATCTGCAGTCCTCATCTTCTTTTTCTCATATGGCAAACTATTAGTGAGTGACCAAAACTCCAAAATTGTCACTCTCCTCACCTTTTAGCTGTCAGCTACACCCTGGTGGCCACACTTGGCTTCTCTTGCCTTCTCTCACTTCTTCCTTGGTTTTACTGTTTTTTTTTCCACGTAAGTACTTTGTCTTACCTCTCCTTGAATCCTTCTTGAATTCTTTCTCCTACTCTTATAACTCAAGTCTTCCTTCTGCTCCTGCCTCTTCTTGCATCCTTCATCTTCTTTCATCTTCTTTCCTTAGGATTGAATTATACATAAGACAATGGGCTCATGATCATAGGAGTGAGAAGGGACCTTGGAAGGCATCAAGTCCAGTCTTCTCTGAAGGAGAGAGGTATTAAGGCTCTCTTTAAACCAAAGGAGGGGCAGCTAGGTGGCGCAGTGGATAGAGCACCGGCCCTGAAGTCAGGAGTACCTGAGTTCAAATCTGGCCTCAGACCAAACACTTGACACTTACTAGCTGTGTGACCCTGGGCAAGTCACTTAACCCCAATTACCTAAAAAAATAAATAAATAAAAATAAACTGAAGGAGAAAAATATTAAGTGGCTTGCCTGGGATCACATAACTAGTAACTAAAGTATCTGAGGCAGGAATTGAACCCAGGTCTCTCTGACTTTCTGACATTCAGTGCCCTAATCCACTATGCCATTCTATTTTTGCCCTAATTTCCCACCACTTCTCTTTGTTTTCCTGAAATCTCCCTTTTCCTTCAGACTGAGTCCTTTCCCCTTGAATTTTTCTTTCCTGAATTCTGTTCATAACCTTAATCTTAATGTGTTCCTTTTAAGAATATCACCAATTTATCCTATCTATTTTGTTCATATATTGTTGTTTGCATTTTGTTTCCTCCGTTAGACTGAGCTCCTTGAAATGAGGGGTGTTTTTGCTTTTTATTTTTGTATCCCCAGCACTTAACACAATGCCTGGCACATAGTGAATATTTAATAAATACTTCTTGACTGACTGGCCTAGTCCAGAATTGCCAAGACCTCTTCAGTTTCTTGCCCCTCAGCCTTTTCTTTTGGAAACTGGAAAAAAATTTATGTTGTTATCCTTGCCTTAGCACCCTAGAAAACCACTCAATGAAATCAAAGTTTGGAAAAATAATTTATTTATATATATCCATATAAGTTAAGTGGCACAAGTAATATTACACTCATTTTTCTGGTGACTGAATTTGCTGGGTTTATAGTGTCATAGGACCATTTAAAGAAATGTCAAGTGCCTTTATGAAATTACAGCCATGTTATTAAGCACCGAATTTGAGTGCCATGCTTGAAGTCAGAAAGACTTTTCTTCCTGTGTACAAATCAGGCCTCAGACATTTATTAGTTGTGTGACCCCAAGCAAGTCTCTTTATCTCGTTTGCCTCATTTTCCTCATCTGTAAAATGAGTTGGAGAAGGCAATGGCAAATCGCCCCAGTATCTTTGCCAAGAAAACCCCAGATGGGGTCAGAAAGAATCAGACACGATGGAAACAGCAGAACGGCAAGAAAGCACTGAATTAATAAACCTGAATGAAGCCATTCCCAAATCTAGACATGTGTTCCCTTGCATGGGTTTAGAGACTTTGCTGGAAATAACTTTTTTTTGGTTGTATATCTGAAATTGGAGGAGAGACTT
>NW_020954599.1:4921851-4943995 GCF_900497805.2 Vombatus ursinus | reverse complement strand
AGGAGAGACTTTACTTGAAATAACTTTTTTTTGGTTGTATATCTGAATTGTAGGAAGCATCCAGCTTCCTAAAATGTACCTAGTACTATGGTAAATATGGTGGGAGATGCAAAATAATAAAAGATAAATGCTAATTATCCAGTTTCACCCATAAACAGTTATTAAAAGTGAAATTTCACAAGACTTGCAGCAATAGTTGGCTTTGGTAGGTAGGCAAATTAATATTTTGATAACAATCTCACCAATATATGATGAAATAATAAACAGACTTTTAGAAAGGGCTATTCATAACATTTGAAACTTAGACCTCTTTACTCGTGAGAACTTGTGCCACTGAAATTGCCACATTTTTCCAGTCTAATTGTGTTAACCCTACTTTCACCCTTTTACCTCCCTTCGGAATCGTATTAAAAGATTACGTCCACACTGACTTTGTTTTTAAGAAACTCAGAGCAATTCTTTTTCCAATCCAATTCTACTGTGTGCTGGGCACTGGGGATGCAATTAATAAAAAGACAGCTGGTCCATGTTCTCAAGGAGCTCACAATCTAATGGTGGAAGACAACACACAAAAGAAGGCAGGAAAGTTGGGGTGGGGTGGGTAGGGGGCAGCTGAGGGCATCTTATTCCGTGCAGTTGAGACCAGGCAAAGCAGCAGATGGAAAGTGGGCTGACAATGTAAAGACAACGGTGGTTAAGTACATGTTATGAAATTTTAAACTTGATTACTGCATATATGGATTATGGTTCTGACGTCTTGCAAAAAGTTGTCAGTTTTAATGTCCCTTCCCCCCTAGAATCCAGCTTCCAGCTGGGAGGGTAGCTTGGCTCCATTGGATGATTTGAGTTACTCCCTTTTCCCCTTTCTGGGTGCCTCTGCATTGTTAATGTGCCTACTGCTTTCAGCAGGTAAGTACTTTGTGGTTCTGTGTTCTTGCTAACAACGTGGTCGAACTTTTTTCAAACAGCTCCTAGGTGTCTGGAAGGACCTGGCTTTTAACATCTCAAGCATAATTTTACCATGGTAATAAATGTTAAAATGCTTTTCTTTTTTGCAGAAAACACAAGTGAAAAAGTTAGTATCTACCTTACTGGAAGGGAATTATGGTGATTCATATCAGAGTAACCAGCATGAATGTTTGATTTTTGCAAAATTTAAATTTTGCAAAATAGCTTTAACTTAGCATAATGACAGAGGGTGCTTTACATAAGTTTGGTTTGCATTGGATATGGTGTGGTGACTTGCTTCATTGGGTTATATAGCGGCCTTTTCTCTTTTTAGAAAATGCAGGATTTGCTGTGTGCAACGTTTTCAAAAGCAATAGTAATACTATGGTTTGGGAGAGCTTGAAAGAAAAGAGAGTAATAAATACGAGAGAAGCTACAAACACATGACACTGATGTCAGTCGTCTGTACAAATAGAATTGCTTTCTAACCAGTAGCCTGAAGTACTGTTTCCTAAAGTGAAGTTATAGAAACCCTGAGCTCTTACTAATAGTGACAGTCACTACTAGCTGAAGGAGGGTCTGAATAACACTTTGAAAGTAGGAAAACAGAGCTTTGCAGCTACGTGCCAGTGGGAGGTGAGAAGAATGCCTGTCTCTGAAATTGTTTTAGAGATATATTTGTCACATTTTCAAATGCCAAAGAAATGCTCTGTCTTTTCGCATAGTGTTTATTGACTGGAGTGTCTGGTTCACAGTGTATCATGGGATCAAACCTTTAGAGCTGGGAAGGTCCTTAGGGCCCTCGTCCAATCCCCTCATTTATAGATAAAGAAACTGGGCCCCAGAGAGGTTAAGTAACTTGCCTGAAGTCACACAGGTCGTAAATACCCTGCACCAATCTCAGACCAAAACATTATTGTCTCGCTGAGGACCCTTGTCAGCCATCGTGTGCCCAGCGTACTCATGCTTCAGCTGTTAGACTTCCTCCCGGCTCAGGTGCATTTCTAAAAGTGTACAATACTAAGATACTCAGTTATTTATGTTGCATGCATTCAGTATTATTATTTTGTCAAAATTACCCACTTCTAATAACTGAGAACAAAGCCAAGACTTTATTCTCAAAGAACCTTTCTGTCCAAGGCAAGCTTCGAAAATTTTACCTCTTCTGTATTACAGTCTACCTGGAGGGGACTTTGCTCGTTCACTCTAATAATACCTGTGACTTAATAAACTCCTGTGTATTATGGAGAGCTGAATTGTTTGACATTGAAAATATAATAAAATATCCCTTATTGTGCCATTCTGCACCTTATATCTAAGGTGGTTGCCTACCTTTCCTATCCCTAGTTTTTTAGCTCTGATTAGAAGAAAATTTCTACAGGAGTAGATTCATAGAATTGCAGAGTGGGAAGGAAAGCATCTGCCATCCTTGCAGTCAGAGCTCATCCTCACCTCCTTCTTCTGGATGTGTTCCATCTGACCAGTGTCCTTTCTAAAATGGGGCGCTAAATTCAAGGTGTGGTGGCCAAAGCTAAAGGTGAACAAAAAATAACCCCAAGTAGTGAGTTTTCTGGCGTTATGGCATTAAACCTAATAGGTACAATTTAAGTTCAATAGAAGAAAACACTTCCTAACAATATAGTTATCCAAGAGTGTAAGATAATGGATTCCTCATCACATGAGGCCTTCCAGTATAGACTGTAACCACCCATCATAGATGGTATAGTAGGGATTCCTGTTACCATGCAGGTTGGAATGTAGGCTAGGGAATAGTGTGAGATTAGCCAGGAAAAGAAGATAGGACAGCAAACAATTATGAAGGAGCTTTAATGCCAAGCGTAGTAACAGAAATTTTGCTGAGTAGGCAGAAAGGTACTGCTGAAGGTACCTTTTGAGCAGAGAAGAGACAGATGGTGAATAGAGGTATTCAATGTAGTGAATTAATCTTATTTACAGAGTAGTTGAGTCTGTTTACCACACTTTTAAATTCCTAATTTCGTGGAGTTTAAATGAAGGCAGTAGGAAGAGTTAATATTATGCATCCTTTTACGTTAAGAAAGACAGATAAATCAGTCAATCAGTTAGTAAGCATTTATTAAGTGCCTACTATGTTATAGTGACTGAGCTAAGCCCTGGGGTGAGGAAGGGGGTACAAAGAAAAGCAAAAAACAAAGGAATTCACAGTCTAATGGGGAAGCTGTATGCAAACAAGATATGTACAGGATAAGTTGAGAATTGTCTCTGAGCAATGCCACTAAGATTAAGGAGGGCTGGGAAATGCTTCTTGCAAAAGGTAGGAATTAAAATGAGACTTGAGGGAAACTAGAGGTACTGGGAGTCAGAGATGAGGAGGGAGAGTGTTAGAGGCATGAGGGACGGGCCAGTGAAATTGTTTGGAATTGGAGATGAAGTGTCCTGTTCAAGGAAGAGCAAGGAGGCAAAAGTCCCTGAATTTCAGGGTACATAGAGGAAATTAAGTTATAAGAAGACTGGAAAGGTAGGAAGAGGTCAGGTTATGAAAGGTTTTAGAAGCCACGCTGAGAAGTTTATATTTGATCCTGGGGGTAATAGGAAGCCACTGGAATGTATTGAATTGGTGACACAATTAGACCTATGTTTAAGGAAGATTAATTTGAAATTTGACAACAGGGTGGAAGGTGGAATTATCCTTCCCCCCAAGCCAAATCAGCAATTCTAATTCTTTCAACAAAAAATCCTGATTTTCTTTTTTTATAAAAAAAAAATCTTCCAAAAAATTATTTCCAATTATTGTGACCTCAATTTGAAAACATATGAAGAATTCAGGGTATGTTGATGAATTTAGAAGTGATTAAAAGTAAGCAGTTCAGTGGTTCCCTGTGTCCTTACATGCAATTCTACCCTATGGCAAAGGAATTCTGCCAGCTTTCAGCAGAGTATTTTTGTTGTGACTAGAAGATAGAAAATCATGTTGTCTGAAGCACTTAGAGTAATTGTCGTTGTGGGATTGCATCTTTTGCAGTTTACACCAAAAATACTAATACATGTGTGTTTGTGATTGTTTTCAGGCATGTTGTGCATGAAATATTTTTTTAGTTAGATTAGGTGTTTGTTATGTCAAAGATTAATTACTTTCTCATTTTAAATTCACATTTGTTTGCTTTCCACGATCCTGGAAATGTCCTTGTCTTCTCTTCCTTTTCACATTTTTTGTGTCTTTGTGTATTGTCCCTTCTTCAGTAACCCAGGCACAGTGTAAGTACTTGACTAACGGTGGGGTTAAGCTTTTAGCATAGGTTTTTATCTTCCTTTCAATTCACCAAAAAATCTAATTAAATGGCGAATTTTGGTTGTAAGATTGTGAAAGTATTGAGTAGTGTAAAAAATTTGTTTTAGTTCTTCAGATTATATAAACCAAATTGATGTGTTTATAAAACCAGTATTTCTGCTGTGGAATAAACTGAATAAGCAAAGAGATGCACGACGAGACAACAGTGTTGCAGATGATCTTCTTGGCAGTTAGACCATTTGGGCTTCCAAAAGTCCAAACCATGGTTTAAAAATAATTAGCCTTGAATGACCATGTTACTTTTGAAAACCTATACTTTGAAACTAAGTGTTCATTCTTCATAATAAGGTATCTGTGTTTTTCACCTAACTACTATTCCATTCTAGTGATATTTCCATTTGTCATTATGTGGATTTGTGTGATATTGGGAAAGGGTGTTGTGAATGGAAGCTGGATCAATCATCCCATTCATTGCTCATACTTTGCCAATTCTAGATCTTGTCTGAATGTCAATTATTGCCAATCTTCTTAAATGAATTTATGAAATAGTTTTTCAATTGATCCATAGAATCTTAATTCCTAAGGGGGCAATATCAGAATTTTAGAATTAGAAGAAAGGGAACAAGCATTTATTTAGCACCTACTGTTTGCCAGTCAGTGTGCAATACACTTCACACGTATTATCTGTTACTCCTCACAATAGACTTGCACAACTTGGCAGTAGGTAAGGGCCAAAATTAAAATAGGCTAAACTTCTTCGGGACACAGATAGATTTTTAACAGTTCACTTTCCAAGTAAAGGTATAGTTAATGATTAAACTATTTTGCAAATAAACCATATTTTAAAAAAAGGAAATTTCAGTTAATATCAATTAATTACACTTATTACTTGAGATTTTTATTCATCATGAAATCACTCCTTTCAGACTAGAGACAGACTGACAATGGTTGGTTGCCGTGGGTCATGGGACAAACAGGAGTGAGTACACAGTGGCAACCCACCCACCAAGTTACATGATGGGCACAATAGTGACCAGCGGAAGGTGGGTTAAGCGGGCATGGACAAAGCACTTGTCACATCTCTATTTTCTTTTGCATCCTCTGCATTTTTTGCAGACCATATGTTGTACAGGCTTGCCTTACAACAACCCTGGGGGTAGGTTATGTTATTTCCCTCATTTTACAATTGAGAAAATTGCAGCAAAATGAAGTTAAATGACTTGCCTGGGTCACACAGCTATTAAGTCTATGAGGCTGGATTTGAACTCGAGTCTTCAGGACTCCAGGCCCTGCACAGCGTCCATTGCCTCAGGAAGGGATTTCAGGAGCCATCTAGGCCAGCCTATACATGCAAAGGAATCCCCCACTGCTGTCTCCCTGAGGTATCATCCAGTCAGTTTTCGCCTTCAGACCTCCAGGGAAGGGGAGCTTGTTACCTCGTGAAACAGCCAGTTCTTTGTGTACTCCTTATGGCTGGGAATTTTCTTCTGACATCAAGCTTATATTTGTCTCTTAGCGATTTCTACCCATTACCCCACTTTTGCCCTATGGAGTCAGACCAAGTCTCATCTCTTTTTCACATGAGAGCTCTCAATGTGACTGGCCAGGGTAGAAAATACAATAACTTTATTATATATTTAAAAGGAAATAGTAAGTTGTATATGATAGATTTGCAGTTTCATGTTCAATCATCTTTTTTTTAAATTATACTATGTTATAGAAATGCTTGCTTTATTCCATAAATTAAAAAAAAATAAAATTTAAATTAAAAGAAGTATATAGGAAGACTATTCTACTTATTCCTGGAAACACCCTCTCTTAATAAAAGTCCCTAATCACATTAGTTATTTGGACTGCTAATTCACAGTGAATTCACAGTCCTCTAGGACCCGTCTAGGTCTTTTTCTGACACACTGGTGTCTAAGCACTTGTCCCTCAGCCTGCACTTGTCCCTCAGCCTGCACTTGTGAAATCGATTTTTTGAACCCCAGTGTAAGAATTTTTACCTTTAGTCTGATTGAATTTCATCATATTAGAGTCAGCTGGGTGCTTTAGGTTGTCAATTATTATGAATCCCAACAACTGGCATCTAGTATGTTAGGAATCTCCCTCAGCTGTGCACATCCTGTAAATGTATAGTGTGCTCCCTATGTCTTTATCCAAGTCATTAATAAAAGGATGAAACAGCTCAGGGCCAAGCGCAGATCTGAGACACTCTACTGAAGATTTCTTGGAAAGTTGACCCTAAAATACTCTTTGAGTCAAGCCATTTGTCTTTTCAGGTTTTGTCTGTTACCATCTAGTTCACATCTTTACATATTCCATTCATGATAGTATGAGATACTTTATCAAATGCTTTATGAAATTTAGGCAAAATATATCCATAAAAATTCTTCCTCCCTTTCTTCTCCCTCCTCTCTCCTTTTCCCACTTCTTTCCCGTATCTTTCCCCAACTTCTCCCTCATCCTTCTCCTTTTCCTTCCTTCCCTTTCCTCCTCCTTCCTCCCCTTGTATTCCTTCTCTTTTTCTTCTCCCCTTTGCCTATCTTCTTCCTTCCCTTCCCTTCCCTTTCCCTTTCTCTTTCCCTTTCCTTTTCCCTCTTTCCTTTCTCCTTTTTCCTTTTTCCTTTCCTTAACATCTAATGTTTTAAAGCATTAATTTCTTTCCAGTATTAATTATAATTATATTAGTATTAAATGACAGCAATGATATTCTTTGTATACATTACTGACTTACAATAAGAAATTTATTTATCTAGTGGTATTAGTTGATTTATATCTCTCAATTGATAATCACATATGAAATACATTTCCCCATGGAAAAAAATACCAATAAATTGAACTCAATAATTATTTAGGGGCAATTAAAATACTAGCTAGTCCTATGACACGTGCAAAGTGTTTTATTAGCAGGGTAGTATCCCCACCATAGAGTTGGGTTCCCACTTTTCTTTTGCAACACTTCCTTCATGCAGTGTCTTTCCTATGTCATTATCCTATCCACCTTCTCCTGGACCCTATGTTCTGTTTTCTTTTTTCTCTACTGACTGTACACTCATAATAGGAGAAAGAGCAATGTGCCCATATACAGGTAGTCACCAACCACTCCAACATTTCTCGGAGAATTTAAATGAACTTGCTCAAGGTAGTATATGTCAGAATTGAATCCAGATCTTCTGACTACAAAGACCAAACACTGATTACTACCAGTATGACCTTGGACAACAAAGCATTTAGGTACTGTGCCTCATTCACAGTTAAATGGTTGAAAGTTAAAACTGAAAAACAGTTTTGACAAAAGGAAACTGGTCCAAAGTAAAATTTTATTTGAATCTGAAATTATGTATAATAATGAACAATTAATGGGAGACACAACACGGTTTATTGGTTCAAGAGCTAGGCTCATACTGGGGCTATATGAACCTGAGCAAGTGACATTTCTCAGTTCCTTCAAGTAATTACCTAAGATTTTAAATTATAGGAGCAGCTAGGTGGTGTAGTAGATAAAGCACCGGCCCTGAAGTCAGGAGGACCTGAGTTCAAATCCAGCCTCAGACCAAACACTTGACATTTACTAGCTGTGTGACCCTGGGCAAGTCACTTAACCCCAATTGCCTAAAAGAAATTTTTTTTTTTTAAATTACAGAGCAGTTTGCTGACTTGTGTTGGTAAAGGGAGTTTTCTTAAGGGGAAGTCCCAACAATAGCTGTTGCCAAAATGAGATCTTCAGACCTCTAGGGCATTGGTGTCAAAATCAAAGAGAGATGGATCCCATATTGACTTAGAAAACCACAAATTAACAATCTCTATATTGTATTGTATTTTTATTTCTTTTGTTAAGCATTTCGAATTACATTTTAATCTGGTGTGTTTCCCTTCTGCTCAACCCCAATACATGCTGCCCATTCTGGGAGTTTGACACTTCTGCCCTAGAGGATTTCCCCAGACTTTTTCAGGGGGTCCATGAGGTCAAAATTATTTTCGTAATAATACTAAGAAATTATTTGCCTATTAAAGTACTTCTTCCTTTTCAATTATATACCTACATGAGACCAGATTTTCTTCATACATTTCAACCAAAACAGCATCACAATAAATTGAATGCAAAAACAGATATGATAATCGAACTGTCTTCTGTTAAGTCAGATGTTAAAAGAATTACAAAAAACACATGAAACAATGACACTTTTTTCACTAGCTTTTGAAAAAAAATCATTATTTTTCATAAAAATGTTATGTTGACACGTAAGGGATTTATTATAGTTATTTTTTTATTCATTATTCAATAGGTATTTATTTAGCACCTACTGTGTGCAAGGGCACTGTGAAAAATACAGATTTGGGGGCAGCTGGGTTGCACAGTGGATAGAGCACTGGCCCTGAAGTCAAGAGGACCTGAGTTCAAATCCGGCCTCAGACCAAACACTTGACACTTACTAGCTGTGTGACCCTAGGCAAGTCACTTAATGCCAATTGCCTAAAAATTAAAAAGAAAAAAGTAAAATACAGATCTGCACAAGATTATTTCTCCTTCCAAGACCTTACTTTTTTTTAAAATAATTTATTAATTTTTAGTTTTCAACCATCACTATAAACTTTTGAGTTTTAAATTTTCTCCCTCTCCTCTGTATTATCATTATTTTTAAATGAACAAATAAATACTTTACAATTTTATCAGTTTCCATTTCTAATATGGTAAATATTGATAGATATAATGCTCTTTGGGGTCCTTAATTATGAAGTATGTGAAGAAGGCCTGAGGCTAAAAAGCTTGAGAACCACTGCCTTGTATCAGTGAGATCACAAGTCTGATCCCCCCAAAATAAACAGGGGTAGACCATGATTTACCAAGGTAGGAACCAATTAATACATAATTCTTTTGCCCCACCAAATATTTACCAATTATTACAAATGGATCATATATATATGTATGTATGTATATATGGAAACTGTTTAATTTAGATTTCATTTTTATTCTATTTCTTGAATATTATTTTCCCCTTCTTTTGTTTTCTTACTGTCTTTTCTCTTTTTTTCTTTATGTTGGAAATCTCTCTTCTGTTGCTTTCCTATGTCATTTAAAAGGACAACTCCACCTAAACGGTAACTGTTTGGAATCTGTGTAGGTATTTTAAACCACCAAGCCTTTGTACTTTCTTAACATTTTAAGTTCCAGACCTCATCTTTCTTCTTTTTTTTCCCTCCACTTGAATAGACCACCAAGGAAGCACATTGTGGAACGTTATACAGAGTTTTACCACATACCCACTCATAGTGATGCAAGCAAAAAGCGATTGATTGAGGATACTGAAGACTGGCATCCAAGGACAGGAACCACACAGTCCCGTTCTTTCCGGATCCTGGCTCAGATCACCGGCACTGAACACCGTAAGTTGCCATTTTGTTAAAAGAATAAACTTAGTCAGGGTGCAGCCTGCCCTGTAAAGAAAAATTGCCCAGAAAGCCAGGTGTGGCAGTTAATAGAATGTTGAACTTGAGTGTGATTCTTACATCTAAAATTTACTAGATTTGTGGCCCTGGGTAAGTCATTATTTAACTCTTTGAGCCCAAGTTCTTATCTATGAAAGAAAAGTGCTTTGCAAACCTAAGAGTGTTGTATAAATGTGAGTTATTACAAGAGAGAGTATGTGGTGAGGCTAAAAAAAAATTAGAAATATTTCCTGGAACAATTTACTTTGAAATTATTTTTAGCACTTGATCTATTTGAATTACAATGGCAATAAATGGTGACATTTGGAAACATTTACTTGTAGTCAGTTGTTGTGCAGTACAGAATTTGAAATGGCTTTGCCAAACTTAAATGCTTACTAATAAGAAGCAGAGTTTTGAATGTTTTGAAAATACTAAAAAGTAATATAAAATATTGCTTATTTCTGTTTTCAGTGAAAGAGTCAGACAGTGATAATACAAAGAAGACAAAGTAAGTTAATTTAAAATTGAATGCTTTCCCTTTGTGTGTGCTCTGAACGTTTTATAAATTTGAAAATGTGATATGGCACTTTGGCCTATGTTATATTGCAAGTCTGAAGCTCAGTTCTAGCGCATTTCATATCACGCTGGAAGTCGTTCTTGAAATTGTTTTAATGAGCATGTAAATCATGGGTGTATATGTTGAGTTTCATTTTCCTTAATCCTGAACTCAGGTTTGTGTGGTGTGTGTGTGTGTGTGTGTGCACTTGTGGGGCTTTCTTATTTTAACAGCTGGCCACGAATGAGACCGTGCTGTTTTTTTGCCACTTTATAGTCACTTTATTTTAGGCGCAGATTTGGACATTATCCACTTAGATCCTGCTTGAATCTAAATGAGTGTTTCATTCCTGAAGCATTTTGCTGTTCACAGTATTAGCATGGACTATAAGGAACCTAGAAGGTTAATGCTGTGGAAGATTGTCATTGTTTAATGCATGCTTTCTGCATGCTTCATTTGATATCTGTCGAATTAAAAGATCAGAATCTTCTTCCCTTTCTATTTCTTATGATTTTCCTATCACCTTTTTTTTCCACAGGGAAAAGATACCCCTTCACATCTTTAGTCCCAAATACACAAAGTTACGTGACTGGCACCATGAAGTTTCAGCACGTGCCCTTAATGTACAGTGATTTACCAGAATTGTTCCCAACCAAAAAAACAAAACTTCAACATACTTTTACTTTCTCTGTTTTTTTCTCAAATGCTTTGCAAAATCTGTATTTAATTTGCTCTATTAAGATCAACTCTATCTTTTTCTACACTTTTCTAACAGCTTCCTACTGATGTATAAAGAGTGAGAGGAACATGGTTTGTGCTTAATCAGTAATTAACAAATGTTCAGTATAAAGACAGCAAACTGAAGGGCTCGACGTTTCTTCATTTTGTATTTCCATCATTATTATTAATGACCATCTCCTACCAAGAAGGGTTCCTTTTGTGGTTGAGCTTGATTATCTGTAGGTTGTTAAAAAGCAGAGGATGATGAGCAAATGAGCATTCTTGGCTATTTTGAAAAACACTGCATATGGCAGAACTTCCTCTTAAAGTTCTGTAGAAACTCAGCAAGAATGTTCAGTATGAATAATAAATGAGCAGAAATGGGGGAGGGGGTGAGATAGGAAAGGAGATTTCCCTAGAGAACACACATTTGTCCACACTTCCTCAGAGTAAACATTTGGTAGCTGCTGGTTACCTTTTTTAAAAAGGCACTACTGGAGGTTTGTTAATGGAATGGGATGACCCCTAGAGGTGGCCACGGAAAAGGGAATGGATGGATCATTGCTTAAAGAAGATAGCCCAGGATGCTGTTGTACTTACCCTTCATTTAAGCAGTTGCCATGAGAAAATGCAGTAGCTCTTTTTAAAAATTCTTCAGATAAAAATTCAATTTTCTACCAAAAGTAATTTTTTTTTACTTAGTCTACAGCGCAGACCATCTCTAGCATTTCAACAGGTTTCCAAATCTCTAAACTAAAAGTAGAATATGGAGAAGATTGTATATGTGTGTTTGTGTGTCTCCATATGTGTGTGTGTGTGTATATATGCATATGTGTATATATACATTATACACACATCAAATGAATATATTATATACTATTCTATTACCGTATAATATACATTATATAACTGTGTTATAATTTGAGGAAGACATTTGAACATCATAGAAACATGACAACTTTGAGGTGATATTTATTACTTATGATTGGCTATTTGTAAGAAACGATTTTCAGAGTATTTATGGATGCTATTTAGCTTATCATACTGCTTTTCTTGTAATATAATGTATTATAATAGATTTAAATTCAGTAAAATGCTTTTTGAAGTTTGAAAAGTGTTAAAAAATAAAGTTGCTTTTAACTTAGATTTCTTCTTGTTCCATTTCTTTGAGGACTTTTACTGATGCTTTTGAATTTGTCAGTCTTGGTATGATGACATTTTAGGTAAAATAGACATGAGACACAAATACCTAATAAAAGATATCAGAGCTATCTGCTATTTTTTTTAAAGAATGGTATAAATAAAATGATAATAGCCTATTTTCCCCTCCATCCTAATCTGATTTTCTGTCCTTGTCTGTACTTTTAGAAAATTGGGTTGCTGTTATTTTTATGTAGTTTCAGTCAAAGGATAGGCTTTTATTTCTGCTTTCTTTGCTTTGCATCATTTAATCAGCCTTTTCATTTCTCTTTGTAGTCTTCATATGTGTGATTTTTGTAATGTAAAAGTATTCTATTACTTTAACATACTCTAATTTATTCAGCCATTCCCTAATCACTGGGTATATTAAGTTGTTATTTTTTTTTATACTAAGGCAATGGTGACTGTTTCTGTATGGAAAGATCTTGTTCCCCCAGTTAACATCTCTGTTATGTTATGCCAGTACTAGTGATTGTCCCAGCTCTTCTACTTACTTCCTGGATGACCCTAGAGAACTCATTTAGTGCTCTGGTTTTCAGTTTCTTCATCTGTAAAATGAAAGCATTGGCCTAAATGTTTGCTGTCCAAGGTCCCTTAAAACTCTGCACCCTATGATCCTGTATAGATCAAAGGATATGCTTCATATTGCAGTTCTTAGTTATTGCCAGATTGTTCTCCAAAAAAAGATCTCATTACTTTTTTTCAAAAGTTGTATATCGGGGCAGCTAGGTGGCGCAGTGGATAGAGCACTGGCTCTATCTAGTCAGGAAGACCTGAGTTCAAATCCAACCTTAGACACATAATACTTCCTTGCTGTGTGACTCTGGACAAGTCACTTAACCCTAATTGCCTCACTTTAAAAAAAAAAAAGTTGTATATTAAACAATTGCCAGCAAGTTAAGAACAACAGCCTTGCAACAGGAAAATCCTTGCCACAAAACAGGTCAGCAAATGGCCCGCTACTTGTGGTCTTATGTGTTGCCTGGGATGCACTGTATGAGTCTGAGGCAAGACTTGACTATGTCTTCCTGATACTTCACCTGCTGCTAGTGCTTAAATGCTTTTCCTAGTTTATGGTATTCAAGAACTTTCTTTGGGGGGGAGGCCGTCGGGGTTGGGTGACTTGCCTTGGGTCACACAGCTAGTTTGAGGTCAGATTTGAACTCAGGTCCTCCTGACACCAGGCATCTAGCTCTCCCCCTCCCCACCCCCCAAAAAAACTTTCTAAGATTATTTTTAAAGGAAACAGATGTGCCCTTTCTTAATGTAGTAAGCAAGGGTTGGCAGAAAGATTTTCCTCCCAATGCTTTAGTTATTTAAAATCTTGGAGATGTTATACTCCCATTAAGTTCAAATCTGTATGCATTTGTTTTAATACTACATTCAAGGCACTGTGCCAGATACAGGGTATAATCTGTAAAGACAAAATGTAAGTGTCTCCACCCTCAGGTACTTTAAGTTCTACTGGGGAGGGAAGGGGAGGAGAATCAGCATGTAAACAGCTAAGGATTTACATGGTTATTTGATAAGAGAATGAGCAGTTAAAACCAGGGAGTGTAGAAAAAGCTGAATCATCTTCTTATGTAAATGGAAAAAAAAAAAACACCAAAAGGAAAAGCTGTGTAATTTGGGGGTTGTTGAATAAAGATCATCTCAATACACATAATACAGGAAATCCTTGCTTTTCATTTCAGTGTTTTCCTAGGAATTGCATCATAAATCACATTTTGTTAAATAATGTTTTCAGATAAGAAGGGCATTAGAATAAGGTTTCTGTTTCTGATTGAGTTTTCACCAGCAAATACATTGTAGATATCAAAGCAATAGTCATAAAACCAGTGATGCAATAAAAAATGTTTTGGGGCCCAGTCTGTGATTTCCTGGGTTTAGAAAATTCCCAGTGTGGAATGTGCTTCCTCCAATGTCAAGAACTTATCTAGAATTCTCAGTCTTAGAGTGGGAGAGTTGCTGTGTAAATGAGAGGTTAAATAACTTCCCCCTGGTTGCACAGCTGATATGTGGCAGAGACAGCCCTTCAACCCAGAGGTCTTGTCTTTAAGGCCAGCTCTCCATGTAGTATTCATCTGTATAATGATTTAACTTAGGAAAATCACACTCCAAGTCTTAACATTTTTCAAAATGGAAGAAACTTTGTAATTAGGTAGACCAGTCCTCTCATTTTGCAGGTAAAGAAATTGAAATTCCTTAACTTCTTTTTGTCTTAATTTTAAGAATTCATGAAGGGGTTGATCCCTGACCTTTTCATTCTACAACTAATTTGACGTTAGAGAGCAAGTATCTCTGTCTTTTTTATTTTTTTGGCTAGGCAATGGGGTTAAGTGACTTGCCCAGGGTCACACAGCTAGTAAATGTCATGTGTTTGGTCTGAGGCCAGATTTGAACTCAGGTCCTCCTGACTTCAGGGCCAGTGCTCCAACCACTGCACCACCTAGCTTCACCAGCAAGTGTCTCTCGAATCATATCCTCTTGCTGCTTTTTTC
This sequence comes from Vombatus ursinus, assembly GCF_900497805.2. Lineage (NCBI taxonomy): Eukaryota > Metazoa > Chordata > Mammalia > Diprotodontia > Vombatidae > Vombatus > Vombatus ursinus. Next base: position 4,929,369 of record NW_020954599.1, on the reverse strand, counting down.
TTTGATCCCACTTACCATGAAGAAAAATTTTGAAGAAGAAAATACATTGCACAGAGGTGAAGCATAAGAGTGGGTCTATGACACAGGAAGGGAGGCAATTGATAAAGATAGGGAATGGGGCAATTTCATGCGGATTTTAGTCTTAAGGCCTTTTTAACAATGGCGATCTTCTTGCCCTTCCTAATTCAGCAAAAACAGTGTTTCAGAAACTAGGGCATGAATGTGTCAAATCATAATTAAGTAAAATATAAATGATATGAGGCTATCATATATATGAAGAAATGCTTTGTACCTTTCACCACGTAAAAACACGTACCAAATAATTGTTCATGGTATTTGTTTTTAAAATGTTGTTGTATAGTGTTTCTGGAGTGCAAAATGTAATACACTATTCAATCCCTCCAGAAGTTTTATTTCAGTTGCATGAACCATTTTTGTTGTAAGTCAAAAATTTTACTTAATACTGATGCACAACATACCCGTGTCTTGTTCAAAATTCTAGATAAGATAGAGCATCTTCTCAGAGGCTCTTTCTGGGACAGGAATAGGAGCATTTTATTGTCAGATCTGCCACTGGTATTTACTCAATTTTAAGGATATGTATTGGATTTACATTTTCTTTACTGCAAGAAAAGCTGCAGTATTTTTTGTGTCGGTTTCTATCATTCTTAATTTACAAAGACTTTAAGCCTAACACGACTCTTTTTTAAAAAATTAATTTATTTTGATTTATCGACAATCACTTCCATAAGCTTTTGAGTTTTAATTTTTTCTCCCCTTCCTTCCCCGCCTCCCTCCCCACGATGGCGCACAATATTATATAGGCTATATATGTACATTCCTATTAAACATATTTTGGCATTAGTGATGTTGTAAGTAAGAATTAGAACTAATAGGAAGAGCCATCAGAAAGAGGAAACAAAACACAACAGAAGAAAAAAAATAGCAAATAGTATGCTTCGATTTGCATTCAAACTCCATAGTTCTTTCTTTGAATGTGGAAAACATTTTCTATCATGAGGCCTTTGGAGATGTCTTAAATCCTTGTATTGCTGAGAAGGGTTAAGTCTATCAATATTAGTCATCGCACAATGCTAACATGACTCTTTCTGACTTTTTAACTTGTGTTTGGTTGTATGAAAGTACATACAGCTTTTCATAGCATTATACAGTTCTTTTTGCAAAACATAGGAAATCAAAGGCTATTTGTTGTAGACTACATGGTAATTCTGCTGAATGAAATGAATCTTTATTTTAAACATCTCCTTTTTACTGTATTCAGCATCCTTTTTAAGGCAGACATTAAACTTGTGCCATGTCAAAGTTATTCAGTAAACACATATTGAGCATACATATTCAATAAATGCATATTGAGCACATAAGTATTGAATAATACTTACTGAATAGTCTGGCCATATTGATCTATCCATGTTATTCAATAAACACATATTGAGCACATACATATTCAGTAAATACATATTAATCATACATATATAAGTAAATACATGCTGAACACATGTATTATTCAATAAGTACATACTGATCATGTACATATTGAGCACATACTATGTTTTGTGCCACAAAGAACAAGATGTAGATGATAGATAGGGTTCTTGGCCGCCAGGTGCTTCCTTTATAGTAAAAACCAGTTTATTCTATCACTTAGAAAAGTAGTTTTGAGATTCTTTGTATGATTTCTTAATTTACAAGTTATTTTTGTTGAAAGCAAAACACTGTACTAAATGGTCTCTTAAGTTCCCTTCCAGTTATGATTCTGTGATTTTTGCCTTGAGGGGCTACCGTGAAACAAAGATTTATGAAGCACATACTGGGCATAGGAACATTTCTTCAGTCATCTAATTTATCAGTAAGGTACTTGCAAATATTTAATTTTCAGCAACATAGACATTTTGAGGTTTTGTAATTAGACGGATTAAATGTGGGTACCTCCTCCAACAGTCAGATTGCACGCCATCATCACCATCTCAATCTGTGTAATTCTTGTCAATATTCCCATAAATCTTCCATTTGGGGTCTACCTACCATTCTGCAGTCCTTCCTTTTGCTGGCTTTGATGTTAGGTGGATACCAGTTGACCATATAGGTTGGCCTTTAGTTATCGCACATCATTGCTGCACAACTAGTCCACTTCTTTTTGTGAACCTGTATGTCTCTGAAAACGTCCTTTACATCACCTCCCCTATGCAGTTTTCTATTGGTATGACTTCACAGCCTCCTCATGCCCACCATGTGTCTGCCTCTCCATTGCACTCTAGGTCACAAGTTTAATTCTTTGGAGACTATAGTATTCTATGGCTGACGGTCATATGCTACCACTGGGGAAATAGTGATATTACTAAGATGGACTTTTGTTTGAGGGGAAATTATGTGGTCACTATAAGTACATAATTTCCCAAGGGAAATCTAACCCACTTTACTTCTCTATTTAAATTTGAGCTCAAATAATTGTCCATCCAAGTACATATGTCTCTCCAAGACATACGTACTAATGGACCAGCTGTGTGGTTATCTTCTCTACCATAGTTTGGACAATAGGCATTCTTCATTGACTTGGGTTTTTCCTGTGTGTATAAGTTGCCATTCTGCAGTGATGGAAGGAGTTTACCAGGGATTCCATAAACTGACAAAATAATTAAGTCGCAGGTCTACAATCCTCCCATACATACACACATACATACATACATACATGCATATATATATATACATACACAGAGAGAGAGACTGACTATTATTAGTTCTCATAAACACTTAAGTGACAACTACTTATTAGTGGTATCGATATTACTGTAATTATACTTCCTTAATCAAAGAATGGCTCACTACATTTAAAACTGCCTCACTGAATTGTGGGGTTCTGGCTGGAACAGAGCTCTAATGACCATACCAGGCTGAAGAGCTCAAATGATAAACTCAGTGTTTTTTTCCTGAGTTACTGCATTTCAGAGATAAAAAGAGACTTGAAAAGTTATCAAACTACATCATCCTGGCTTTTGGGCATCATATTTTTATTAGAGAGATACTTGCCTTTGTTATCTCTTTTTAATATATCAATAATTTACTGCAATTAATATTGTTATCTGGTATTCAAGCAGCTAGTCAGTTAGGGCTGCACACCTGGCTCTTTTTCATGCCTTGTTTTTGTACTTTCCCTGTGCCACATGTATGAATATACTGATAGGGGGTGTGTGTGTGGGTGTGTATGTGTGTGTGGGTGTGTGTGCTTGTTCAGTGTAGCCAGAGCTGTCTCTATACACTTGGCCCAAAGTAAAATAGTCAAAGAAAAGCTGATGTTAAAATGGGAAGAAGCAGAGAAATGATTAATCAAAGGAGAAATAAATGAATGAGATAAAGGTTTACTCAGCTTGCGTGTCTTAGGAGTTTGGGGAAAATTACTTCTCTCATGTACAATTACAACTGACAATCCAATTAAGTCATATTTTTACCACCACCACCACCACCACCATCCCTGCCCAAATTCTCATAGAAGTAATGGTTGCCATAATAAGACTATGTTCTGCTTAAAGAGAAATTGTCTCCTTTCTTGGTTGGATAGAGAATCGATCTTGTGTTCTTGGGAGACTTCTGAGCTTAAAGTGAGCAGTACTTCCCTGTTGTATATTATTTCTTGTGAGGTTGTAGAAGAATTAACTGTCTTATAGACCACCTTCCCTCCCTGCACTTTCCCCTCATTGCATTCTGATTAGCACCTTTACTACCAGTAAGTAGTAGAACAATCTGGCTTATTTTAGAAATGGATATATGAGCTGCTTACTGAGTGACCTGGTTAGACAAAATAAGTAGAGAAATCATTTGATATCTATCAAGGAGGTATGTAAAAAGTCAAGAATCTGCCTCTGCTATTTCAATAACAGAATCCTGATGCAACCACCATATTATTACAGTAATAGATGACCTCTCAGAATAGAAACCCTAATTTTTGTTTCCCATTGTTTATAAAAATATGCTCATTTTACTACTGTCCCTCAATTAGATCACTGTGTCAATTTCAAATGAATATAATTCATTATTTGAAGAAATCATTAGTGCTGCTGTTAGCTTCTGAGTATCTGCTGTATGTTATTGTCCCAACATTAGATCTTCATTTTGGCATATACTTAATCTTGGATGCTTAATAAACTTTAAATTAGGTTTAGTATACTTTTTAAAGCTATTACTCTAAAGCTTTTAGCAAAGATTGATCTCTAAAATAATCAACATAAAACTGCATTTACAGGAATCCCTATTTTCCCATCTATGTGGAGAATGCTTTGTACCAAAGCTGGATGATAGGATGATTATGTAGATTTAGATCGGCTTCAGTGTTCTCCTTGTTCTCCCTCTCTCTCTCTCTCTCTCTCTCTCTCTCTCTCTCTGTCTCTCTGTCTCTCTGTCTCTCTCTCTCTGTCTCTCTCTCTCTCTCTCTTAGTCTCTCTCTGTCTCTCTCCCCTTCCTCCCTCTTTTTCTTCTTCTGTCTTATCTCCTTCTTCCTTCCCTCCATCTCTCTCTTCTGTCTCCTTCTCTTTCTCCCCATCCTCCCTCTTTCTTTTAGTGTGTTAGGGGAGACTAAATCTCTCTGTCTTGCCTAATCTGAAAGTACAGTGGCTACTCAGGGGTCTAATCCCACTGCTGATCTACATAGGAAGTTCAGCTTCCTCCCTTCCAACTTGGCCCATTTTGCCCCTCCTTAGACAGCCTGATGGCTCCCCACTCCCAAAGCCTCACCATATCAGTGCTGAACTAGTGCAGACACCTGATTGACTTTAGTCTTATTATAACTTAAAATTTCTGAGCTCAAGCTGTCTGCCTGTCCCAGTCTCTTCAGATGCATCCTTCCACACCTGGCCCTCCCAATGATTTCTTAACTATCCAATCTAATGGCCTCTTCTCAGTCCTCATCCTTCTTGAGCTTTGATAATTGTTAACTATCCTGTCCTCTCGTATGCTTCTTCCTAGTTCTCTTATCTAATTACTCGTCAGTCTCCTTTGCTGATTCATCATCCAAGCCATTCAAAATAGATATCTCCCAGAGTTTCTCCTTTTTCCTTACATTCTCTCAGTTGATGACATCATTAGCCTCCTGTGGGTTTGACTATCATCTCTCTGTAATGTAATATATAAACACAGATCTGTATATCTCGCCATGGGCTGTCTCCTGATTTGCCAGCCTCATATTGCCAACTGCCTTTTGGACATTTTGAATTTGGCATCCTGGAGACATTTCAAAGTCAACGTGTCCAGAGCAGAACTCATTATCTTCCTTCCCTCCCCCTATCTCCAGTACATCCCCTTCATAATACTCTATCCCTCCATCCTTCAGGCAACCCAGGTTAGATACTTTGGGTGTCATCCTCAACTCCTCAGTCTCACCCCTGACAGTCAGGCAGGTGCCAAAGCTTGTCTGTGTCTCCACAACATCCCTTTCAGAAGTCCCCTCCTCTACTCACAGCCACCACCCTAATTTAGGCTCGTAATGCCCTTCACCTGGACAGCTACAATAACCTCCTGCTTGGTCTCTCTGGCTTAAGGCTTTCCTTGCTACGGCACCTTGTCCATGGAGATGCCAAAGTGATTTCCCTAAAACCTCCCAACTTACTCAAGAAACCCCGGTTTGGAGTCTTGGAGGATTCACCAGCCTTGGGAATGACCTCGAGATGATAGTGTAGGAAGATTGGTTGAAGGAACTAGGCAGGTTTAGCTTGAAGAAGAGAATACCTGGGAAGGGGATGGAATAGAAACTATTGTCAAGTGCACATAAAGGTACCATGTGAAAAAGTGATTAAATTTGTTCTACTTGGCCCTAGAAGACAGGACTCAAAGCAATGGGTGGAAATTGTAGAGAGGCAAATTTAGACTTGATATGAAGAAAATCTTCCTATAATTACAAGTATCCAAAAGTATAATATTTGTTGTTGTTGTTCAGCTATTTCAGACTCTTTCATGAGGCCATTTGGGGTTCTCTTGGCAGAGATACTGGAGTGGTTTGCCATTTCCTTCTCCAGCTCATTTTACAGATGAGGAAACTGAGACAAACAAGGTTGCCTAGGGTCACACAGCTAGTAAGTGTCTGAGGCCAGATTTGAACTCATGTCTTCTTGACTCCAGGCCTGATGCCCTATTCACTGTACCACTTAGTTGTCCTGCAATAATCTACCCTTGGAGAAAATGGATTTTTCAGGGAAAGGCTAGAAGACTGCCTGCTTGGAGTTATTGTGGACATTAGATTAGATAACCTTTTAGGTCTCAACCATCTCTGATTCTGTGACTTGCCCAGATTCAGATCTGCAGTGGGAATTGGCCCAGGAGTGGCCAAAGTACTTCTAGCCTGGGTGAGTCCATGAATATGGATTCCCAGTCTGTAAATAATTAACATACAGTAAGATACACTTGAGAAATAACTTGGCACAGTAGATAGAGCTATCCTCTATGTCAGGAAGACCTGAATGTAAGCCCCACTTCTGACCCTAGGCAAGTGACTTTCCTTACTGCCCCCAGGCAACATTCCATCATTATAAATTGCTAAACAATTTCTGACAGGCATTACTAGAGGAATTAAGCCATTATTAGTTCTCTACACTGAAGAAATCACCAATCTGAACTCCTCTCTCTCCTCCCCCAAACAAAATATTTAATACTATTTAAGCATACTACATATAACTGGAGGCAACTAGTTGGTTTAGTGGGTAGAACGCTGAGTCAGGAAGACCTCAGTTCAACTTTGGCCCCAGACACTTAGTAGCTACGTGACCCTGGCAAGCCACTTAAACTCTATTTGATTTAATCCACTGGAGAAGAAAATGCCAAACCATTCCAGTATCTTTGCCAAGAAAACCCCACAGACAGTATGGTCCAAGCGGTCATGAAGAGTTGGACGTGACTGAACAATAACATGTTTTCATCTTACATTATTTTTGTTCCTACAGATTAATTGTTGTGTTTGTCCTTTGTTCTCGAAGAGGACCAAGACCACGACATCAGGGAGATGATGGCATGACTTGCGATTGACTTTGAATTGAATGAGGGAGGGCTGTGCAAGTCACCAGCCTCACTTTCTCCTCCAGAGCCAGATTTTCATCAGGACGACTGGAGATAGCTCAGGATACAATGGGAGACCCTGGCCCTTTTAAGCTAATGGGTTTCTATTGTACAGAAATGCCAGTCAGCAGAAGTATTATTTTTAATAGACTATCAGATAACAGTTCGTACCCTATATTTAGCATATATGTATACATGGTCCTATGTTCTTCAATTAACATTCCAAAATAGCCAATCTTAATACATATACAGACACGCTGACATAGTACATCTGGTAACAGCAGCTTAGAGACTTAGAAACGTCTTTCCCAAAATAGGCATATTACTAAAGCATAAAACCATAGCTAGGCCTTCATATATAGTTTGTTTTTATTCACACAGGGGAAGCTTTACATTCAGGGTTCTTAACTCTGTGTGTGTGTGTGTGTGTGTGTGTGTGTGTGTGTGTGTGTGTGTGTGTGTGTG
>NW_020954599.1:4897252-4921841 GCF_900497805.2 Vombatus ursinus | reverse complement strand
GTGTGTGTGTGTGTGTGTGTGTGTGTGTGTGTGTGTGTGTGTGTGTGAGAGAGAAAGACAGAGAGAGACAGAGCAAGAGAGCACTTATTAGCAGTCCTTTGACACCCATTGACCCTTTATTAGAATAACGTTTGTTGCCTACATTCATAATTAAAGGAAACACTGAATTTCAGTTAGAGGTTAGTGAAAATAAAGATGGAATTTTTTCCATCCAAGTTCATAGACCTCTTTAAATCTAGCCATGGGTCTTAGTTTCAGACCTCCTACTTTAAAGGCAAACATGAGATACCCAGAGAAAAGTACCTACAGGGTTCAGAGAGGGTCAGAATGAAAAGGAAGGATATTACCAGGCTTTAGCCACCCAAAGGGTAAGGATACAACTGGATCCCAGGGGATGTCACTGTGTTTGAGGTAGGCTTGTCTTCAGTCTAAATGGCAGCAGCAGGGAGAAGGTCTTCCCCCCAAATGGCAGAAAATAGGAGGTGTTAGGTAGTAAGGGTTTAGGCAGATCCAGAGCAAGGACAGCCCACCCCAATACTCTTGGTTCTCACATAAAAAAGTTTTCACTTAAGGGACTATAATATAAAATAATAAAAATATTAATTACATAATTTATATCAGTTCAAATCTACCATTCTATATTTTATACTCTTTATGTAAATAACTAGACATAATTTCCATTCATTTCAAAAACATTTACATTGGTTCTCACCTCCATGAAATTTAAGGCACGTTTTTGCCAGAGTGAACCCAGTTTATATTTGGCACATGATGATTCCTAATTACTTTTAGAAAGCTATTTATTATTTTGTTTATAAAGCAGAAATATATGGACATTAAGTGAAATTTAAAATCTGATGAAGACATAAAACTGTTCAATAGATGCTTATGTATCTCAGAACTGTTTCTGATCTCAGTGCATGAAGAATCAGTCATTTCAACACTTCAGATGTGTGATTCCTACGGGAAATCAGACTCTTAAATAAATCTATATATCTTTGATGTGGTCAATGATTAATAGACTAAGTTGATTTATTATGTGCCCCTAAACTCACCAAGCTTTTAAAGATGAAAAGGCCAGGAATTACAAATAATAAACCATAGTCTTTGTTAATTTAATACTGTGTCTATTGGGACAAAGAATATGAAACTTAATATTTTAAATAAGTCCATGTTAAATAAACTTTGCTGGTAGTTGATCAGAGTTTATTGAACTAGCTACTCATATTAAACTAGTGGGAGAGATGGCCATAAAGTTCCAAAACCCACATGTTTTGGTGTAGATTTCTCTTGGCATTTGTACTTAAAAGTACAAATCTAGGTTGTTTTGTTAACTGACTAACAATAATAATAATAATAGCTAGCATTTATATAAGGCTTTAAGAGGTTCCCTAATACTTTACATATCTTATTGATGCTTGTAACACTCTGTAAGGTGGAAATTATTATTATCCTCATTTTATATATAAGAAAACTGAGTTTGAGAGGGGGAGGAGAGAAGAAATAAACATTTATTTACACTATCAGGCAGTGTACTAAGTGCTTTACAAATTTGATCATTTGATCCTCTCAGTAACCCTGAGAGGTAGATACTGTTATTATTCCCATTTTACAGTTGAGGAAACTGCAGCAAACAGAGGGTTAAGTGACTTGCCCAGGGTCACACCAGTAATAAGTGTTTGAAGCAAGATTTGAACTCAGGTCTTCCTGACTCCAAGTTCAACACTTTATCTACCACCTAGTTTCTCTTTGAGTTTCCCAAATTGCAGAATCAATGACAAATGAATACGAGGGACAGAGAACCAAATTTAGGCTTTATGTTAGAGAAGAACTTCCTAACCATTAGAACTAGCCCAAAGAGAAACAGACTGCTTCAGGAAGTAGTGGGTTCCCCTTTACTGGAGATCTTGTAGGTCATGTTGTAGAAGGAATTATTTGAAAGGCAAGAGGTGGCCTAGACAGCCATTCTCGCAACTCCAATTCTGTGATTCTATTACTTGCCTAATGTTATACAAGTAATAGCAGAACTGATGCCATATTTGAGATCCTCTGACTTCTAACCCAATGCTCTTTCCATTCATCTCTCATTTGCATTTTAGGGATAAACTTCCTAAAAACTTAGAGTTGTCTGTGTGGCCCACATGAAAAAGATTAGTGAAAAAAAAAAACCATGATTTGTGTAGCTAGCCATCCTTGTTTTTATCATAAGTATGTTTCATATGCACACTAGGCCATCCTCCATACCTTTCCTGAAAAAACTAAACCACTAGGCCTTCCCACAATTCATACACAAATAGAGGTGAGGTGTAGTCAAGCATGGTTTCATTTACTTTTGCAAGGTAGTCATTAACCTAATAGAACCCCAAAGTTTCCATTGCATGGTCTGGTAAAAAGATTTCAGTGGGCAGTTAAATTATGTGGCGGGTCTCAGATCCATTGGTCTGCTCTTAGATGAAGCTGTTTTTAGCTTTAGTTTTTCTTGTCATGGACATAAGACTGTAGCCCTAAAACAAAAGAAATATGCATTGCATATTTTTGTCTGTTTTTAAAAACACTCTCTTTAATTAGCACTATTATTCAATACTAGATCTGGTGCTTCATCTCTCATTTGCTTGGAAATTGCTACCATACAGGTGTGTGTCAAGCATAATGGAGTAAACATCGCCATCTGCTGACCATTGGCCACCACTGCATTTTTCTAATTCTTTTCAAAACAGTACTTAGGAAAATCTATTAAAATGTACAACAAAATTTGCATGACTGCACACGTATAGCCTGTATTGAATTGCTTGCCTTCTCATTGGGCGTGGGGGTGGTGATAGAGGAAAGGGAGAGAATTTGGAACTCAAAGTTTTAAAAATGAATGTTAAAAATTGTTTTTACATATAACTGGAAGAATAAAATACTAGAATAAAATATATATATAACAAAAGCCCACTTCCTTAAATACAACTTTACAAATAAATTGATACTGAGTGCAATTATGTTTAACTGATCATATGTCTCTTACCTTTTCTCCTACCTGCCTGTTGTTACCCATCCCTACCCCGTTCACCAGTATAAAAATAATATTAAAAGTGTGCCTTATTGTATTTGGACATAGTGTTTTAGGAAGCTGATGTTTAGTAACTCCAAATCTCTTATAGTTTCTTTGGAAGCAGAATTTTTGTCCAGTCATCAACATATAACAATTTGCTGTCCAGGGACATTCTGGACAGTGATAAAAGAGTCACTTGCAAAGTTGAAAAACTGATACTGATCTGCATTAGTAAAGGGAAGTTTCTTACCAGGAGCTCACTGTACCAATAAAATCATAAGGATAGACCCTGAGATTTTAGTTAGGGAAAGGACTTTAAAAAGCCAGGTTTATTTTTATTTAGAGAATGTCAAAGACATGTGTTTGTGTATATGTGTGTGTTTTGTATGTGTGTTTTGTGTGTGTGTGTGTGTGTGTATTTTATGAAAAGAAGTTAGTAGTGAGACTTTACAGTTGATCATTAACTTGATGCCAAATATAAGCTGTCTAACTTTGTTAACCATTCTCATTTCCATTCTGCATTATAAAGGCCAACCTATCCCTTTTCTCATTACTATTTTCCTTTTTCTTATTTTTCTAAAATTGGCTATATCTTATGTACCCAGTACTGGGCTGTGTTCTGGATGAACCAACAATATCACTCCTGAAAAAAAAAGTTCTGTTCCATTGAAAAGAGTACATGTTGTCTGGCTCTCCACCAAAATATAAAAAACTTGTTTGAAGGAATTCTGATAATTTTCCTGTTGGCAATTTATACTCCTTATATCTGAGCATAGGATTTAAAGCCAGAAAGAACCATACGACTCTAATATTAGCCTTCATCTTATAGATGAGGAAACTGAGGCTCAGAAAGTGACTTGCCCAAGATAATAGCATATTGGGGTTTGAACTCATAGTCTAGTGTTCAGTCCTTGTTTTCTTTCCTAGTGTAATTGCCCTATCCCTGTGTTTTGTGTACCATCTTTAAGATATCTTATTGTTGTGTTTTGTTTTCATGCCACCATTGCTTCACTTTAAACACCCTCCCTATTGAATCTTCCCTTTTAACAACAAAAACCATTTAAGCAAAACGCACCTACAAAATAACCGTATCTGACAGCATAGAACACAGTTTCATAATCAGTTTTCCAGAATCAAGCTTAGTTATTCCAAGAAACTAAAATCTGGCTACCTTTCAGCCTTGTTTTCTTTAACATTTGTGTTGTCTTTGTGTATGTTGTTTTCCTGATTGTGTTTGCTTTGCTTTCCATCAGTTCATATTCATCTTCCCATGTTTCAATGAATTTCTCGATGTCTCCATTCATTGGGCACTTGTCTTGTTTCCGGCTTTCTCCTACCTCCATGAAGTGTTGCTATAAATCCTTTGGTGTATGACATATTTTCCTCTTCTCTGAACTCCTTTAGGTATATCCCTTGTAAGGAATTTCTATGTCAAAGGGTTATGAGCAATTTATTGACTTTCCTTGAATAATCCCAAGTTGTTTTCCAGAAAAGTTCTACCAATTCACAGCTCCTCTATCCCACAGCCCCTCTAATATTGATTATTTCCATCTTTTTTCCCATCTTTGTCACTCTGAGGACTGCGATGTGAAAATTCAGTTTTAGTCAACATTAGGAGCATTATTATGAAGTAATAGCTGTTCATAGTTTGCATTTTTTAAACTGTCCTTGACCCCTTGTCTAATGGGGGAATGGCTCTTACTCATTTGTGTAGATTCCTTATATAGCATAGATGTTAGATTCTTACCAGAGATATTTTGTGCAAAAAATTTTTTTTCCTTCTCTCTACCCTCTTCCAAACCCTCCTCTTCCTCCTGTAGGACATCAGCTGAAGAGCATGAGGTGGCTTTGATGGTGGTCCTAAAGTACATATATACAAAGAATGCCTCTCCCCTAACTTCCTGTCATTCTACCACCTCTTTCCCTGTAAGACTTATTTATTTAAAACATTTCACCTATAAAATGTCATAGGATTATAGATTTAGGCTAGAAGTCAACCTTAAGGATCATCTCTTATTAGGAACTGGAAGAGGAAGTGGTTTCATAAAATGGTTCACCTTAGCCTTGCAATTCCTGTTCTTCCCCCTTTCCTTCTAGTCTTCCCATTGATATTAATTTTTGCTGACATTTACCTATAAAACTTGGGGAGGCAGAGAGGATCCCACCACACACATAGTGATGGCAGAGACTCATCCTGTGTGTGGCAATCATTACCACTCCCTCCCTAATGTGCAAGTTTTCTTTTTATGTACCTTTTTCTCCACTGTGGCCATTGACTATTACGTAGATTTTAGGATTGGTTAAATAGTTGCAGACAGAATAAATGCTTCTGGACACAGTTTCAAGCAATGAGACAATCTAAACACATCTCTTCTCCTCCTCTTTGCCACCCCCTAACACCACACACAAATTATCTGTTCCCTTTAGCACAAAGCTCTTTGAACTGGGAAAAAAGTTGAAAAATTACTTTTTAAATATGGCATGTGACACCCCATTTTCTCTTCTTTGTATCCCCAGCACTTTGCATAGGGTCTGGCTCATAGTAGGGGCTTAATAAATATTGTTGATTGATTGGTTGAACAGTTCTGTTTTATAATCCCTTTTAAATGTGACCCCCAAGTACCATTATTACTACTTGCTTTTCTTTCTACACCCAGATTATGTCAGAGAAAACAGCACTCTTTCTCTTTGGCCTTAGGTACTTCAGTACTTAATATCAGACCCCTAATTTCATTAGTTTTCATTGATCACCACAAAACCTCTCTATGCTTTATAAGTGGATAACTCAATGAGTTTCTGTGGCTGAAATACAAATCAGAAGCACACAACCAAAACCTTCAGGGATGAGCATCTCCAAACCTCGCTGGGTTGCTCCTCAGGCCTTGGAAGACATAGTCATTGGACTTATAGCAGTAATTATATCAAGAGATAGGTGCCTTTAAGCATCATAGTAGGCTTCAAAAGCTATCCTTTCCATCTAATATCACACATACATAACTCACAAGTGATCATCACTCTCAGTAGACATATACTGAGCACCTACTATGTGGGGAGCACTGTGCGAAGGTCCTGGTTTTGTTTTTTGTGCTATCTGCAACCAAGGACAAATGACTTAAACTCTCTGGGCATCTGTTTTCTAATCTGTAAAATGACATGGTTGGACTAGAATCAGTGCTTCTCAAACTGTGGGTCACTAAACACGCAACAACCAAAAATTAATTAAAAATCAACCACGTAACAAATCTGAGGTGTCTGTGGCAGCACTTTCCTGTGTCACATGTGCAACTTCACAGCAGCCTTGGTTCTGAACACAAAGCATGTGCACTTTGTACTGTGCATGCCCTCAAGACATGCAAAGCTGCCTAAACATGAAAAGGAGTTGCTAGTGGAAAAAATTTAAGAAGCCCTAGACTAGATGATCTCTAAGGTTCTTTCTAACTGTGGATCCTGCAGTCTTAATCCACAGTCAATAAGTGTTTATTAATACCTATATGTACTTGGCACTTCGCTAGACACCAAGGATACCAAAACAAAATGGTCTTTTCCTTTAAGGAGCCTATATTCTAATTTTTGGGGAGAGACTAATGGTATTTTTTTCTGTTGCCATTATTAACAATAATAATATAATAATTTGTATTTATATAGGACTTTAAGGTTTGCAGAGTACTTTACATATATTACAACATTTACCTCATTTGATTCTCACAACCCTCCTGTGAAAAATGAAACACACAGAGGTGAAGTGAATGGCCCCAGGTCATAAAGCCATTAAATGTGTGAGGCAGGATTTGAACTCAGGTCTTCTTAACTCAAAGATGACCACTCCATCCACTGTGTCACCTAGCTGCCACTGTTGTGACACTCTCCTCTTAAATGAAAATTTGAAAACCCAGTGTTTACAAGAGGCATAAAATACTTGTATCTTAATAAATACATTTAAATAGTCATTGTTTTCAGTCAATAATGCTTTCTTTGTAAGAAATCAAGGCACTTTAATGATAACTGTGAAAGTAAACATAATGCCAAAAACAGACATGAAAATTCCAAAACACCATGGATAAGCAGTAGTACAGGGGGAGGATGAAAGATAATTGAGGAAGGATCCCCAAAAGAAATAATTTGCTAACTTTGTTCTCACAAGGCTTAGGATGTGATGAAAACTGCTTACCCCGTATTTTATTCTTACTAGCTGATAAAACGAAGGAAATTTTGGGAGGAAGCCACTATATTGTCTGAGAGGTCATAATAGCCAAGAAAGGGAGAGGTCTCCTGAGCTTTAGGAAAACAAACAAAAAAAATTACAAAAAATTTAAAGAACTTAAATACCTAATCACTTAGAAAGAGATTATAAAGGGGGAAATTCATTGATGGATAGGAGGATCAGAAGAGCAAAATTCTGACAATGCAATCATAATTAATCCCTTTGAAAAATGGGAGATACCCAGAGACTTGGATTTTGCTTCATGGGAAGCTCTCCAGTAAGCTCAGATTCAGAGAGGGAGGGAGAGAGAGAAAGAGAAACAGAGACAGAGACAGAGAGAGAAGCACGTAATCAAGTGTGGTTACCAATACTTAGCACAGAACTATAATTGTAGTTGTCAGAAAATTCAAAATTCAAGCAAAATTCAGTTTTGCTAAGCTTTGCAAAAAGTACTGGAGTGGAGACAGGAGAATGATGCAGATTTTGTAAAAAGAGGCAAACCCATTTGCCTCTACCTTCTTTTTCAAGGAAAATTATTTTCAAAATGAAAAGAACAAATATGATGGAGAGGACACTGAAAACCGAGAGAGATTAAGAGATAAGAGGAGTGCCTTAAAGCTTTAAATGAGTTCACGTCTCTTTACCCAGTATTTTTTTAAAGGTCAACATGGAAACAATGACCAGGGAAATAACTGAATAATCTCAGTGCATGTTGCCAGATGAATGCCAAAGATATCCAGCTGAAGGCTAGTTGATTGTATTTGTCAGAAGGGTGATCATTTTTACAAAGCAATATGCTGATCTTGTGTTTATTTTCAGGATGCCAGGGGGAGCTTTTCATTTTTCTAACCAACTAGGATTTTCTTTAATTGAAACTAACAGCTTTCCCACTGAGTCCCCAAAGCCCAGATATGACATTGCTGCATCTAAATTTCTGTTCAGCTGCATTAATATAGGAACATCTGCTTTGTGGCAGATAGCATATAAAGCATGATCTCATTTCATATCATTTTAATTATTTATTATTCTATGTTAAAATCAATAAATAAGTATTTATTAAACACCTTCTCTGTACAACCAGCCACTGGTACTAAGGACCCAAAGATGAAAATTAACAGGCTCTGCCCTCAAGGAGCATACATTCTACGGGGAGAAAGATGTACAGATAGTGTTGGTATACACAAGACAATTTGGGTGGGAGTAGAGATACTAGCAGCTGGGAGAATAGGAAAGGCTTCACATAGTTGGTTGTACTTGAGGTGAATTTTGAAGGAAGCTAGAGATTCTACGAGACAAAGATATGGAGGGATAGCATTCCAAGAATAGGGGAAAGGCGCAGAGATAAGAGAGAGAATGTATGTGATAAAAAGTAAACAGGCCAGCTTGGATTGACCCAAGAGTATGTGGAGGGAAGTAATAAGTCTGGGAAAGTAAGTTGTAGCCAGGTTATAAAAAGCTTTAAGGAAGACTTTATTTTATTTTTTTTATCCTGGAGTAAAAGTGAGCCACTGGAGTTTTTTGAGTGAGTACAAGGGTGACTAGTAGAACTTACACTTTGAGAAAGTTACTTTGGCGACTCTCTGGAAGATGTGTTGGAGAAGAGAAAGATTTAAGGCTGAGCGACCAAATAGAGGGCTTTAGCAACAGTCAAGGAGAAAAGTAATGAGATCCTGAACTAGGATGGTAGATGAACTAGATAGTAGTGAAGGGGGAAAGGGACAAAATATATGAAAAATATTATGGAATAAAAAATTACAAGATTTGGCAACATATTGGATATGTGGCATAAGAAAGTATGAAATCAAGAGTGTCTGCAAGGTTTTGAACTTGGGTTGTTAGAAAGGGTAACAGTGCCCCTGACAGAAATAGGAAAGTTTGGGAGAGGTAAAGGTTTAAGGTAAAAGTAATGAATTCTACTTTGGACATGTTGAGTTTGAGGTAACTCTGGAACCTGCAGTCCAAAATGTCCACTAGGCAGTTGGTGATGTCGGACTGGAGCTCAGGAGAGAGACTCAGGATGAATATACAATTATGGATAGAGATTACATCTTTATGGCCATTAAGGGCCAAGTGGGAAAACTTGGGAAAACTCAGGAAGAAAAGAGAAGAGGCCTCAAAGCAGAGCCTTGAAATATAGTTGGTGGACATGATGTGGGTGATAATCCAACAAGGACACAGAAGAAAATTGGTAGAAGAATGAAGAGAAGGTGGAAAGGAGAGAAATCTCAGAAAGGAGAATGTCTAGAATGAGAGATGGTCAACAATGTCAGGTACACTAAAGAGGTCAAGAAGAATGAGAATTGGAATATTTGACAGTTGAATGATCATTGGTTACTTTGGAGAGTAGTTTCGGTGAAGAGAGAAGGTCAAGGGTTAGAAGAGAATGAGAAAAGAGAAATAGGGGTAGATGGCTTTTTCTGGAGTTTGAGAAAGTGAGGAGAGATATAGGACAATAGCTTACAGAGATGCTAACCTCTATTAAGTGAGCAAAATATAAGGGATTCAAGAGGAGAGACTAGTATAGAATTTTACTGCTTTGCTGAGGGGTGAGACTTCCTGATAAATGCATATAATAACTTTAATATTTTGTGATAGAAGTTTAAAAGATGCTATGTAGTTTCAGATATTATTAGTTCATTGGAAAAGGGTTCAAGGACAAATTAACTTTTTTAAAAGTTCAAATAACAGGGCAGCTAGGTGGTGCGGTAGATAGAGCACCAGCCCTGAAGTCAGGAGTACCTGAGTTCAAATCTGGCCTCAGACCAAACACTTGACACTTACTAGCTGTGTGACCCTAGGCAAGTCACTTAACCCCAATTGCCTAAAAACTAAATAAAAATAAAAAGTTCAAATAAAATTGAATCATTGTTTCTCATATAAAGTATATGATTGCTTACTTAACTTCAGAAGTCGTAGGAACACAGTCTTAGAACTGGAAGCATTAATATTCTTTTCTTGTTTAAAAAGATAAAATGTATAGATTATATATATGCATATATATATATACATATGTATTACACACACACATTTAGCTAAGAGAAGAAACATGGAATGTTTGAACTTAATAATCAGAGATCAGCTAGTATTGAAAAATACACTGAGGTTTGATAGAAGAAAGTGTTCTTGTTCGGTGGAATGCAAAGACTTGTGAAATGAGCCAGCCCAGCAGCCTGGCATTACAAACATCGCAGGTAAATTGCTGTGAGTCCTGTGCATGGCTTTAAAGAGAGAGAGCACAGAATCTCCCTCAGCAGCCCACTTCAGTGTTTAATAGTTCTTATCAACAAGTCTGGTGTTTGAGAGGCAACACAGCTGGTTACAGTCTTCTGTGAGACCCTTTCATTCCCACTTTGGGGACACTAATGTTATCTAACTATTCATTTTAAAAAGGAAATGTTTTTCTTCCTTAAAAGCCATTTCTGCCTACGTGTAAAACTGTAGAATGCTTGTACCTAGCAATTTTGTGTGTAGACCATTGCCACCCAGGAAAGAAGAAAGCTTCTGTAGTTGTCACATAGCAAAGTAAAATAGCCAAAGGTCATTGCTTGACAGAAGCATGCTCAGCCTGGACGAGAGGTGGGGGAACCTGTGGCCCTCTAGGTCCTCAAGTTGCAGCCCTTTGGATTCAGTCAAAACTGCACGGAACAAGTTTAGATTCAGTCAAAGGGCCGCTCTTGAGGACCCAGAGGGCCACATGTGGCCTCGAGGCCACAGGTTCCCTACCCTTAGCCTGGACTGATAAAATTGATCACCATCTCAGGGTCATGTTGAAAAGAAGCTTCGAAGTGAGAGGTAAATCTCTGTGCTATTGGTAGACAGCAGTTTCTTTCATTCCTCACAAGACACTGAGTCACAAGACTGTCCTTGTACTTAACAGAAAGGAGGAATTCTATTTTTTTCTGTTGATGAGGTAGGAAATCTTACTACTTACTTAAATGCAGCAATGGATATTAGCTATTTTTGAATTGATTTGAGTGGGGCCTCATTGAGTGTGTGGTAGCAATAGGTTTTAAGAGAATATCTGAGTAAGTGTAGCAATTGAGATGCTTGGCTCAGAGAAAAAGAGTCAGCGTAGAATTAGAACTCAAGCTGGGCAGTCAGCATGGTCCAATGGAGAGCGCCCCGGATGTGAACTGAAGGGACCTGGTTCAAATCTTTGTTTTCCAAAGTCACCTGTGTGACCTAAAGTAAGTCATTTTCCTGTCTTAGACCTCACTTTCCTCCTCTGAGGAGAAAGTGGAGAAGAAATGACCTGTAAAGATATTTCCAGTTCTAAGTCTGTGTTCCCATGACTTCTGAAGTTAAGAAAGCCAAGAAAAGACAAGTAGTGTAGGGAAAAGATATGATGCCAGCAGATTTTTTTGTTTCTAAATCTTGGTTTAAAAAGGTATTTAGTTACAATTTCAGTTTTTTAGAGAGATGTTTTGTCTGTGTATTATCACCCTCCACTTAAGAAATTGTGTGTATTTTAATAAAAGGAAATGCTGACCTTTATTTTTAAAATAATATTTTATTTTTACCCAATTACATATAATAACAATTTTTAATATTTGGGTATTTTTTTTAAGGTTTGAGTTCCAAATTCTGTCCTTCCCTCCCCTCTGCCTTCTCTGGGATGGGAAGCAATCTGACATAGATTATTCATGTGCAATCATGTAAAACATATTTCCATATTGGTCATTTTATGGAACAAAACTCAGACCAAAAAAAAAAAATTGAGAAGGAAAGAAAGTGAAAAATAGTATCCTTTGATCTGTATTCAGACACCATCAGTTCTTTCTATGAAGGCGGATAGCATCAAACTTCATTCTTTATAAGAAGACTTTACCCTGGAAATGCTATGACCTATTAGGAGAACACTGCCACCCAATGGTTTGTTTTTATTTTAATGCACTCTCTCTGAGAGTTCTTTTTGTATCATAGATGCTGCATCCCTTATGGGCCATTTCTGGGCCAGATGTTTTATATGCATAAAATAAAATACATCGGGTTACAAAGTATACTAAATATATTGAAATAAAGATGTATTTTCCCCACGCAAGTTCACAAACTCCTGAAATCTATCCGTAGTAAACAAGCATTAAGTCAGCAAGCATTTATTGTGGTTGATATGTTCAAGGCACTGTGCTAAGTTTTGAGTATACAGAGAAATGCAAAAGACAGTCCATGCTCTTAGGAAATTTACAGTCTAATGGAAGAGGGAACATGTAAATGACTGTGGGCACACAAGCTACATTTAGGGTAAATTGGAGCTAGTCTTAGAGGGAAGGCAGGAGCATTGAGTGGGATTGAGAAAGGCTGCTAGTAGAAGACGGACTGTTAGCTGGGCCCTGAAGGAAGCCAGAAGACAGAGATAAGGAGGGAAAGCATTCTAGGCTTTTTTCCAGACCACTTGGAAAGTTGGTGGATCCCAGGTTAGGGACCCTTACAGGAGAAGGAAAATGAATGATGTCCTTAAAGGTCTCCTTCAGGGAATTATACTTGAAAGGATTTGTGATTCCAAGGCTCCCACTCCCTAGGACTTTTTTAAAACTTCATTTGCCTACAGAGGCAGCTGATGGTACAATGGGTGGAGTGGAATGCTGGGCCTGGAGTCAAGAAGACCTAGTTCAAATCTAGTTTCAGACACTTACTAACCAAGTGGCCCTGGGCCAGTCACGTAACCTCTATTTGCTTCAGGTTCTTCAGCCATAAATGTCGGTAATACCAGCACCTACCTCACAAGGTTGCTGTGAGGATCAAATGAGATAATATTTGTAAAGTGCTTAGCATAGTGCCAGGCATTTTGTAGGTGCTATGTAAGTACTGATGCCCTTCCCTTCCTGCTATGTCCAGTTTTCGTCTAGCTCTGCCCTGACACTCCGCCCCTCCATTTTTCACATGGGATTTAGGATTCAGATTAGAATGGGAATACCTCATAAAACGTCCTTATTTTGCAGGTGAGGAAATGGAGGTCTGGAGGTTATATAATTCACCCCAGGTCACCTGGCCGAATGGGAATTCAGAGCTGAGGGTTCTGATTACCATTCCAATTATCTTTTTATCATACCATGCCCTTCACTATCTCTTGAGTACTCAGAGGAAGGCATGACCAGCCCTGAGTCAAATAGGATTAATTCTACTTTTCCGTAAATAGACCCCCTTGCCCATTTGCTATTGAAACAGCATCATTGCCAATTTAGCTTCTGCTTATGTCTACAAATTGTGGAAGGCTTTTCATAGTTATCTTTTATTGTGCTTCTTCATTTTCCCCCAGCTTTCCTAACCTGCACTATTTTTTCCCACTGAACCTCAGCTCAGTTTCTTACCACTTGAGTGACTTTTGATTATTTTTTTGACATCTAATTCATCTCTTTCAAGATCCTACTCACCCCTCCTTTCTTGATGTCATCAGGTACAAGAAGCAGAGGTTTTAAGCCTTTGCATTTTGTCATTCCAGCCTATGGTTAAAGGTGTTAGCTGACCTTAACCTAGCTGACTCATTGTTGTATACTGCCATTCTGGCACTGACTGTAGCACATACAATATATAAATACATTCTTCTCAAGAGTTCGTTCTATGGACTTCCTTATTCCAGTTAAATATGTAATATACATATAATATGCATAAATAACAATCACATTAATATATAACTATATATAATATATCATACATCATATGACCTAATTACTTATATATGCCCATCAACAATTTTGAGGTCTGGGATACATCAAGATATTTGAATGAGTATATTTGTCATTAGTTAATCAATATGGGAATGCAAGAAAACTTAACCTCCTTCCAGACTTCATGCAATGATTAATCAGGGAAGGTAAGAATGTACGAAAAAAGTAAGGAATACAAAAAACTGAATACTAAAAACAAGTGAGAACAATTAATTTCATGTAACTGTCACGTTAGGATAATATATATTATCTGAGTCAATGTAGTGTTTATCTCGTTCCAGATTTACTGAGTTTTTTACCTTTTCCCAGAAGGAAATTCCTGCTTTATTGACTTATTTAACTTTTGCAGTGAAACAGTTGTGACTTTCCTTGAGTCACATTTAAAGGGATTTGGGGATTAATGACATTTGTTTTTCTGGCTGTCTCAAAATGCTTCAGAACAGGCCTGTGGCCCAGTCAAACAAGTAGTTCTAACAGTGTCCTTTTCTATGTATGTCGATAACAAATCCACCCTGACCCAAAGCAAACCTTCTAGTAAGGCCACATGGTTGCTTCACTCAACTCAGAATCTGCTTAGCTCAGCTCAGAATCAATTTCAAAACTTTACAAATGTCTCAACCTAAAGAATATTTATGAACTCTAAGAAACATTTGACTAACTCCTTTTCCTGTGAAAGAACCACTGTTCTTTACATAGCTGGTAGCTCATGGCCTGGTAATTTACACAGCTTCCTTCAGTCGTGGAAACCTTTTTCTCCGTGTTAACTGTCACAAAGCTGTCATCTCAGAAACAAACCTTTAGCTTCAACATTTATAAAAAAAGAATTCACCAAGAAGACCCCAATAATTTCGGTGTTTGTCCAACAGATGGTGGTAGAGAGTCATAGTTAAGAGCGTCACAGTGGTTTTGGTTTTTACGCTGCTTTTCATAAAACCAGCCACAACTTTGCATAAGGGATAGCTTCAATAACAAACCTAAAATAAAAATAAATGTCTTGTGTTTCCAGAATGCTTAAAGGGTCTTCAGGACTTAAGACTGTCATTTTTCTTCCTATAAATTTATTTTTCTTAACTCAGTCTCACTTAACTCTTAATTCACTTCTCTCCCAGATACCAGCTTCTTTCTTAGCATGCAGAAACCACCTTATTAACTGCTTCCTGAATATTTAGTCATTTTTTTTTTTATCCATGAAAAGGTTACCACTTGCTGTCACTTTTCCCAGAAAGCTTCTTTTTCAGTTGCTCGATTTCTCAGTCCCTAATCCTCAGAACAACTCAAAGTTAGGTTGCAGGTGGGGGAGATTTGTAAGGAGGAAAGGGAGAGCGGGTGAAAATCCTTGCCATCACACAAACTGACACTGTGTGACTGAGCAAATCATGCTTTAGGCAACTGTCTACTATTTTGGGTTGCCAAGCAGTTGCTGATTTGTCTCAGAAGTTTCTGAGAGACAGACAGATAGACACAGAGACAGAGACACAGAGAGAGACAGACAGACAGAGACAGAGAATGAAAATGTATAGGGAGGTAATAAACCAATAAACATATGGATGGATGGCAAGCCAAAGTAGGTGAAGAATCAGAGAACCCCAAGGGGGAGATAGAAGAAAGCGTGTTCCAGGCAGGTTGAAACACCACCACCATTTCCCCTTAGACCTTGGTAGAGACAAACTAGGAGCCTCAACCCGAGAACTTTGGAAATGGCAATGTCCCGCAAACCACCAGACCTGCTTCCAGCATAGTCATCATTGAAGGGAAAAATCATAGTGGAAAAGGGGCCCTCATCCTCCTCATCACCACTAGCAACAACTGCCAACAACAGGCAGATGGGCTCAAGAACCTGGGAGTGGATGGCACGCTTAGATCATAGGTCCTGCTTCCAGCTCAGCCCTCATGGTCATTTTCTGGGGAGGTGCTTTCTGTGGAGAAAGGGCCAGCCACCCTCATAAATTGCCACTTACAAGGCAGGCAAGCTAGCCTAATGAAAACATCAGGGCACCCTGAGGGAGGGATAGGAGGCAACATGAATCAGATAGGTCAAACCACCCCCACCACCTTGATCGTCATTTCCCCTTTGATCCTGAAGGAGATAGCCCAAGACCCTGGACCTGAGAGCCTTTAGAATAACAATGCTTCCAGCCCACTGATTATAGCCATCCCTCCTGAGATTCAACCTCTAGGGAAAAGCAGGCTGGCCAACTGCTTTTGCAAGTGCTGTAGTCACATCTACTGAAGACCCAGGATACAAAGTTCTTGACCCAATCAAACTGTTCAACATCATAAACTGTTGTGATCTTATTAGTGGAAATGATATCAAAGAAGAAGCATTATCATCTGCTTTCCCGCTGCACCCCAAGGACCGTGGGGCTTTTCCATTGGCCTTTCAGCTGAAACTTTCCACAGGTGTTGTCTCCTGCATTAGAACATGACCTCCTGGAGAACAGAACCTGTTAAAGCTTTCTATTTGTATCCCTCGCACTCAGTGCTTCACACATAATCAGCGCTTAAGAAATCATTCATTCATTTGCACATTAACCCCCTCATTCCAACTTTAGTAGGGTTTTATGGATTGTCTTTTTACTAAGAATAGAGAAAAACACACCCACACCCACACATACCCACCCCCCCCAAATCTGTGCACCCGTCACTGATTAAAAAGCCATTTACTATATTATCTTGATTTGGTTATTTATTTATTGAGTGCTCACTATTTGTAAAGGTCTTTTTCTTAACATTGAACTCTAAGAAACATTTCTTTTACTGACTCTCCTAAAAAAGAAATACAAGACCTGTAGAAAGTACTGTACAAAGAAACAGAAGACCAGTGTTCTCCCCTTAAGGAATTCATGAACTAATTGAGGAGATAAAATGACTGAATTAATAATTAACAGTATAAGACTGGAAGTGTTAAGTTAGTCATTCAGATCAACAAATTAATCAAATATTTCTTAATTTTCCAGTGTTTGCAAGATACTGTGTTGGACACTAGGAATACAAAGATGTTACAGGCTTTTATTAAGTATTTTGTGATCTAATTGGGAGATTTTATACAAACTCGATGTGTTAAAAGGAAGAGTGTGCAAAGGAAAAGTTCAAGAAGCAGTATCTTATTAAAAAAAATATGGGAGAGAGAAATCACTTTAATCTCGGAAGCAGGAAGATGAAGGCAAGGAAAGCTTTGTGGAAGAGGTGGCCCTGAAGGCCCAAGTTTGGCCATGAAGGAAGGGAAGGACCTAAACAAATAAAAATGGATAAGAAGCCCATTTTAAGTCTGGGTTATCTTGTGAGCAAAGACTTGGAGCCAGGAGAGAATAGGACAAAAATGAGGGATGGAGATAGTACATTTGGATGAGTGTATGATGCATGTTAATAGGGATAGGTATGATATAAAGGTTGAAAGGAACAGATTTGGAATGAGCCAGGGAGCTGGAGAGAGAAGTAGTGGGTCAGAAGTTTGTGGTAAGAAGGCGGAATTTCTGAGTTTCAGATCTTGAAAGTAGAACAGTTTCAAGAGGGTAGTTTCTGGCTCAAGTAGAGTGGAGATGAGATGGATCAATCAACAAACAAGCAGTATTTATTGAGTGCCTCCTTTATGCAAAGCACTGGGATTAGATACAAAAATTAAATAATCCTAGCTCTCAAGAAGCTTACATTCTCTCTGGATAAGTAGCATATCTACATATCAGCACATAGTAAAATACAAAGTAAATGCGAAGTCCTGCAAATGCTAGAGAGGATATGGGAAAATAGGTACACTAATGCATTGTTGGTACCCTTGTGAACTCCATTCCATCCGTTCCAGAAAGCAGTCTGGAACTATGCCCCAATGCTATTAGATTTTGTATATGCTTTGATCCAGCAAAACTGCTATTAGGTCTATACCCCAAAGAGATCAAAGAAAGAGGAAACACACCCATATTTACAAAAATATTTATAGAGGTTCTTTTTGTGGTGGCAAAGAATTAGAAACCAAGGGGATACCTATCAGTTGGGAAATAACTGAACAAGTTAGGGTATGTGAATATGATGGAATACTAAGAAATGATGAAGGGGATAGTTTCAAAAAAACCTGGGAAGACTTCGTGAACTGATACAAAATGAAGTAAAGAAGCTACATAGTAACAACTATTGTAGAGGCAATCAATCGTGTTAGTAACTGATAAACATAATTACCCACTGCAATTCCAAAGGATTCATGATAAAAAGTGCTGTCCACATCCAGAAAGAGAACTGATCGACTCAGTATAGATTGAAACATATTTCCTTCCCTCCCTCTACCTCCACTCCCCTTCCTTAATGGCCAATGTAGAAATATGCTTTGTTTGACTTCATATTTGTAATGGGCTTTGGTATGTCTTCCCTTCTCAGTGGGTGGGGGAGGGGAGAAAATTTAGAACTGAAAATACAGTAAAATAAGTAAGAATACAAAGTCTGCCTTGCATGATGGAGGGGGCACTAGAGGCTAGGTTGGGGGTTCTAAGAGTTTATAGACCCCAGAGCAATGAGGTTCAAGAAATGCCTCATGTAGGAAGTAGCATTTGAGCTGAGGAGCTAGGGATTCTGGGTATTAAAGATGAGGAAAGACTGTATGGTCATTGGAGGTGAGTGTAAGTAATTGTGTTAGAAAAGTAGATATTTAAGTCTCTGAGAATGATGGCTGAAGCAGTCTGCCATGATTGTGAAGAAAGACATCCAGAAGCTAAATAAAAAATAGCAATAAGGAAGGGGAGAGTTTGTAAAGTATAACGGCATCGACTTCAAAGGCTAGGCTGTTGAATGATGGTAGCTAGGGGAAGTATGGTCTGGATTATGGTCTGGAAGAACTGGAGAAACTTTGGGGACATGTGAGATTGGGCAAAAATGTAGTAAGCATTGGAAGTGACTGATATGAAGGTGCAACTCTCAGGGGAAAAATAGGTTTCAGTTAAAGGAAGCAGGTAGACAGCATCCAGAGGAAGAGTTCCAGCATGTATATAAGCTGTAACTATGCACAATATAAAAACGAGGGACTATGATTGCATTTGGGGACAGGAAGCTAATATAGGGCTGGGATGAAATAAGGGGGGAGGGCACCGACCCTGGAGTCAGGAGGACCTGAGTTCAAATCTGGCCTCAGATCAGACACTTGATACTATCTGTGTGACCCTGGGCAAGTCACTTAGCCCCAATTGCCAAAAAAAAAAAAAAAAAAAAAGAATAGGAGGGAGGGTTCCTGCTCAGGGTGGTGGATTGAGATGACAGAGTAGAGAAGTGTGAAGTTGAGAGGTGTAGAAGTACTCATTAGTCATTTGGGGGGTTTTGGTCTAGACCTTATTACTTTCTATCCACTATGGGAGGCTACCTGTCATTGAGCCAGAGAAGAAGGAAAACAGTGGGCGGGAAGAAATGGTATTTGGAAAAGCTCATTGTAACATTGAGAAAATTGGTTTCATGATCTGTTCAAGCCCCTGCATAGATTTCTCTCTCCTGTGAATTTTCTTGATGGACTCACTTTAGAGGCAATGTGGTTAGGGGTGAGAGCCAGATGAATACTTACATAGTCTCCAGGTGCTGCTATATATATATATGCGTGTATATAGACATGTGTCTCTACATATACACAGAGATGGTTTTTCAAAGACTACAGAAACTTAGATAAGAAAGCCCTTACTTTTTAACATGACAGTGTTTACACTTTTGCTCCCAGAATGAATGATGTTTTACTATGCATTAAGGAAACCAAATAGCAAGGCATCCTAAAGCAATGAGTAGAAAGCTAGTCTGGAGGTCAGGAAGTGCTTGGTGCAAGGCCCACCTGTGAAACATACTCTAGTCACATCACATAACCTCCCAGAGTTTCCTCAAGTTAAGAACATCAGTTACAAAGCAGCTGCAGATAAATGTATGATTAGGTTTCAGAGTTCTCTATTTCAGTGGAATCACAAGTCCAATCCAACAACAAAAACAACCAGTAGATGTGTAATAAGAACGAGTAAGCTTTGTTTATAAATCCCAAGTTTTACAAGTAATGCATTTCAGAGACCTCCAGGGTATTGTGTGTGGAAGTCTAGGAGACCTGAGTTCTAGTGCTGCTGCAACTAACATCCACTTCAACCTTGGGCAAGTTCTTTAACTGGGCCTGTTAACAAGACAGCCGATTGACTATTATCTCCCAAAGCAGGCAGCACAAAGCCTGATTGGACAGGAACTGTGCAGCATGTGGGCCTTGAAACATGTAGTCTGATTGTACAAATTCAAAAACTGAGCTTCTGCTCACCAGCTTGTGACTTCCAAATGTCCCCTCTTGTCAGCTGAACTTTATTTGCTGAAATAACTAAACAAATGTAGTACTGGAATGTAAACTCAAGATAAATCAGGTTGCTGACATTGAAAGTTAACTTTTGTTTCCTTCTTCATGAATGCTGAAGATTATTTTGAATTTTTTTAATAATAAGTGCAGGCCATTTTAAGAAGGAACTTTTGTAATTGCTGTGTGTGTGTATGTGTGCATGTGTGTGTGCATGTGCGTGTGCGTGCATATTCACACACATTTATATTTGTCATTTTGGATTTTTAAAAATACTACAAAGCCTTGGTGTATCTATGTAGCTAGAAGCCATATTTATTTAGCATTTTACTTTAGACTTTATCTGGGAAAAAAGGAAGTGGAGAGATGAGTGAATAAACCGCACAATTATTTATCAGTTTCTTTGAATATAGCTTACTTCAAGGATCTGTGATTTCTTGTGGGTAAGAACTCTTAATACTGGGATAGACTGACACCTTTCTGAGTAGAGAACTTGACACTAGAAGGGAAGGAGCCCATGGAGAAAGAGTAGATGATGATCGGATCAAAGTATGGTCAAGAAACATGACCATCCCTGCATGTGATTTATTGGAGTAGAGGTTAAGAAGTTAAGGCAGCTAGGTGGTGCAGTGCATAGAGAGCCAGCCCTGGAGTCAAGAGGACCTGAGTTCAAATATGGCTTTAGACACTTACTAGCTTTGAGACCCTGGGCAAGTCATTTAACCCCAGTTGCCTCAAAAAGAAAAAAGAAAAGTTTAAAGAACTTGATAAACTTGGAGGCACGGGTATTTGAGGAGAAATTAACATTTAAGTCGAAGTCCCTATTTATAAGGCCAGGAATTGGTCAGGCTCAAATCCTATCTCTGCAACTTATTTATTATCTGTATGACCTTGGGTAAGTCACTTAATCCCTTTAGGCTGCTTGTTTCCTCCCTAGTAAAATAACAGTAGATGAACTAAATGGTATATAAAATCCCTTCTGGCTCTAAGTATGTGGTCCTATGAAATTAAAACTTATTTTTGCATAAGAAAAATGCCACCCAAATATTTGGGGTAATATATAATTTCACATTTAATATTCACAAAGGAAAGTATTGCTTGTATTGGAATTTAATCTCAGAACCCCTCTTAACGTTGTGTAGTTTGGGAAGTACCACTAGTTAAGAGAAGCCACTGGAATAATTTTTTTTTTTTGATTGAGGGATAGGGTGTTATGTTACAAATGTTAGCTAATTAAATCTTTCTGTGTTGCTGCTGGCTGGATTTGGAGAGAGAAGAGACTCTTGGCAAGGATATTGTTTAGGAGAAAACCATGAGGAATGCCATATTCCAGGGTGCTGGCAATGCATTTCAGGAAGGAAGAGGATGCATTTTGAAGAAAAATCTATAATAGCTCAACCAGTTCCTTTCAGCAGCAAAGATGAAGGGGAAATTCTTGCTATGTGCAAGGCACTTATCTTCGTGCTAAGACAGAAAGGGAATAATGGCTGTCTTCAGAGAACCTGTATTGTTCTGGGGAACTGGATAAAGGAAGTGGGGAAAGTGGAATGGACAAGATGACTATCCAGCTTTCCAGTTTTCTGGCTGGCTGAGAAAAACAACAAATTTGGAAACTAGAATGAGCCCCAGCTCTGAATAACCAAAGTCTTTTTTTAATGCTTTAGAACTATGTATCCAATAAAAATTTGCCACACTAGGAATCACCCACACTAAATAAAGTCTGAGAGATAAATGCACTTTCTCCCAAGAGAAAGAGGAAGAGGAGTTTCTGCTTTGCCCAGTCATCACTAACTGCTGGGAATGCTAGCACGCATTAGGACTACTCAGAAAAAGGGACAAGATCTTCCCCCTGGAGGGGCTGACTGTGCCGCCTTCTGACAAGTTGATTTAATTGAGAATTCTACCACAGCTGCTGCTACTTCTTTATCTGATTCCAGAAGCTATAACTTTTGCAAATGGGAATTTATATGTAATTGCTTACTTGCTCTTCTTGTGGTATTAAAGATTTGGAAACTGAGGGGGAAAGCTCATCAGTTCAGGAAAGACTGAACAAGTTGTAGTATATGACTGTGATGGAATGCTATTGTATTATAAGAAATGACAAGGAGGATGATTTCAGAAAAACCTGGGAGGACTTGTATGAACTGATGCAAAGTGAAGTGTGTAGAACCAGAAGAACAAGCTACACAGTAACATCAGTATTGTAAGAATGTGAAAGACTTAGTAACTCTGATCAGCACAAACGACCCACCACAGTTCCAAAGATCTCATGATAAAAAAATGCTATCCACCTCCAGAGAGAGAACTAGTGGATTCAGAGTGCAGACTGAAGCACATTTTTTCTCCTTCCTTCCTTCCTTTCTTCTTTCCTTCCTTCCTTCCTTCTTTCCTTCTTTCCTTCCTTTCTTCCCTCCTTTTTTTGAACATGGACAATGTGTAAATTTGTTTCACATCTCTCTCTCTCTCTCTCTCTCTCTCTCTCTCTTGCTCTCTGTATACACACACATACACACACACACATATATTTGTAATGGATTTTCTTGCTTTGACTAGGGGGAGGGGAAAGGGTAGAGAGAGAATTTGGAACTGGGTAAAAAAAGAATCTAAAAAGTCTTTGTGCTTTAACAATATTTGAAAAGTTTAAAAAACAGTTTTAAAAAGTCTTAGAACAGTTTAACAGTTTAAAAAACATAATTATTTATCTTGAAGAACAGCAGTTTTTAGTAAAATTTAGTTTTGGTCAGTTGTCAAAATGGCATCATATACCCCTCACAGAACTGAGATTTTTTTTAAATGAATGTTCACTCATATCAGTTACTTTTAATTTTCCCAATTTTTAAAAATTTTCAATTACATTATTTCAGTCATGCTGTGCATAGAGAATTTTTTTAACATTAATTTCTGTTTGGAATCTTTTGTCTTGTCCTATGGGTCCACTGTTATCTGAAAGGATCTTGCTCTCAGAAACAACTTGTTTACTCTCAGTAAGCCAAACCTGACTTCAAAATGTATGGGAGCCCCTAGTTTAGACCCAATTTAATGGGCTTCCAGAGTAAGCAAAGAGGGCGATAGCTCACTGTTGGCTTTTAAAAAGAGAATGACAATTCCTCAGACTGTCTTTATGGTTAGGGTTTGCCTTTGGGGTTTGTTTGGCCCAAAAAATAAAATTTCATGGAGGGGTCTAGTCAGAAGAATATTGGCCTCAGAGTAGAAAGGCAGCTTTGAGGGTTGGCTTCATCTGGGATTAACTATATAACTGTAGGGAAGTCACTTAAACTCAGTTTCCTCGTCTGTAAATCAATAATGATCCTTCTTAAACTGCTAACCTCACCAAAATGTTGTGAGGACCACATTTTTAAAATGTTAAAGAAATTGTGTGGTGGATTGGAAGAATCGTGAAGAGGAGAGAAAGGAAAGACAATACTTAGTCCATGGGCCAGATATTCACTTGTAAGCCTTAGTTTCCTCATCTGTGAAACACAGTTGATAATACCCTTAAATATCTACCTTCCTGAGCCATTGTGAACCTCAATGAGAGGATTATGACCATTGCAAACCTTGAAATGTCATATGAATAGCTGTTATCATTACTGTTATTATTATGCTGTAAAGCATCTTACAGATTTGAGCTACTCTTGTCTTTTTTTCTTGATTCTTATGAGCACTGCTGCATTCTCACAAGAAATGAATTATTCCCTTCTGTCTCTACCTAGCAATATTCAGGACCCCTACCAGCCTGCATCTTCTTCAGTGGCCTCAGCGAGGAACGTGTCCCAGGGCCCAGAAAGTCCTGTTGCTTCTAAGCCTGGAGTGGCCAGCCTCACTACTGCAGCAGCTTTCAAACCTTCAGGATCCACAAATGTCATCAAATCACCAAATTGGCAGCGTCAGAACCTAGCAGGTAAAAAGAGGGCATCTTTCTTATTTTCTACCATTGAAGATCAAATTCCCAATTTCCCGGCTAAAGGTTGGAAGGCCTGTTATTTGAAGGAAAGAAAAAAAGCATTTATTAAGCACTCATTGTATGCTGGGCACTGGGGATACAAATGCAGAAAGCAAAGACAACCCTTCCCCTTGAAAAGCTTACCTTGTGCCATGTAAGTTGGAGTATCTGATTTAAATACTTTAAAAAACTTTTTCTAAAACTATTCCTTGGGTAACTTGGATTTAGAAACAAGTACACGGAGTAGCTGCCAGATCATAGAATCATAAATTTAGAACTAGCTCGTTCCTTTGTTTTGGATTTTGTCTCTGTTTGTGTGCTAATCAACATTGCACTTTGTATACAAAGAGGTAGAATTAGGACTATTAGGTGTTAACTAGTTGTATGTCTTTATCCCAGTAAAAAGTGTGTATTATATAATCTCAACTGGGCCCTCACCACAGCAAGGCAATCCTGTTAC